>NW_015090990.1:2085248-2112401 GCF_001431845.1 Calidris pugnax
AACGTAAGCCAGAGAACCAGTCTTTTTTGCTCCTCGCTCCGCAGCCCTGCTCTCCCTGCTGCTTTGTGGCATCTTCCTGCACCCTCCAGCACAGAGCGCCGTGTGCTCCCAACACATCCCAGGGGACAAAACCCCTTGCTATGGGTAGGACTGGGACAAAAAAAAAAAAAAGGAAAAAAAACAACAACACCCCACCCCACCATTTCCCCCTCTTTCCTTCCCTTCCCCAAGACCAAAGACTGTAAATACTGTGTCGCCTGCCTCTTGCGTCCTGCCGGTCCCCTGCGCCCCAGCCTGGCCATCGGTCCTGGCATGGGATGTGGTGTGGGAGGGAGGGAAGGAGGAAAGCCCCCGGCTTCCCAGCTGGAACATGCTGGATCATCCCCCAAGGAGACATCAGTGAGGGAAAGGGCTGAGGATGAGACAGCCCCCCCTGCAAAAAAGCACCCTTGGATGCTTCCCTTTCTGGTGCTGGGGGGGACAGCCAGCCCCACAGGGACCTGGCTCCAGCTGCTGGTCCAGTAGACAGGGCCTTTGGGTGATGGCAAAACTAAACACTTGGTTTTCAAGGGGATTTGAAGGGCTATTGCCCAGTATTTCTTAGGATCAGCTTATGCTGAGGGAGCTAAAGTGAAGGTGCTGGGGCTGGGTGGAAGGATGCCTGTGTAGATTTAGGATGACAAGCCAGGGAGTGTCTCTCTCTCTCTTTCCCTCTCTCTCATTCGTTCTTTCTTTGTTTCTAGATAGGAAAAAAACCCATCTAAAACCTGCACTCCCAAGCAGCTGCCTTTGTCCCTCCATTTTCGCTTGGGACTGGAGTGAGCATCTGCTATATTCAGCACACACTTTGTCTTCTTTTTCTTTTTTTCTTTTTCTTTTTCGGTAAGTAAATTACAGTATATATCTTGCTTTGTAAAGGTCCTGACACACATGCACCCCTCTGCCCACACACACATTTGTTTAGGTTAAATCCAAGCAATTCCAGGCGCTCCGAGAGATTTTGCGCTGGACATGCCACTCTGAGGCAAGAGGTGTCTCTGCTGGTACTCCACCTGTTGATTTCTCTCTGTACAGAACACACCAATGCTGAGAATAAATAACTTCCCCATTGCCTAAGCAAGGAGATTTTCTTGGTTTCTTCTCTTTTTTCCCCCCTTTCCTTTTTAATGTGGATACCATTTGCAGAATGATTGCAAAAATCCTCTCCTTGCAGTCTTGGGCTTTCCTTAAATGAAATCAAGCGGGAGTGGGGGGAAAAAAGCATCTCCCAGTTTCTGGCAAATGCTTCTAAGTAGCAAACAGCCTCCAGATCCCAGGTCCTCTGTGGGGTTTGCCTCTGGTGACTGCCAGCACACTCCAGAAACACCAAACAGTGCTGGAGAAACACCACATCGGGGTCCCCACTGCTGATACCCCCTCATCTGGGGACTTTGGATCTGGAGAAGGAAAAGCAAAAAGCCCAACAGGCTCTGGAGGAAGGGGACTGCTGGGCTTTGTTGCTTTTCTCTGCCTTTGCCCCACATTTTAGATCCCAAGTATGATGGCCACAGGTTAACCCTTCACGACTTTGCAAGGGTTTGGATGCAGCAGCGGAGGACATGGGGAAGGGACCCCCTTTGGGAAGTCAGAAGTGGGGTGTGTGCACGTGGATGTGTATGGGGAGGGAGAGCGAGCGAGAGAGAAAGAAAACACACCTGCATGCAAAGCCAAGTAACTGTACAAATGATGCTACCTGTTTTCTGTTAACATCTGAGGGTGTTCTGCTTTTTCATGTAAACCTTGCACATGCTGGCTCTCATCTGCAGTTTGTACTTTTTGGTTTGTTTAGGAATCAGGAAGTTTTCTTTTGTGTTTTTCTTTTTCTCTTTTGGAAAAGCTGAGCTGCATAAAGTTGGAATAAATTAAATGGGATGCCAGAAAACTGTCATCTTCCCCCTCCCCGCTCCCTTCTGTTCATAGGACACGTTTCCTGATGCATCACACACAAATTTGCGCTTTTGTCCTGGGGGTGTTCTCAATACCGAGCTCGAGGAGCGGCAACGGGAGTTGGGCCTTTCATCATTACTGGTCCCAGTTCTGTGAGCAGGGAGGAACTGGTGTCAGTCATCAGCAGGCCTGCTGTGTTCCTGCTCCATACGTGGTACCTTGCGAGCCTGCAAAACGCAGCCGTGCCCTCAAACCGGCGTCTGGCCAGCACATGTGTAGAGACCATCTCTAGGTTTGGTGGAAAAGGGTGGCTGTGTCCTCCTTTGCTGGGCAGAGAGGATGGCCGCGTGCATACCCTGCCCACCATGATGATGCTCTTGAAGGCTCCCTGAGCTGCTGAGAGGCTGCACAGTACTCCATACAAATAATATAATTAAGACCGTATGGCTGTAGCTATCCATATACGTGCATATAGCTGTAGCTTGTGGGTAGGAGTATGACCTGCCAGCCCGCTAGCTGGGGGTTAAAAAGAAAAAAAACGCTAACTTTTTGGGTGGGAAGCACGTTTTTAGCGTCTGCGCCGGCGGAAAGCGGCAGGAACACCCCCCTGCCCACCTGCGCAGGGAGCGCAAGCAGCGCAGGGAGCGCAAGCGGCGCAGGGAGCGCAGGCAGCGCTGAGAGCGCAAACAGCGCAGGGGACGCAAACAGCGCAGGCAGCGCTGGGAGCGCAGGCAGCGCTAGGAGCGCAAACAGCGCAAGCAGCGCAAGGAGCGCAGGCAGGCTCGGCGCGCCGCCTGCTGCCGGCTGCGGCTCCTGCACCGTGGGGGTGTCTTCGGGAGAGCGGACCCAGCCTTGCGGGGTGACATGGCGGGGGGGGCAGACCCCTCCCATGGCGTGGCGGGTTTGGCCCCATCCGTACTATGGGGTGAGAAAGCCAGCGGGGAGCAGGAGGCTGTGCCAGCCCCCGAGTGGTGCAAATAGGTGGGGTGGAATGTGTTTTAGCCACACCCCTGGCAACCCACGGTCCCCAGTGGGGGCTAAAACATGCCGGTTTGGCATCCCGCTCTGCTGTGGGCATGTGGGGTGATGCTGGCAGCCGAGGGGATGGGGGGCACGGGAGGTGGGAGATGAAGGGGTGTGAGGGAGAATGAAGGGTGATGGCTGCGTGGGTGGAGGGGGAGGCCGGATCCAGCACTGGGGGGCACATGGGGCGGTGGGAAGGGCCCCGAGGTGTCTGAGGACCACAGTGTGGCTTGGCTGCCCAGAGATGGCACAGGGATGCTCCTGCACACCGGCACAACTCTCCCTGCTGCCCAGAGAGCTTGGATGCTCAAACATCATGATGTCCAATCCCAAACTGGGGGGATTTTGCTATCTCAGTTTGAGATAGCAGCTGGGGGCTCAGCATCACCGGCAGCAAGGCCCTCTCCCCCCATAACCTGGCTGAACACAGCTGCCGTGCCCCACTGCCTCATCCACGTGGAGAAATTGCTAAAAAATACCGGGCAGCTCTGCTTTAAGGATGGTCTAAACTCCGGCTCGCAATTTTACCACCGCCTTAGTAGGTTGCTCCGGAGTCAAAAATTCTTCTAAACCATCGCCACCACATTACCCCATACCCTGTACCTCCCCCAGCACCCCTATGGAGCTGGCTGAGCCCCCCAGGGGGCTGGCCGGGGATGCTCTGGTCCACAGCACCTCGCTGGTGGGCCCCGGCACGCAGTCCACAAGGGTCAGGCACAAGCTAACTGAATGCATAACTTTATTAAATAAATGCTTTGTCATGAGAAAAGACAAAGATCAAAGAGTAACATAAATTATAAGTTGAATAAATAGTATACAGCAATCTTCACTTTTTAATAAAATGTGAGATTTTTTTTTTTTTAAGTACAAAATGCTAAACAGAGCATTAAGCTCTTCTTCCATTGTCAGTTTTCACAAACTGCTTTTTTTTTTTTTTTTTCCCACCAGTAAGATTATGAGTATTTCTTGTTTACTGGAAAAAAAAAAAAAAAAACAACAACAAAAACAAAACAAAATGAAACAACAGAGCTACCGTATGTATGTAAAGCTATAAAAAGCTACCGTAAAATGTGTAGTGAGTATTGCTTAAAGATAAAAAAAAAAAAAAAAAACAAAAACCAGGCAGGAAACTCGGAATCTGGTGTGTTTTAAACAACTGTGTTAACAACGGTGGGTAACGTGCGCAGTGACGTCTGTCCCGGTGGCAGTGGCGGGGGGGCAGCCAGTGCCAGGACAGCGGTCTGGAAGCGAGGTGAACTGTCAGTTGTTAAATATACAATGCTCCGTTTGGGAAAAAAAAAAAAAAAATCCAACAACAACAACAACAACAACAACAACAACAAAAAAGAGAGTTTTTGTGGGGAAGGGGGAGCAAAAAGAGAAGAGGTGGGGGGAGAGAGCAGAGAAATAGTGCAAAATGCTCTTGTACTAGTGGTTTTCGAGGTCCACTGCAGTACAGACAAGGGGTAGCCCAGCCGCCGAGTGCCGCTCCCCGGGGACATGTGGTGTCCTGACCCCTGTGCCATCCTTGTCCTCTCCTTCCCAGCTCGCATCCTGGGGTCCGGCACAGGCTGGGTGCAAACACGGTGGCCGGGAGACCCCTGGAGCCTCATGCCTCCCCCCAAAATGCACAAACTGCCAGCACTGCCCCACCTGCCTCGTCCCCCTCCCACCGCTCACCTTTTGGTTCTCTCACCTCCGATTGCAAAGGAGCGCTGCTGGCTGCTGAGACGGGGGACACCTCGTCATTGTCACCCTGCGGGGGGTGGCCAACCCCTCCCCAAAAGCCGCTCTCGCCCCCAGCCCAACCCCGGTCCTAAATATTAGTGCAGCCTGCAAACAGCCTCGTCCTGCCGGGGATCCTCGGGGGAGCGGGTGGCCGGGGCAGAGGGGGGGTTGCTCAGTGCCCTGTCCCAGGAGCTGAGGTGGTTTTGGGGGTGGTGGGGGGCGAGGGCAGCTCATCCCCCTCTTTGCTGCCTCCTTCTCCTTCCCCCGGGTTGGTGGGGACAGCACAAGTGGTGCCATCCCAGCGCAGGATGTGCAGGGGGAAGGGAGGCTGTGCGGGATGGATTTTGGAGCTCTGGGCTCCCAGGGCCGTGGCCGAGACACCCTTTGTAGGGGGAGGTCAGGGAGGCACCCTGTGTCTCCCTCGCAGTGTCACCGTGACCTGGGAGGTCATGAGACCACCACCAGGGTCTATGAGCACCCTCACCCTGCAAAAGCATCAGCCCCAAAAGACAAGGTCCATGGGGAGCTGCTGTCCCTCTGCCCGCTCCCATCCCGCCCCGGCAGCACGTCTCCTTTCTCTGCAGCCAAAGGCTTTCAAGTTTTGGGAAATCAAACAACAAAACAAACAATTGAACGTACAAAAAAAAAAGAAGCAAGAAAGAGGGAGAGAAAAGGAAGGAAGGGTCCTGGGGAAGGTGGTACTGGCCTATTACAGTTGGGAGGTTTTGCACGGGGATCGGCGAGTGGAGGAGATGGTGGAAAGCAGTGACAACGGCGACCCATGGCCCTTGGGGTTGGCACAGGTGCCTCCTCCACCTGCCTTCTTCACCCCATTCTTCACCCCACCTTCACTGCACCGTTAGCCCCCACACCGTGATCAAACCAACCCTGCTCCATCAGCCCTGAGGAGCCCAGAGGGGTCACTCCCTCAGCCCAGCACCAGCCATGCTCCCCTCCAGCATCACAGGGGTCATCTTGCTCCTGTGGGATTTTTGGGGGGATAGATCTGCTTCTGGTTGCACCCCCTTCTTTGCAAGGGAAAAAAGCCTTGCAAAACCTCATCCAAAGCTCTAAACATGCCCCTCCAGGTCTCTGTGGAAGTCCATCTCGTGCCCATCATAACTCTGGGGGAAATAACCATTGGGCATCCAGTCCTGCCCTCCAATGGGGCAAGTGTCCTTGTGGTGGGGGCCTGCGGAGTGCTCAGGGGAGCAATGCTGTGCTGTGAGAGGCTACAAGGGTGCCAAATCCATGACGGAGAGGAGCCTCTGCTGGAGCCCCTTGGTGCCAAATCCCCCTTGTCCCATTCCACTGGTGGGGACCTGGTGGTGCCCTTTCCTCCCTGACCAGCTCTGGCATGCTCAGAAGGGCTTCAGGGGTGCAGAAACCTTCCCCCGAGATCGGCCGTGTCCTTTGGGCAGTTCTGGCTGCCAGCTCCAGCCGTGGCAGCGGGATGTGGTCCCCAGTGGGTGCGTGTCTGGCTCACTGGGATTGCAGTGCCCAGACCCCACAGCTCGCTTTCCTTTCCTTTCCTTCCTTCCCTTTGCTGCAGGATCTCTTCCCAGCACCAACACCCTGGAGACCCTTGTCATGGGGAAACGAGAGGCAACAGTCCCAAAATCGAACATAAAAAAATAAAAACAACAAAAAAGTCAGGAAGGCAGCTGAGGGCTGTCCCAGAGCGCCTGAGGCAGTGGATCTCCGTGGCGTGGTGGCTGCTGTCACTCAACAAGGAGCTGGATCCTGGGTTAAACGTAAGGGCCTGATGCAGGGACGTACTGCAGGGTGGCAGGAACCAGCCGTGGCAATCTGAGCGGTATCCTCAACGGGAAAGGATGGAGACTGGCATCTTCCTACCCACGGGAAAGGCTATCAACCAGCCTCAACAAAAATCCAAGACAAAACAAAGTGTAGGTTTGGTTTTTTTTTTTCCCCTGGAGCAAACCACTTTTTTTTTGGCTGTGAAAAAACATAATAAAATAAAATAAAATAAAAATCTCCATAGTTGGTCTTCCTCGTGGCGGCAAAGGGTGGTGAAGAGTTTTGGCCCCGATCCCCCTGTCCCCACGTAGGGATGCTTCAGTCTGGACAGCGATGGAATATCTGCGGTGTCGGCTCGGATGCAGCCCTCGGCGTCGGCGGGGCCCTGGTCCCACAGGCACCGATGCTCCTCCATGACTCTGCTCCCGTGCTTAGTCCCCCAGGTTATTGTTCTTGTTTGGGGAGGGAGGAGCATCTCTCCCCCTGCTTACAGTTAAGCCCTCCAGATTGCAGGTTTTGAGGCGAAGTTCTCCAAGGAGGAAAAGCCACGTCCGTGCATACACACGCTCACACACATGCACAAACGCTTCCACACCTGGATGGACAATGGTCAGAGTTCCGCTTGTCGAAAAAGATTTCTGACCTCCCGTTCGAGAGGAACCGGCCGGAGAAGGTTATCTTTCCTTTTTGGATGATTTCTTTTTGAAGTCCACGAATATTTTCAAGGGGGTATTCGTGCCGTTGCAGGGGCTGTGTTTCCCTCCCCGGCTCATCTCCAGACACGAGGCCAGCAGTCCCACTCCTCTTCCTGACGTGTCAAAATCTGCCTGGATCCGGGGCGGTCATTTGAGGCTGAAGTCAAATCATGTTGACTCGAGTGAGTCCCAGTGATGTGGGCAGGAGACTCTGGAGGACTGCAGCGAGGAGGGGGAATGCTGGTGCCTGCAAGGTTTTCTCTCGAGACCCTTTAGAGAATGACTGGCTAACCCAAAAAAAAAAAAAATTAACCCACCCAAAACCCGTACTGGAAAATCACCAACTCGGAGAGCTTCCTACATCGGGGTGGCCTCTGCTCATGGCAGGGGGTTACGGGTGGCATTGGGGAGAGGCGCGGGATGGCAGAGCGGCCGCGGCTGGTTTGTCTCTGGCTCTGTCCTTTCCTTGCTGAGTCCTTGTTGTCAAGAGGCTGCTGTAGATTCCGAGTCCTCAGTTTCTTCAGGATTTGTTTTTCTCCTTTCTGTTCTTATTTCTTTTCTTATTTCTTTTCTTTTCTTATTCCTTTTCTTTTCTTTGTTTTTCTTTGCTTCACTTTGCTTTTCGCTTTTCCTTTCTTTTCTTTTCGCTTTTCCTTTCTTCTCTTCTTTCTTTCTTTCTCTTTCTCTTTTTTCCCTTTTCCTTCCTTTCTCTTTTTTTTTTTTTCCTTCCTTTCTCTTTTTTCTTTTCCTTTCTTTTTTTCTTCTTACATGAGATGAAAGGAATCGGAGTCCCGGGGCGCAGGGCCTTCCTTTCTCTTTTTTCTTTTCCTTTCTTTTTTTCTTCTTACATGAGATGAAAGGAATCGGAGTCCCGGGGCGCAGGGAGGTGCAGAGGGGAGGGTGGAAGGGAGCCTGGGTAGGTAGTGATGGGGCGGAGGGAGGGGATGCGACTTCACTCCACGTTGCTGCTGTCGAACGCGTGGCACTGCAGGTCTCCACTCAGGTAGTCAGTCCCTGGCAGCTTCATGCCGTATTTGTCCACGCACCAACACAACCCACGCTTCCGGCCTCGGGAGGGCTTGCACTGGGGAGACACCCAAAGGCAAAGATCAGGAGATGGCCACCAGCCGCCACGTGCCTCCCTCACGCTGGGGATCACTGAGGGTCAGCCCCGCACTTTGCCCCTTCGACCCCAGCAATGCAAACCCCTGGGTAGGACCTAGTTCCTGCTCTCTGCTTTCAGCACATCTCCAACCCAGGGCTCTCTGATTTTCCCTCCTCCCACACCAGCTCCTTCAGGATGCTCTCCTCAGGCCAGATGGCGCTCAGAGCCATCTGCAAGGCCACCCACCGCCAAACACGCCTGAAGATGCCCACAGAAACTTTCCCACCAGCCCAGCAGAGCAAAAACCTCCAGCCTTTCCATTCAGGGCAGCAGACCCTCCCTGTGTGGGAAACATCCCCTCATAGGGCTGTTTCTTACCTGCTTCCTCTTGTAGAAGCCCTTTCGGTCACAGTTGGGGAGGTGGACAGCACGGGGGACCATCCGCTGGCTGCTCTTGAGCTCCTGCAGGGATGCCTCCATGTGCCTGCGGCAGGGACCCTGCAAATGGGGCAAAGCTGGAGCATGAGGAGGGGAACACCACGCAGCAAGCCTCCAGCCCCAAATGCCCCCAGGTCCCCTGTCCCCTCCCGCCGGCACTTGCTCCCCAGAGGAGCCCCGTGGAGGGCAGGTGAAGGCACTCACCAGCTCAAACTCTTGCCGGAGCTCGGGGATGACAACCCGGGGGTGTGCCGTGTTCTCGGCCATGCCCACAAACTTGGCCAGGGTCAGCTTCTTCCGGCGGTCCTTCTTCAGGGCCTCAGCCTTCATATCGGAGAGGCGGCCATGCTTGGGCCGGTAGGCCTTGGGCGGGTAGGTCTCCTCTGTCATCTCCGATGTGGTCGGCTCCTCATGCTCTCGGGACTCCCGTTCTGGAAGGGAAAGGGTACCAAACCATCAGGTCTCCGTGAGATGACTGGGGCTTGCTTTTGCATGGAGAGCCTCCTGCCTGAGCCCAGAGGACATCTTTGCACCAGGCAGGACAGGAACGAATGACCAAAGAAATCCCTTTCCCAGCTGCTACCTATAGCCCTGGCTTTATCACACTGTGTGGGGCTTGTCATGGCTTTTGTGTAACCCTGGAGCTCAGGATAGGAAGGTGTCTGAGGGCATGGAGGAGTTGGGGGTCAGGATGGGCTCTTACATAAAATGCTCTCATCATTTGTGGCATGTCAGTGGAAAAGGACTGGTGGGAGGGTTATCTCACACCCAGAAAGAAACAGTTGTCACACAAAATGTGGCAGAGAAGCCCCTGTTTAACCATTAAGTGACAAATTCACACCCCACCCTGCCATGCAGATGCAAGAGCAAAAGCCAAGGATGCTCGAAGATGAGACAACTCCGAAGTCAAGGTCAATCCCACAGCAAAGCCACCACACGACTGAGCAGACACTTGGGCAGCAACGCCAAAGACGTGGCTCACAAGTCCAGGGATCTCAAGGTTCCTCAGCCTGCAGCCCTCCATGCTCATAGGACCAAACCAGCCCCCGTCTGCTGGCACACACCGAGCAGCCAGCAAAGCCCTGGGTAATGCTGCTGAACGGTGCTGCCCGACCACAGTGGCCACCGGTAGCACTGCCAGCAAGGGAGGAGCGTGTTTAGGCTCTGTCCATGGCCGTCACCTTCCTATAGACCCCCGGATTGCCCCAGTGTGACCCGTGCCGGCAGGATGCAGCCAGGAACGGTTATATATAGGAGTGAGCTGGTGACAGTCTAAACTTAGATGACTTGTGACATTTAGTATGGCCACCGGAGTGAAAAAGGGTTATTTCTGGACTAAATTTGAAGAGAGTTTAAAGCTCTCAAGACTCCCAGTCTCCCAGTCCCAAGTTCCCAGCAGCCCTGCACTGATGCCAGGTTTGTGCTGGGGCCAGTGGGCAGGCATGAGGAAACCCACCACAGCAGGAGGAAAACCATCAGAGTGGCTGAAATCCCTCCCTGCATGGTGACTCCTGTGACTCCAATGCCAGGGAACCTGGCTCATGCCCTGTGCAACCCTACAGTGAAGACAGCAGGACACCAATTTTGCCCCTCCTTGCAACATCACTGTTGAGACAGAAGAAAAAGGATGAACATAAAGGTGGATAAACCTCCCCATAACCAGGCAAACATGAGTTTTCTTGTAGTTTGGCATGTCTGCGGAGCCCAGAGGCACCCCAGGGAGGAGGAGGATGGCTCTGCCCCACCAGACCGCCCAGGGATGCCCAGGGGATGCCGGGCACACTGTGCCCAGATGCACTGCTCAGCAGCAGATGGCAGCACCAGCCTGTCACACACACACACAGCGGGGTGGCCTTGGAGATGACCAAGGGGACAGGCTGGTCGCTGGACCCCCAAGCCTGCCACAGCTGCCAGTCTCCTCTCCCTTCTTGCCAAGGTGGACCTACCCTCTCCCAGCAAAACTGGAAACTTTTCTATGGCCACTTGTCTATTAGAGCAGCCCCTTTTTTTTTTTTTCCCTCTTTCCATGCGAACAGAGCTGGGTCAACATCTCAGACCCAGCACCATCCTAACTACACACAGCAATGTAATTGACCCCACGCACCACCATGTTCTTATGTTTGTTTTTTTTTTTCTTGCTGCAGGACTCAAAGGCCCCCAACAGGTTGGGGCTCTTCTATTATAAGGGGACAACAGACAAAGGATAGGGAAAAAAATTGATTAATTGGGAATGATCTTGGAAATGACACTGTACAAGGTGCAGTAGAATAGCATCCTTCGCCACAAAGACATTGTGGCAATCTGAGGTCTGTAAGGAGACCAGAGATATCCACAGTGACTAAGCCCTTCCACAGCAATGAAACACGCTGTGATCTGTCCCAGGAATCCCCTCTGGCACTGACTGCCAGGGCTGGACACCACAAAGCCAGGGCATCTCCCTGGGCTGCTCTACAGTAATTAAGGGGAAGGCAGGATTCACAACGGTGCAGGCAACCCTACAATAACACAAGAGGGGCACAGCTCATTACCTCTGCAATAACAAATACAAGAGGCACAGCTACCTGGGCAAACCTAAAATAACAAACAAACAGGACAAGGCAGTGAGGATTCAGTCAGAAGAACAGTACGGGGTGTCCAGTCCCCTGGACTCATGGTGCAATGGGTGTTTGCAGCAGCTTCAGCCTCTGCAAACACCTTATTTCTCTGCTTCCTGCAAGCGGGCTGGCAGGCCCCCAACAGGTTGGGGCTCTTCTATTATAAGGGGACAACAGACAAAGGATAGGGAAAAAAATTGATTAATTGGGAATGATCTTGGAAATGACACTGTACAAGGTGCAGTAGAATAGCATCCTTCGCCACAAAGACATTGTGGCAATCTGAGGTCTGTAAGGAGACCAGAGATATCCACAGTGACTAAGCCCTTCCACAGCAATGAAACACGCTGTGATCTGTCCCAGGAATCCCCTCTGGCACTGACTGCCAGGGCTGGACACCACAAAGCCAGGGCATCTCCCTGGGCTGCTCTACAGTAATTAAGGGGAAGGCAGGATTCACAACGGTGCAGGCAACCCTACAATAACACAAGAGGGGCACAGCTCATTACCTCTGCAATAACAAATACAAGAGGCACAGCTACCTGGGCAAACCTAAAATAACAAACAAACAGGACAAGGCAGTGAGGATTCAGTCAGAAGAACAGTACGGGGTGTCCAGTCCCCTGGACTCATGGTGCAATGGGTGTTTGCAGCAGCTTCAGCCTCTGCAAACACCTTATTTCTCTGCTTCCTGCAAGCGGGCTGGCAGCTGGGGACTAATGTGGAGCCCTTTTGGCAAGGGGAGATGGGAGCCACAGGAGCTCAGTGCCCTACGGAGGGAGCTGAGGGCTGGTGTGCATGGAAAGCTGCCCAGCTCCCAGCCCAAGCGCAGCTCTTCTTGCAGGGCCAAAAAAGCTCCTGGAACTGACCCTCTTCACCTTCCCCGGCACGCACGGGTCCCTGCTCACGTAGCAGTATGACAAGGGATGGCTGTGGTGAAGCTCCTCTGTCTGCTGCTCAGCAGCGGTGTCTACTTTGGGTCTTCATTTCCCAGTGAGAACCCTGTGGATGCCTTGGAGGGATCCCTTTCCACCACCCTCTGATGACTTTTAGCCTAATTTCCTCCAGCAACACAGGCTGAAGCAGTCCCTGCTCCTGCACCTGACTGTCTGTTCCCTAATTTGATACTAACAAGCCAGTTTTGACAAACTGAAGGACGGCATTCTCTGACACACAAACTCCTGACGAGCTCTGGGCAGCTGGTGAGGGACCTTGCTGGTGCCAACACGAGCGGGAAAGGCAGAGCCGGGGCAGGCGGCACCCACATGCTCCCCCTCCTTCACCTCCTGGAGGGTTCATCCACATCATCCTGCAGCAAGGACCAGACACCCACCTCAGCATCTCCAGAGACCTGCACCCTCCTGTCCATCCTCACCCACCAGCTTGTTCGTTAACCTCCATCTGCCACCCCGGGCTGGCTCGTAGCAGGCAGCATTGGCACCACTCTGTGTCTGCTCCGGAGGAGACGCTGGCAGGAGCAATGCCCAATTTCCCTAAATGAGCCCTAATTGTGCCTGTCTGAGACTCAGGAAGGAGGCTGGAGTTCCTCCTCCCTCGCTGTCAGGATCTGGCCCGCGGCGCAGCCCCTTCCCGCCTACTCCCATCCTCCTTGCCAACCTGGCGATTGGGTTTCAGGCTGGAGGGAGAGGCAGAGCGCGCTGCATCTCCGAATTTCAGCTATGGGCACAAGGCATAGGCAGGAATACCCTACTCACCGTGTCCCCAGCCAGGGGACAGTGGGAAGGAGGAGCTGGGTGGCTCTCACATCTCCATCCCTTCTCTCCACTCCTCAGGAGGAGGCGACCTCTCAGCAGAGCTCCCAGGCTCACTGGCCACACAGAAGAATGACATTGCCTGCTAAGCTGAGGATGCCTGGCTAGCTTGGAGATGAGACCTGGGCTGCTGCCACCTCAAGGTGTTGACCCTACAGCCAGGGCAGGAGACTGAACTCAACTCAGAGGCACTCCATGGCTTCCTCCTGGTGCCACAGTGCCCATGGAGAACTCAAGGAAAAAGCAGCAAGCATCTGAAGATGCTCCTGACACAGGTCAGGCCTGAAGGGCTGTGCTGTTGATCTCCTAAGTGATGCAGGCTCCCATGAGCCCCGGGAAGCAGAAAATTCCTATAGAGGAACGTGGACTGTCCTCTGCCCCAGGGCTAAAGGCTTGGTGCCTTCTCCAGGCTCCAGGCTGGCCACAGGGAGCTCCACAGCACGAGCTATTTCCAACCCTTTCACCCTGCCCCTACAAAAGGGACATGGAATAGCAAAATGCCCGGCAGAGTTTCTGGGAAGCTGCCAATCGCTCCTGTCCTTGACAGACATCGCCCAGAGCAGCCCATGCACCTTCCTGCACCTGGGCCAAAACCCAGCCTGGGTGCTCCTGTGCTCCAGACGCTCGGGACACGTGTGAGGTCCCCACAGGGTGGGTGGGTGTTCACACGTGGGTGCAGGGCGTGTGGGAACACCACCTCCCCGCCTGCTGACATGACAGAGCGGAGCAGGAAGCTTCTTCCAGATCGCTAGGAGGCTTGAATTTTCGTAACACGTTTTCATCGGTTTCTGGCAGGAAGGCAGGAAAAGTATCTATTGACCGCTGCTGCTAATGATCCGTGCCTGTGGGCACAGCCCACTGCTAGAGGACTCGCTGTCCTGTTCAAAATTCGCCAAAAAAGCCACATGCACCTAAGAAGGACAAGCCCAACCACAGCACAGCCTTGCTAAACAGCCCTCTTGATTATTATCATGATTATTATTATTTACAGCGTGAGCGCAACATAATACACCGCTTGAGCGGGAAGATACTGAAGAAAGACTTAACGGGGATCTCAGTTAAACTTCTAGCATAGAAATGACAGCAAATGTCACTGGTGGAGACCTTGAGAAGTTGCCTAGTCTTTCCTCTGCCCCCAAAGTGACCTGTCTCTGTTCAGAGGTGCTCAGTGCGGGATGGAAATTAAGGATTACATTACCCAGGGCTGGAACATGGCTGGTTACAGAGCAGCAAGTGTCTCTCCCTGAACAGCGCGGTGGAACACTGCACCTTGTCTCTGCTCCCCACTGGAGGAGGATTTATCCCCAGGATGAAGTACCACCTCCCAGTATGCCCACCAAGGGAATATCCTCAGCTGCAGGACATCACGAGTGACCCCTCCCACCCTGCTTTTCTAATGGGCTCCTTGTGATTTCAGGCCCTGGTGGAAGCTGCTTCAGTCGGGACCCTGAAGTGCTAATCAGAACCAGATCCAGACAATCCCTCCAAGCTTCACCCACCACAACAGCTTCCTGGCACAAACAGCTGCAGACTCCTATCTACGGTGGCCCCATTACCTGCCCAGCCCCACGCTGCTGGCCTTTACACACACACACAGGCAGAGGCAATGATTGCTGAAATCAGTGCTTATCTTCTTCCCTCTACCTGCTGTCAGGACAGGGCTGTCCCATTGCTCCTTCCTCCCCCATCCTTTATGGTACTGGTTCTTGCTGGGCAACACAAACCAGCTTCCCTGGGCTCCCTGTGGCTGGGAGAGGAGGAATGTCGGTGCTGTTCCTGAAAACAGCTTTTGCACTTGCAAATGATGTTAGAGATGTATCTACTTTTCTTCAGACTGGATCTTGGATGAGAAGTCTGTGCTCAGGTCCCTGGCTGGTAAAAACCCTCATTGTGCATTGTCCCCAGCTGCCCTCCCCACTTGTTCCCCCTCCAGAGAAGGGAACATGCCTGACCTACGCTGAGACCTCCTGGGATGGGCAGGCAAGTTCCACCTCGGCCTGGACTTCCACCTGTGACCATGATGGGAAAATGAAAATCCTTCCCTCCTGGTCAGCACACAGGGACAGCTGCTGCATTTGCTTCTCCAAAATGCAGGCAGGGAAGGGATAAGGCAGGGAAGGCAAGGAAAAAGGCAGGCAGGGAAGGGGCAAGGCAGGCAGGGAAGGGATGCAGTGAGGAGGGTCATCTCGTCTCGCGCCCTTTGGCAGCTGGAGAGCACAACTGAGCAAAAGCATTCCTGAGCTCCCCGGAGGCCGCCAGGATCAGCCCAGAGTGAAGGGAGCTCTCACTGCCCTAACGAAGGACAGCTCGTTTATGTTCCTGTGGCAGGCACAACCTCCCAGCATGGCAGTGAACGACCCCCAGCCCCTCGTCACAGCCCCACAGGGGTGGGCAGCGGAGCCGGCTCAGGCGTGATGCCCGGGGCTGGGGTCACTGCTCCAGACCACCGCCCCGGTGAAGTCAGGCGGTGATCTCAGGCGGCCGCCCAGCCCGAGGCCGTCTGGCACCCACGGGAGGAGAAGCAGCCAGGGCTGGGGATGCAGGCTCTGGCCGGTCCCTTTGCTAGCCCAGGGCGTTGGCTGCCAGAGAGCCAGCTGCAATGTGCCTTGGACTTTCGACGAACTTTTGTGCTTTGGTGGGGACTCGACGGCGGTCCAGCACGGCCGGTCTGGTGGGGACTGGCGAGGGAGCACGCTGGTGATGCTCGCAGGCGATGAGAGACTGGGAGGAGACACCAACCACACACCGAGATGGACAGAAAAACAGCAGCCCTGCTTGGACTGCCACCCCACCTCCCCCAAATCCCAGCAATGCGCAACAGGCATTTACGACAGATGTGTCAAATAACGCCCGTCGACTAGCGCAGAGGTGCTGGGGCTTTGCTGGATGGCTCAACTCCATGTCTAAGTCATTGCAGAGATGCTGCACCCTCCAAATTGTGGCCAACCCCAACACTTGGCTTGGGTGCCGATTTTAGGGTGGAACGACATATCTCTGGAGGCTCCAGTCTCTCCTCCTGTGACTCCAATGGTATCACTTAGGCTTCCAAATATCTGAAGTTAAGAAAGACAAATCCCACTACCTCTTCAGGTCTGGTTCCCTTGCAGCCTGTGGCACAGCTCTCATGGGTGGCAGCACCAAGCTGTTTTATAAGCACAGGAGCAGTGGCAAGAAAACCCAGACCCTATTTCCTTCACAGGGAATTAGGTAGCTCAACGGCTGCTCAAGGCAGCAAATCCCCTTTGTGATTTGCAGAGTGTGGAAGGAAGTCTTTAGCAGTCAAAGCGTCATGGAGCACCCACAATCCCTATGATCAGACTCCAAATAGTCCGTGGCCCAGAAGCCACACAAGCTTTTCTGGGGTTTTTTCTGGGGTATCCCAGTACCTTAAATCCCTGTGAGACCATGGTGAAAGTTGCTGGGACCTCACTCTCTTGTCCCACAGAGACACCTTTAAAGAGGATATGGATCAGTGAGAACAAACTCAGAAAAGAGATGGAAAAGTAGCCAGAGGGCTGGAAGAACTCAACCCTAGGTTAAGACATATCTCCATTTTATTAAGCCAAGGCCCAGTAGGATGCTGGGGAGCAGCTCAGGAACACCTGAAGAGCCTTGGAGAGTGGGGATGGATGACTGAGGGATGTGCTATACTGTGGTCTTCTTTTTTTTCTTTGTAAGTTATTGTTTGGGCTTTGCTGAACTAGCCTGGAAGACCAGCTCTTTCTCAGGAGATTTTTGTCTCCTCAGCAGAAACCTGCGGATGCAGATTCTGCTGCATCAGCCAGGGCTCACCTGCAGAGCGTGAATATCAAGTGCTTGGGCTGCCCCCAGGTTCACATAGGATTCATGGGAAAGGGAGATCATCATCCTGATGACCTCGGTGTCCTCATACAGAGCTGGATGGGGGAGAAATGCAGCTCAGCATGTGGGAAAGGAGCTCTCAAGGGAACTAGCTCATGTTTTGGTCTGCTCTAGAAGCACAGGGCCTATCTATAGGAATGGATCTCTAGGTCAGCATCACTTCTCCTCAGGGCCAGCAAGCACTGCGGAGGTGGGAGAAGTAGAGCTATGGGAACTTGAACTGTAAGGAAGGATCTGCGTTGCTGTGTGCCAAATGATACTTTCCTGAGCTGCCCTTCTTTGCTGCAGCCACAAAAGAAAACTCCCTGGGAGCAACTCTCTAGAGCAAGGAGAAAAGCAGGTTTAGAGAGGGGGAGCTCCATGGTGTAAGTTCCTTCCCTACACATTGTTAGCTGTTAGTCCAGCAGGCTCCAAGTATCTACGCTGTGCTGGAAGAGCCAAGCTTGGTCGTTAGCTGGAGGGCTGTGCTGGTTCTTACCTGGGATGTACAAGCAAGGACTGGGGCTCACTGCTGTCTTTGACCTGTCTCTTTCTCTCCAAAGAGCTCCTAAATCTGGCTACAATCAGTTCCCAACAGAGGCTTGGGAGCTGGCAATCCATGTACAGGACACAGCAAGTTCAGGTGAAGACCTGAGCCTGTGGTGGACAGAGAGTGTAGTGTGGCTATGGACTCAGGGATCTTAGCAACAAGTATTTTGGTGCAAGAGGGAACTGAAAATGTCTAACCAGTAAAAGAGTTGGGAAGCTTTCCAGAGTTTCTCCCTCCGGTAAGATGATGAACAAACATCCATCCATTACAATTTAAATGATGCCGACGTGCGCCATCTTGCAAAATTGCAGGCAGGCTGTTTCTAGATAGCTGCTTGTATCAGCCTGACATTTCCTGAACAAAGTTATCTTCCAGGGAACTGCACTGGCAAGTGGAGGGGAAGGAAGTATTTCAGGGTTAGATTTACATCAAGAAGCTCACTGATGATAGGAAGATAAAACATATTCCCTCACATCATCTGGAGACTACAGATGTTCCCCATTCCATATGCTGAAGCTGCAGAAGAAGCTGAGAGCTGAATTGAAGAATGACCCGGAGAAATCTAAATAAATCGTCTTTCAATATCATAGTGACTGAGACATATTTTTCCTTCCTGGAAAGGATGAAATCATTCAGTCTTTCTTAGTCTTGCATCTTTTCCAACAAAGCCACCCTAGCAGCAGATTCCATTGGTTCCAATAAAGGTGGCAAAAACCCCACCAGGCTGCCAAGGAACTAAGAGCAGAGAAGAGCAAAGAAGGCAAACTCAGGGAAGAAAACTGCATGACAATCTCTGCCTAACTGATAGTAAAGGTGAGGAAACTATAAAGTAACTCCTGACAATCGTGATTTAATTGTTTACCAGCAGTTTCTCCATGGAGTTTATCTGTGGCAAAAAGACAGGAAAACCCTTCCTGGAAACCAAACATATTTTCAGGTCTTCTGAATGAAAATGAAAGGGTGTGAACTACTCATCTGGCCACCAGGTGGGATACGTGAAAAAAATCTTGCTGTGTCTTTAGGAATGAAGGAGGTGTGATGGGTTAGAAGAGAAGCCTAGTAGCATCCATCAACTCTCACTATTGTATGAGAAGGAAGGAGACAAGAAAGACTTTTTTGGATGGAGGTAGCTCAACAGCGGTGGTGGAGGAAATATCTCCAAAACTCAGCTGAAGGCATGTGTCAATATACACAAGATGTCAAGAAACCTGGACTCAAAAGCAAGATGCTGCCAGGATGCTGGTACTATTTTGATCACTGAAACCCAAACATGATAAATCATAGTAGAGCCAGCTTCTAAGAAGGCCTTAGAAAGAGAACCATAATCGGGAAGACTGCTGCTGGTGGCCATCAAAAGCTAGGATATCACTGTGGATATTGTAGTATTTTACCCTGAGAACAATGTGCAATTAAGAGGAACCTCTATATTAAAGAAGATGATCCCAAGGAGAGGACGTCCTACCAGAAATGTTATTGAAGTTCTCTCTCAGCCTCAACAGCAGCCAGGAACTGGAACAGCCAAGAAAGCCAAGCCCTTTGCCCGCCCCAGAGAGAGGTGAAGGCACATCAGGTGGAGTCTGGAGATGCAGACGGATGTGTCAGGTGCTGGATGAGAACTGGTCCAATACCACAAGTATTTCAGGCGTGCAGCTGTGATTGCAACCTCCAGCCGAGCCTGGATTATTTTCTAGGCCTTCAGCCTGACTTTCACAGCTCTGCCTTAAACCAGATGGAAAAGATCTGTGAGATCATCCATTGCTCATCTCTGTGTCAGCACCAGATGACACATCATCACATGTACCGTCCGACCTGACTTTTACGGGCTCCAAGTGATGAGATTTCCACCTCTGCCCTCAGGACTCCTTTCTACTTTCCTAATGTCTCCTTCTCTCAGAAAGCCTTCGCCTGGAGTAGGCCTGGCCATTACTTAATCTCTCAATCCACCTAAGTGGTACCACAAAAAAGTACCAGAAGTTTGATGTTCATAGTCTGACAATATTGATAAGCAGAAATCCTGCCCAAACTTGATCCTAATGGATGCCTCTTGCCTCTCATAGCCATTTCCCTCCCTGCACTGTACCATTGCATACACTAACAAATTCCCTTTGGTCCAACACGATGCAAAGATGCTTTGCAATGTTAAAAAGTATCATGGGTCCCTTGATGGAGCCAAGAGTGCAGATCTCCATTTTGGGGTCTGAAATTCCAAGACAAGACAACTGATCACCCTTTGGCACAGGCCTAGAGCCTGTCTGGAATGATAAAATCCTTGTTGCACTTCGTTGTTCTTCCTGCAACCTCAAGCCACCTCTGCTATTGCAAAACCAAATAACTGAACACTGAACTGGTTATGAAATGATGCAGTAACTGTCTCCCATTTCTGCTATTTCTTCAGGAAAGCAGGAGTCACAAATGAAAGCAAAGTATGTCACTTTGTCTTTAGACATTATTAAGATGTATTAAGACATACATGTGGGTGTGGCAGCACCATAATTGACTGCAGGACAGGTGTAAGACATGCAGTCCTTCCCTAATAAAACTTTTTTTCTTTTCCAGCATCTCCTTTAAATTAAAAAGTGAAAGCCAGGTTCCATAGTTGTTCACTGGCTTATTTAATTACCAGATTTTCATCATTAGTCCAATGCATAACATCTGATTTCTTAAGCATGAATAATAAATGGGTCTGTGGATTTAATTGTCTTCCAAGGATGAATCCCATCTGAATTTGGAAAAAGAAAATATTTCTACTGGTTTTCTACAAAAAGAATTGCCACTATTGCCCAACTTTGCCCACAAACTTACCTTTAAGATACATTCCCTCTCTTGTTTAGCTAGGGGATCATTTCCTTAAGTATCTGTCAGGATTACCTTCTTGCCCTTAAATAGCAACCAGACCAGTTATCTCCATCAACATAACAATTATCCCCATCAGTGAGCCAGCTGTGTCCATCCAACAAGCAAACAAACCAAACTGCAATAACAGCCCTCAAGGCAGGCAGCTGTTAAGAGCTTTCCAATCCTGCTGAAGCCAACAGTGTCTTCAGCTCTGGCCTCACAGTCCTTCGAGGACTGAAGTAACTGGCTCCCACAAAGGGGATTAGGTGCCTGAAAGCCTGTAATGCTCTGGGCCTGGAGAAAAGGTGCTCAGCATCTTGCAGGATCAAGCGCTGCCAGGCTAATAGGGAACAATGTGCCAGTTTGCTGGGGGGGAGTGGTATTAACACCCCATTTCCACATTCTGTGTGAAAGAGGCAGTATCAAAAGGGTGGAGGCTCAGGCAAAAATCGTGGGAATATCAGAGGGGGCTGGAGAATGAGGGCAATAGTAAGAGCAAGGCTGTATGCAAACCCGCACAAGAAGTGCCCACTGACTCCACAGGCATAAATTTAAGATGCCTCCTCAAGGTTCAACCTGTTGACTAGTCTCCAGGCAGCCAAGAAGGCTTGGACCTTCCTGCAGGCATAACTTAAGGCAGGTGTGGTCTCCCAGCCAGAAGCTGATGGTTAAAAGACATGGACTGATGGGTAGTTAGTGCACTTGACCTGGAAACATCACAAACAGACAGGAGAGCCACCAAAATATATTGAGAAATAACTTCCTTGAGAGCAAATTTGCCCACACTAAACCACTGAGAGTCCCAAATTTCTCCAAACACATTACATTGGCTTCCACTGGGATTAATTGCAAGCAGTGGATTGACATAAACACTAAGGGGTCTGTGACCCTCAGGCAACCCTGCATGTCACCCCAGGGAGACCCAGCATGGGGGGGTCTTGCTAAATGGTCCTGGGGGGTCCAGGTCTTAAAGGATCGCAGCATGTGGGCCAGCATTCAACCTCATCCTCACCAGCAGAGCCTCCTCCTGCTTTTGGCTACACCTGTCCTGAGGATAAACAGATAATACCTGTCTTTTTACCTGTAAAAAACCTCCTTACAAATGACTAGGTGGTTATTATGCTGGCTGCCAGTGAGCTCACCTAGGCCAAACTCTTTGGATCATCTCTGACCTCTGCATGCACCACGTCTTCAAGTCCTGCTGCTGCTTCCTGCTCAACGCTGGAGGGTGCTTCTCCTGTCCTCAGCTTGCCACATTTCAGCAAATTTGTCATCTTTTCCTGATTCAGTTTTCCTTTTCCGCTTTTCAGCATGGCTGTTGCTGCCTGGGCAAAGAGAAGTTTGCGGGGTCCCAGCGCACTCAGTGCTGTCTCCTCTACTGGTACCCCCCATATGCCACCCAGGGCACCACAGACCTACCATGCAGCAGGAGCATCAGCTGCCCTCTGCAAGCCACAACCTATCTGCACCTTCACTGGGATTTCTTTTGGGGTATTTAACTAACATAGACTTAGTCCACCCAGAAAACACAACCCACCTCCAAACGGGGGGGTGAGTTCAGATCCACACAGCTGGCTGGGAGGAATATCTTGCCTCTATCTCCTCTCCTTGCCTCCCCTTGTTTGATATGCTCACCTGCTGCACCTCATTCCTCAGCCCTCAGTGGGAGGAGAGAGTAAGCCGGTCTGTACACCAATATCTGATCTTGACGGCAAAATACCGATGTGCCAGCCATAAGCACCTGAGAGACTTTTGTGTGTGCTGCCTGGAAACCGTTCTGCCCCCAGAGACAAAAATGCTCCGTGTGTGTGTGTGTTCGCACACATTAAATGTTTGTGCAGGCGTGCGTGGGCATGTGAACACGGGCACATGTGTGCGTACGCTCACACGCATATCTTCCTTGGGCACATTCATCCTGCCGCTTTGCAGCCCACAGCGAGGAGCAGGTGTGCTCCAGCCAAATTCTGCTTTTATTGATGTCCCACCTTGAACTTGCACTACCAAGTGCTTGGTAAAAAAAAAGCAGGCAGGATTTGCAGTGCCACAGGCCCTTTTATCTCCCCTGGGACTTAGCACAGGTGAAACGAGCTGCAGCTGTTCTTAGCGGCTCCCCCTCCTTGCTGAGCAGGGGAGGGACAAGCCCTGGAGGGGCTGAGGTTCCTGGCCCCCCTGTCCCAGGCTGCTTCCAGGCTTTCCAGTTTGGGTGAAGAGCACTGGGAACCGCCGCCACTGTCACAGCTCCTGCAGCTGCTCCTACATCTGCGACGCCTTTCGATCCAGCCCGGGTAAAACTTCCAGCCGACGTTAGGAGGAAGCAGAGCACCGCGCTCCGCTCCCTGCTGCTTCTCCTCTCCGGCCTCCCCGGCTCGCCCTGACCCACGCCTGCCAAACTATGCCACCAAAAGACACCAGGGGCTGTCCCGAAGCTGGCACAAAATGTACCCGAGCCCTTCCTACCCCTCTCCTCTGACCCTGACGGGACACTTCACCCCGCAGCCATGCAGACGCTTCCAGTCGCACCACGGCTGCGCTCAGGGCACCGACGTGCCAAGGCTGCGATAGGCATCTGGGCATGGGATGCTGGTGCTTAAGATATCAGGAGGAGGAGGCACACACAGAGCCTTCCTCCAGCATCCCTCAGGTTTGCAGAGCCCCCCGTTTAAGGCCAGCCCCTGTTCTCCACTGCCTCAGCGCAGGCTCTCGTCCTCCTGGAGCGGGTCCAGGGCTGTGCCGGGGCTTGGGACCAGCTCTATCACTCACACACGCACGCACGTACGCACGCACGCACGCACAGAGCCACGTCTTTTCTCTGGTGAACTCTGCTGGCACCCGGCAGGAATTTCATTTGGACCAACTACTTAATATTCCCCCTCCTGCCTTAGAAACCAGGCTGCCGAAAAACCTTTCCAGCCAAGGCCCCTCCTTTCCTGTTTGAACCACCCCATCCCTCCCTCCCCCGTACACACACACCCCGCAGAAACCCGGCTCTCTCTTGCTGGCACCTGATGGATTTCACCCGCTTTTTTTTTTTTAATATATCGTTATTGTTGTTGAAACTTCAGATCAAAAGGAAAATGGAGATTTTCCTGTTTCGGATGGGAGGCTTTGCAGGCCTGTTGCTACTAGCTTTTCCCCCCTTGACAGCTCAGGAGCTGCTTGGCACAAAGGACCTGCCGCTCGCACCAGCCAGGTCCTTCCCAGAGCCACACGTGTTCACGAGCCGGCATGTCCCAAGTGTCCCACACTCTCACAACCCCTGCCCTCACCCTCACCCGCACCCCAGACCTCGGCGTGGGGCTGCCCACCCACCCCATCGCTCGCCCCTGAAGCCCCTGCATCCCCAGATGGTGGAGGTACCGAAGAGCGCAGGAAGGAGAAGTGGAAGAAGCTGGGGGGGAATGTGCTGGGGAGGGAGAAAGGACTGCACCAAAGAAGAGCCGCAGGAAACTTGGGCTCGGCAGCGCTCCTCCTCCGCCTACTTCCAGCTGACGCAGCAAAGACGATTTTCTTAGGGCTAATTCTGCAACTCCCCCCTTTCCCCTCCTGGTTATCGTTGGCTCATGGTTTCGTGAGGAAACTTGCCAAGTCTTGCTCGCTTTCTAGAAAGACAGCAGGAATGAGAGAGGAGAAGGAAATATTCGACAACCTTTGTTTTTCCACGAGCCTTTTTAGGGCAGCAGGCTCCAATCTGTGCCCTCCGCTCCCCGGCGCTCGGCCTGACCTTGCTGGCTCAGCAGGAGGAAGTCTGGCGGGAGCAGGGGGGGAGAAAAATGGAAAGACTTGGTGTATTTCAAAGGAAACCTAACCAAAACAGAGAATTCTGCAGCCTGTGCCGTAAATGAAGCTCATTCATGGTTTTTTACCAGGAAGAGTCAATTACAGGCACGATGTTTGGCTTTTGGTAAAGGAGAGCGTCTGACTGTTGTGCCAGGAAAAACTGCAGGGACTGTCCCATCACTACCTACACATCTGTCTACTTAAACCGAGCCTTACCAAAGCCCTTTAATTCCACACTTGCTTTCATTTCTGACCTCTCGGCAAACCAGAAGCACATTGTGCCCAGTAGCTCCAAGTGTTTCTCAGTAACGCCATGCCCAGCTTAGAGGTGAGGAAACTGAGGCACGGTACCCAGGAGCATCTTATCCCCAGGTGAGACATCTGATCTAGTGGAGATCCAAGCCCAGCCTCCCAGGCTTGGGCTCTTGCAATACAGCTTGTTGCGTCTCCACCTCGACTATAAGGAGGAAAGCATCTGTGATTTTCAACTCAGCCAGCACAAGAGCAGAAATAGATAGAAATGCAGTTTGATCTAGTCCTCGCCGCTGTCACATAGTTTATTTTGCAGAGTGCTGATTCTTTCTCAGCGGTTCGCAGCTCAGGGCCAATTTTGGTCATTGATAGATGGGAGGGCCAGGCCAGCTCCTCCAGCGCACGGTCCCTGCACTGCTGGCCAAACTGGCAGAGGCCAGCAAGTTCAAGTCAAACTTCATTTCTTTCCTTGCCCCGTTGCTTAGAAACACGCCTATGAAAATATACTTTGTTCTCACACGCTACCAGTCGAACGCCAAGAGAGTTTTTTCCCCTCTCCCGTCCTCAGGAATTCCTGATTTATTTTTTATTTCTTTTTTGCAATTGCACAAATCTCAAGAGGAGCCTGCCGGTCTCCTGCGGCTTCCTGCAGCAGCCTTTCCGATGCAGGCTCATCTCCCGGCCGCAAACAAAACCCATCGAAAAGAGCCCCCTGCGGCGCTTGGGGAGTCCAAACTGGAAGTGCAAGGTGGTGCCCGGGGGATGGTTTTGCAACCAACCGGCAACCTCTTTGCTATCCCTCTCCTTGTTCATTCAACGGGTGCTCCCCATCCCAAGGAAGACCAAAAGCAACGGTACGATGAGGGGACCCGCCAAAGTTTTGGTGCAGAGCACCTGCCAAAGGACCAGTTTCCTTGGGAAGAGTGAGGCAGGTGGAATGAAAAGAGACTCAACGCTGGGAGCCAAGAGCTGAAGGGTTTTTCGGGTGCCTTGGGTCTGCCCGGGGCACCCTCGGCCCCACTCTGCCAGCCACCACTGCCTTTTGGCCACAGAGCTTTGCCTTCCCCAGCACACGGCCTGCCCCCGGCCAGGCACACACACGACAGAGTAAATAAACACCGGGAATGACGCGCTCCGGGATACTTCACATAGCTCCGCTGCCGGCGGGTTAGTGCCCGGCTTCCTGGGCTCCACGGCAGGAATGCAGGTCCTGGCTTCACCCTCCACTCCCTGCACAGGTCCCCTCCCAGCCTTCGCCCCTTCCAGCTCCCCTTCCAGAAAACCAAGCTCAGCTTTGCCGTTTCTGGCCAATTTTAAGGGAGTTTGGACATTTGTTGTCATTTGGAGGCGAGGGGGGGCAGTTATACACACAGAATTTGGTTTTGCTCTGAAGGATGGAGCGGGAGCGACACAAGCACTGCTTGCAAGCAGCAAAGAGGAAAAATAATAAAAGCATCAAGATTTATTAGGTGCTAGAAAGGAGAAACGGATTCCCGTTGCGCGGGTATAAGCAGAAGCTTGCTAACAAGCAAAAATGACTTTTTCATGGACCAAAAAAAGTGGGGGGGCTGGTTTCTGAGGGGTTTTTTTTTGCCAAGTGGTTCCCTGGTCCCCTGGACATGCAGACATCCTCTCTGCCTCTCCTTCATGCCGTGGCAGATACACGGATGTATTTGGAAGAGAGTGGGGAAAGTGTCCTTGCACAGGCTGTGGGATCCAGAAATGGGAGTTTTAATGCGTGCCAAAGTGAAGGAGCGCTTTTTTTCGTGCTTTTGTCACGTGCAAGGTGCAAACATTTCAGAAGCTTGGCTTTGCACCGCTGCTACCATGCCAGCCCTCGTGCTTGCTTTTAACCTGTTCTTTCTGGTTATTAGCAACACCATCATTATTATTATTTTTTTGCCTTCACAGATTCCCTGTCCCTGCACCTGCACCTCCCTGGGCTAAACCCTATTGCCCAACAAAGGTGTCCAGCAGCAGGCGGCCGGGAAGAGCCGGCTGCAGCGATCTCATGGAGAAAGCTGGAGGCTGAGGAACAAACCTGGGGGGACCGGGGGGGACTTAGTGAGGACTTTGGGGATGGGGCAGGTGGTTGCAAGGAGGTGTCCTACCCTTCCCTGTATCTCAAGCTGCAGAGGGCGGCTCGGGCCCCAGAGCAAGGTGGAGGATGCAGCGAGAGAAAGGGGTCAGGGAGAGGGTGAAGGCAGGGACACAGGGAAGATGTAAAGGATGCAACTGGGGAAGGACTGGGATGCAGCTGTGACTAAGTGGGTGCATCTGGGAGGTGGGGGATGAAAAGCTTTCAGTCCTTTGGGGATGGGACAACCCAGAGGTGATGATGGAAGTAGGGGGTGGGGAGGGCTCCGAGATGATGCAACAGGAGGTTCGACCAGGGCATGGATGGAAAGGAGGATGGGAAAAGTGGCGGGGGGCATGGAAGAACAGCTAGGGGGATGTTAGAGCATCCGCAAAGACGGAAAAGCAGCTGGGGTGAGGTGGGGGGGTGGAAGAGCAGCCGGAAAGATGGAAAAGTAGCTGGGAAGGTGGAAAAGCAATAGGGGGTTGGCAGAGCAGCCAAGGGAAGTGGTGGCGGTGGAGAAGCAGTGGGAAAGCAAACGGGAGCTTGGAAAAGCGGCTGGTGGAGGGGGTGGGAAAAGGATGGAATGGGGAAATAGCTGGGAAGATGGAAAAGCAGCCAGGGTGTGTATATGAGAGAAAAATCAGGCAGAAACATGGAAAAGTATCCAGAAAGATGGAAAAGGAGCTGGTGGTGGTGGAGGGGAATGGAAGAGCAGCCGGAAAGGCAGGAAAGCACACGGCGGGAATGGGGGGGGGATGGAAGAGCAGCTGGGGAGGG
>NW_015090990.1:2113242-2140890 GCF_001431845.1 Calidris pugnax
CAGCTCAAAGCATATGAAGGAAAAGAAAGCTATCGGAAGTAGTCAACACAGATTCACCAAGGGGAAATCATGTCTGACTAACCTGATAGCCTTATACGATAGCATGACTGGACGGATAGAAGAGGAGAGGTGGTGGAGTCTCCATCTTTGGAGAAATTCAAAATCCGCCTGGACATGTTCCTGTCCATCCCGCTCTGGGTGGACCTGCTTTGGCAGGGGGTTGGACTTGATGATCTCCAGAGGTCCCTTCCAACTCCATGTGATTCTGTGATTGCTTTAGTGTTGGTCCTCTACCAGAGCTGCAAAGGGGCCACCTCTTTCGGGGGGGGGGGGGGGGGGGAGCAGGGGGGTATGGGGAGGTGGGACGGCGATTTCACACACGCACACGCACTCACACACACTCTGGGAGGAGGCAGGTTGGGAAGGGAGCAAAGTTCCTTGAAAACCAGTGTCCTGCTATTAGTGCATCAAAGCAGGCAAGAGGGAGGGGGGAGAAAAAAAAAAACCCGCAGGAGAAGGAAGAGGGGATGCAAAGCTCCCCTTCCCTCTCTCTTCTTCTGCAAGAGGAGAAGAAGTCTCTCCCGACGCAGCGAACTGCTGGGAAGCTTGGTATGAAGCAAAGTTGTGTTTCGATCGGCTCTGTTCAACCCTCCCGCTTTCCTCTTCCAAGATTTGCAAAGGAAAAAAAAAAAAAAAAAAAAGGCAGGGAAAAAAAAAGCCAAAAAAAAGGCAAAAAGAGAAAAAGTTTTCTGCAAAGTTGGAGTGTTTTGTTGCAAAGCCTGCAGAGGAGCGGTAAAAATCAGGGGGAAGGGGGGAAAAAAAAAAAAAGAAAAGAGAGAGAAAAAAAAATCCACTTTGTAGATCTCCCAACACTTTTCCCCTGGAGAAGTTTCTAAAGAGACTGAATACTGCAGAACAGGCTGTCTTTTAAATAGACTGCCTCTGGCTGCCTGCCAGCCCCTAGCTGCAATTTGAGATCCCAATGACACCTCAGCTTGACTAGGTGCCAGCAGCGAGGGCCCTATCAGTGCACACTGGAGCTGGTGGGGGTGGGGATGCACAGCTTCTGACTTCTGGGCTTCAAACCCCGGGCAGTGATCAAGGATAATATTATGAGGAGAGACAAGGGGAGGAGGAGGGGGAAGGGGAAGCCGAGGATGGGGCGGGGGGAGCAAGTTCAGATCTTCACGGTTTAAGCAAAAAAAAAAAAAAAGGAGGGAGAAGGAAATTATTATAGTTGCACGGCAGCCTGGGCTGCAGGGAGTAGGGGAGGAAGAGGTCAGGGCTCTGAGTTTGGGGAGGAAGGGGGGAGTTTGAGCGAGCAGGGTCTGATCCTGCATGCTGTACCCCTGTGCGAGTGGGGCAGGGACCCCCATGGGCTGCCTGATTAGCTGGGGGGGGGGTCTAGGGACCCTCAGGGAGAGGAGAGTCGGTGCATACACCTTCCCATCAGCTCCAAAGGTGAGCGCAGAGGGGAGATGGCTGGATGTGTGCCAGGGAGCCACTCTCGCCCGCCCTGCTCCAGGAAGGAGCCTTTGTGCTTGCAGGGTGCCCAGCTCTCCTCTCCTGCCCCTCTGCCCCTGGGCGAGGGGTAAAAAAAGCAGTCAGGCTTTGCCCAGTGCCAGGGTGTGCCCCTGGGACCCCCAAACAGCAAGGGTTAACGCAGCCGGACAGTGAGCAGGAGGGAGGGCTGGGCTGCTTGTAAGAACTGTGTTAGATTCCTCTTTGGAAAAGTTCGCTGTTGCTTAGGGCATGCCAGAAAACAAGGGGAATTTTGCCATGTGAAGTCCAATTTGCACGTTTTAGCTCATTCTTCTTCTGCCTCTTGCCCTGCACAAAGTGGGGAGGGAGAAGGAAAGAAAGGAATTAAAAAAAAAAAAAAAAAGGTTGTCACTTGAACTACAATGCAGCTCCAATTATATTTTATAGGGAGCAATTTCATTTTTATAGTTTAAGAATCCTTTGGAATTGGTTTGTGAAAGGAAATAAAAAAAAAAAAAAAAAGTGCTTTGCAATGCTCATCCTCTGTCCTGGACAGCTTGGGGTTTGTTGTCTTTTGTTCCACCGCTGCATTCCTAAGGGTTACAGCTCTCCAGGCCCCTGGTCCTTCACACTTGCCTCCCTCAGTGCTCATTCATTGCTAGGAGCCGGGAAGCTGGGAAGCATGGCAAAGGGAATCTCCGAAATTGCGGCGTGTGGCCCGCCCAGGCAGCTGTGCACAGGGATGTTACACCTGGAGCAGAAGGACGAGCTGAACCCAGCCGGGGAGGAACGGCTGAGCCAAGGGGTGGGTGGGAGCTCGCTCCTTGAGCACAGGGTTTATCTGCCAGGGGAGTGGGAATTTGAAAGGGATCAGCCAATTCTGGGTGAGGTTGACGCGCGATTCAAGTCAAGCCCCCCTTTCCACACACGCACACGCTCTTCCAAAGCCTCATATTCCCCAGGTTTCTTTTTAGATCAGTCATCTGTGCAGCTGCATTGCATGGATTTTGCCACTAGAATGCACCCTTATCTATGGTAAGAGGACGGATGGTTGCTTAAAAGCATTAACTCCTTCTTCTCCAAAATTTCCAAGCTTAAGGCTTTTTTTTTTTTTGCACCTCTCAGGTGTTTCTGGTTTTACTGCCTTCCTGCCCCGTGTGGACTCTGTAGTAAAGATCAACTCCCTCATGTCCTCCACCCCTATTCAAACAAGAAATCCACATTTCTAAGCGTTTTTGGTTTTTTTTTCCTTTCTACCAAGAGGTTTTCCAGAAGATTTATTTAATACAACCTGAATCTCTGCTTAGATCACAGCTAACTGCCAAAAAATAGGCACCCTTAAGGTAGAGAAAAGCCACCCCCTAGGATTTTATCTAGAAGTGTTTCTGAATGGTTCCTCCAGTTGACACTTATGACTTCTACAACATATTAATTGCATCCTGCTGCTCATTTTTATGAGAATCTGCCACCAGCCTGAATGGGTGCTCTGCAGAAAATAGCGCAAGGCAGAGAATGAGTGCTGTTCACCTGGAGATCTGGAAGCACCTTGTGAGAGGGTTTAGAGCAGGAGATAATTTGCTTTCCTCATTCTCTCTTCCACCCCCAAGGAAACACTGTGCCCCGTATGTTAATACCTGGTATGAAGACAGCGAGAGCATCTAGAGAGGTGGAGGGGAGGTTTCACTCCCACTCCAACCTGTGAGACACAAAATGGTGAGGCGTGTAGAGAACTGCCTCCATCAAGCCCAGCTGCAAGCTCTGGCATAGGAGGCTTGGGCACGGCTGGATCGCCACAGGGCAGAGATCCTGTGAGGGATCCCTGGGGAAGCTACTGTAATTTGGGTCTGCCCGGGAACTTTCTCCTGGGCTTTCTGCGGAGGTCAAAATCCAGGTGGTGTGGAGTTGTCCAGCGGCCACCCTCATTGCGCTCCTATGCTGTGCTGTGAGGATCTTCATCATGAAAGCACGCCTGGAAACTGAGTTATATCCTCAATGAGAAGATGACAAGGTTTCAGCCATGGGTTGTACCCTGATGGTGGGTTTTCTCCCACATTATGAAAGTAGCCTCAGCCATGGGGATCTTGGGGCTACCACCTGCTTTGAGCCACTGAGTCCAGCAGTCAGGATGGAGTTGCAGATGAATGCCTGGTCCATGCTCCCCACGAGGGCTATCTTTTGGGTGTCTTTTGCTCACATTCCAAAAAACCCCTACTACCCTGGGAAAGCAACGGTGCAGTGTGGAGTGTTCGGCTGGCCGTGAGCTGTAGGAGAGCCTCCAGCTAACAAAGATCACATTTCTCCTGGCTTGTGCTCTTCCAAGGGAGATCGCAATCATGTTTTATGTTTATAAGAAATGCTTTCTTATTTCGGGGGAGTGAACAGAGAGCGTGCAGAGGAAACCAAGGTTTCTATTAGCGTCTTCTAATATACTTCTTCTTATATTGCTATAAGCTCCATGTGTTACATATGGCTCTGTTGCAAAAAAAAAAAAGAGAAATAATTATTTGGAAAGCAGTTACCATTCTTTACATCTCAGATACGTCACACTTCATTACGATACTCACTGTAATGTGCAAAAGCACTGAGTTTCCTGGGTATGATAAAGAGGATGGAATATACGCTTTAATCAGTTTGGGCTAATCTGTGTGTTTTGGAGGCACTTAGAACATCAAACAAGTTCAGGCAATCTAGAAAGACTAAGAGCTGAATCACAGATACTGGAATGAGTTTTTTTTTCTTCTCCCTCCAAAACCACTGTCCAGTTTGTGTAGATCTGAAACCCATTAGCAAAATAATGCTTATACAGGAGAATGTGTAATTTTTTTTTCATGAGCAAGTACTATAAAAACCAACAGGTTGTGAAATCAGGTGCCTGAAGCATCGTTATGAAAAAAAGCCAGTATTTCGTCCTTGAAGGGAAAAATGGCAAGTGACAAAAGTGGAACTGATGGGGCAAGTTTGACACAGTGCAGAAAGGGAAGATGGACAACAGCAGGAGGTTTAGATATCGACAAGATATCTCACTTTGCATGGAGAGCGGGTTGAGTGTCAGAGGTAAAATGTGATTTCCTCCCAAGATACTTGTCCTTCCCTTGGACAGTGCCTTCTTACTTGCCATGATAACCCCAACAAGTGTTCTCGGCTTCATGCTGGGAGCCCCTTTCCAGCAGGCGGGAGCAGCCCGTCCTGCACTGGTGGGTGTAGTAGAGCTAGCGAGGGCTAGGTGGCATACTGGATACGTTGGAGAGTCACCTCCAAGGACTTCTTCCTTCCACATCCAGCAAGGGCTAGGCTGAATGAAATTATCTCTTCGCAAGCAGCTTTCTGTGTCATTAAAAAAACAAAGCAACCGATGCTTCCAGTGAAGACAGCATCAATGTTTTGCTTTCTAACATGCCTCATGGGGGTATCAATTTTAAACCGCATATAGAAATGGAGTCTCCCCTCACCAGATCAGCGCCTGGGTGTTCTGCGGGGCTGTGTTGGCTCTGTTTCACATTATCAAGGCTTGGCTGCCAAGATTTCCAGCGGTGACTGGTGACTGGGATGCCTCCATCTCCCCATGGCCCACCCAAATCAGCTTGCAAGGTGAGGGGATTCAGTAAGCGAGGGACATCAGATCCTGAGCATCAGGAGGTCCTCGGCCTCTTTCATAAGGACTGAAGCATAAAGGCTGTACTGGATGTTTAAATGATAGAGGCAGAAATGGCTCAGGGGACAAATTCCTCTTGCCTGAGCACAGACGAAATTAGTTTCTTCTGCTAACGGGAAAAAGACAGATGTTTCATCATGAGCGGACAACAGAGGTTCCTCTTTGCACCTTCCCGGACAGAGCAGAGGTCATTGCACTGCTGGTGGCTCTCAAAGGACCCAAGAGTGGTCCCCGAGTAGGGCACGAGTGGCTCGGTGTCCCTCCCACCGAGGCCCGGGCACGAGTGGCTCGGTGTCCCTCCCACCGAGGCCCGGGCACGAGTGGCTCGGTGTCCCTCCCACCGAGGCCCAGCAACGAGTGGGTGCTGCGACTCTCCCACCCTCCTGGGTATGGGGTATGGATCTGCTATGGGGTCATGCTTCCCTGGGGCAGGGGGAATGTGCAGTCTGGCTGTGGGGAGGAGGCTGGCCCTCTTCCAGAGACTCTGGATGACCGGAATGAGTTGCAAAAGCAGCTTCAGTTTCCCCCTATCTGTGCAACAAGGCTGATGAGGCTTCTGCATCTCGGAGGGGACTGGGTGGGTTTAAAGGGCTGTCTTTGAAAGCGGTTGGAGATCTCGTCGAGGTGCTCTGCAAGCTGGAAATATCCCTGTGATTCGCTCGCTTTCCACCTCCACCTTCCCCCGCTCCGTGCTGCCCACGTTCTTTTTTTGTTATTAATTGTTTTAGATTCAGACAATGCCTCTCCTTTGGCCTCAGGCAGACGCACTGGCTGAATCACTAAAACACTTTAACACACATCTGCTGAGGCAGCAAAACCCACTATCTCTCTCTTTTTTTCTCTCTCTTTCTCTGCCTCTCCAGTATCACAGTCAAAAGGTGACCGAGACACAAAGTAGATCTGGAATTGGCTGAAAAGGGAAAGTGCTCCCAGCTGAAGTGCAGAAAACACCTGCATCTAATAAAAACAAATGAGAAACATCATCAATAACCAGAAGAAAAAAAATGGTATAAATAAAAGGAAGAGTATAAATTCAGATGGTCTCTGGGAAATTTGAACAGATGCCCCAGCCTGCTGTCTTCTGGAGGTATTGTCTAATTATTTACCTTGTACTGCAATAAAATACAGGGGGTTGCTGTGTCTCTCTGGCATAGACTAAGGAGCTTTAGAAACCTCGCTGTGCAGATGGATGCCATGGTGATGGGTGACCCAGAAATACAATAGATTGTTGCTGTGGTGGGAGAGGGGCATCTCCTGGAAGAAGGAGTTGTACTAAGAAGGATGCTTCTCTCTGCCCTGCAAGGTTTTGCAGGTTCTGCTGTGAGCATTAGGATGATGATTTAGTGTAGAAAACGTGCTTAGAGTTGACCGAGAATCCAGAGGCTCCTGTCAGGGTGTGCTGGGTGTGATGTGGGGTGCCCTTTGCCTCTGTGAGCCTGTACCTGTTGCCTGGTCCCATGAACTGGCAGTAAGCAATGCTTTACCTGGAAGAGATAACTACTGATTGTGACCGTCAGCTCCCTCCAAACCACTGTGCACGTTCATTCCTGAACCTTTGCATAGTGCCTGAGGAGCTGGCATGAAAATAACTTCTTGGGACCTGATGATTTTTTTTTTCCCCCCTTTTTTTTTATCTTTCAACCACTCTGGATTCCCTCCTGCTCTGTGCACGAGCCAAGGTGGATTTGAGATTTTAATTTCCTTTTACATTGCCACTTGTCTGGAAATGTTCTTGTCTGAAGTGATATCACCACCAGGAACACACCAAAACCCCTCTCCAGAGGGCAGGGACGTGTAATTTTCATGGAGAGCCTGATGGGTGGGTGTCTGGCTGCACAGTTGACAGGAGTGAGTATGGATGGTTTGGAGGCTTTCTAGAGATGAGGAGACGTGACCTCTACAGCCTGACTCTGAACAGTGCTCAGAGACCAGGCTGTCTCTTCTGCTGAGGTGCCACAGAGGTTTCCAGGGACATCCAAACTACTCTGGGATGTGGAGATGGGAAGCATTGGCTGTTTTGACTAGGGAAAACTCTCCTTTCTCCTCCCTTCGACTCTCACACCTTGGTTTCTTGCAGTTTTCTGCTGGTGGGATGCCTGTGTACAGCCTCCTTTATTAAATACCCACAATGAGTAAAGCAGTTGTGTCATTCAAAGGACAATTAAAATCCTCACCAACCTAAACCGGGCTGCATCTTAGAGCCTCAGCTTCCCCTCAGTGAAAGGAAAATATCCTGTCTCCATCCCGTCCCAGACACATGCATGGAGCCTCATCCCCGAAGGTCTGCAGAGCCCTATAAGGTCAGAAATGCATGTAGTGTTTTGGGGTCCTGCTGAGGCATCGGGGACAACTGCTTTTGTGATGGGGATGCAGGCTCGTGGAAGACTGGATGGGGTCGGACCCAAACCAGAGGGGCCCTCAAACAGTGCTTGGATACATCCTCCTTAGCCGCCAGTAACTGGCCTGGATGTGGGCTCATGATTATATCCCTGAAGTAATTCCCTGGACTTCCCCTTACCCCCACTCTGTAATTATTCATAGTTATTTTCTAATGGCTGTCCTGCCACTTGTTTTCTTTCTGGCTTTCTTCTTCTTCCCAGTAATGAAAACACATCAATGGCCTTTCTCCAAGAACAGTTATTAAGGCACTCGCCCCTGCCTATCCCCCCTCCCCTCGTTTAAAGGCCATCAAGCTCCATTGGATTTGTGGCCAGAGTTTGCATCAAATTACTATTTTGGGGTTGCCAAAAAAAGCACAACCAGAAAGTTTGGAGGAGAGGTGGGAAGAAGAAGAGAGAGAGAAAGCTATAATCTTCCCAGATCACTATTAATTACATTTACAATAATTACACTGTTCCGGACGGTTACACTGCTGACAAGCAGGAGGATTGGCTCTTGCAGGGGAACCTGTGTGCGTATTTTGGCCTTTGCTTTTCCTCTAGAACAAGTCCTTTGTGACTTGCAGCTGCTGCTGTGACGCCTCCGTCCCCAGTGGGGTGGAGAGGACAATGTGCGTGTGCAGGGAGACCGGATGGCTTCACCCCCACGAATGGGTCCTAGCTTGGCTTGCCAATTTGCCGCCTCCTCCCAGGCCAAATTTCAGTGCCATGTTTCCTTAACCCAATCCCCTGACAGTCAAGGAGCACAGCAGAGGCGGGACGCCGGACTGGGGGTGACTGTCTAAAGCTGTTACTCAACGTAAAGAAGAAGTGAGGGAAACTTTCTCCTGGCGATGGGCAGAGCCTCACTCAGGTCTCACAGGAGCGTGGCCTTGTGTGGATGGGTCTAATGGATAAACACTGACTCAGAGCAGCCCCTGCAAGTCAGACCGTTCCTGATTTATCCAGAGGGATGGAGCAATTAGGAAAGAGAGCAGAGATGTCAGAAGGCGCTTGGCTCTCCTCCAACCAGCCCCTTCTTCTGGTGCCTCTTTCTGAGGCTATCATCCTCCCCAGTCTCCTGCAGTGCTGAGGTCCCCGACAGTCTCTCCCTTGCACCACAGCCCAAGTTATCGTCTCCTCTCGTTGCCTGTGCTTGACATTTCCCGTTTGAAACCCCCTCTCCTATCCTAAGCAGAGGTGTGGCGATCCAAATACTCATCAGAAGCAAAACCTTAAAGGCTTTGAAATAACACATTTTGTCATTGACCTGGTTATCTGCATTTTCAGAGCTGTCTTATTTCAGACCCATCAAAAGCTTTGGATCCCACGTATTCTCACCTGTAATGTGATATATTTTGTGCCTTATACCAAATGCTCTCCCTAAAACAGCATATCACACAGATCACTCTGTGAAGAACAGAAACACCCACTTACCAGTGGGGAAACATTTTTATACAACATCCACTTCATCTCCAGCCTGTGAATCCTGACCCTCAAGGGTAAGCTAAAATAATACCGACTCTTGAACTAAAATTCATAACTCTCCTGGCTGTGACAAATCACAGCCTCAAGAAGAGATATTTGTTTTATGGCATATTACAGCGTCCCTTACAATTTACCTGTCCCCTAGGATCCTAAAGGCAATAATTATCTGTCTGTCTGTTCATCCAGGACCAACAGCCTTCCCACCTCCCGTTTTCCATCATCCTCCTCTGCTCTCCAGTTGCTGGCTTCCTTACCATACACAGGCGTTACAGCAGAGAGCCATGGGTGGTGTTTGTAAGCCAGGGACAGATCTCCCTGGCACTGCTGACAAATGGCTGGCAGCTGTGGTCCCCCTTGTTGTCCCGCTTGTGCAGCAGTAGCAAAAGTACATAGAGCAAGAGCTGTAGGGCCCAGCTACCAGTCTGCTACCCTAACTCCCTCCCCTCGTTGGTGAGGGGGGGGAATTTTCACCCTGTGAACAAGACATCCTTTCTGTTGCACTTTGTTCTCCCTCGGAAGCATTCTGACTCCTGTTTCTGCCCTGCCAGCCATCCCAGCAGAGCATTGCATTGCTCACGGATGACCCAGCAAGAGTCCTTGCCTCTCTCTGATGAAGAGCACTGGTCCATATGGTTGAGAGTGGTCAATAAAACCTATCATTGTTTCACTCAATATTAAAAGAAGTAATAAAGATATGGCATTAAGGTATATGCATAGAAAAGATAGATGAAATAAGATCAGATGCACTCCAGGAGGTGGTGAGGGAAAATGAAGTCTGTGCCCATTACAGAAAAAGTGGGGCACTAAACATAGAATTGTCTCTTGGGCTCCCAGACTCAGAGCACACATCAAAGGCCTGAATTTGGTCCAAACCATAATTTCTTTCTTTCTTCCTTCCCCCCCCCCCCCCGCCTTTTTTTGGAGGGGGGAATCTCCACAGCCTCATATGAACCAAGTTTTTTACAACCTGGGGCTGTCACGTAGCTTTCTCTGGACATTTCGTATGTTCTTTTCACAGCCAAGCCATCCGTGCCATGGTAGGCTGAGAGAGAAAGGCAGACCTGTGTGCGCTTTGCATTGGTGCTAACTCCTTGGAAAAGCCATTGGGACGTCGAGCGGCGCACACAAGTCTCTCAGCAGGAGCCAGCACCTTCATGGGTCTGTGCTGGGAAATGGTTACGATTCCTGTGATTTTGCAGCCTGGGGAATTGTAGTGACTCAACACACCCATGCCAGTCGGTGACATCTTTGTGTTGTGATGCACACAACGGCATCAGGAATTAATTCAGTATTCCCCCCGCACGTCAGGCTGGCAGGAACTCACTCAGACCGGAGACATGCTCCGGCACACGTGATGTCGCGTCTTTGAAGGCACTTCTTGTGACGGTCTCGGGAAAATGCCAAACAACTGTGTGCTGCTTGGCAAGAGGAGGGTAAAGGGAACAGGGCAAGACAGCTGAGCCCTCCTATGAAAGGAAATTCCAGGAGAGCTTCTCCATAGCTGTGGGTCTTGCATTCCACTGGGATCCATGGACCTTTGGTCACCATCCCTCTGTCTCGAGCAAGTCTAGTGTAAATGATGCCTTAAGACATTGAGCTTCCTCTAGGGCAATTAATTTTTACATTTCAGATGGGAGCCATGGTATTGAGCCAGTGTGTGCAAATTGGGCAACAGAGGGTTAAGGGCTCAAAAGAAATCTGGACCAACTTGACAGGGTAGACTTGGAGGAGGTAGTGTCATGAAGAGCAGTCAATGACAACACACTTAACAAGAGGAGCAGAAATCTCCCTATCCTGCAGCATAAGAAAGCTGGAGCACCCTTTCTTGCTGCTGAAATGTCACATTAGGAAGCAGCACAGTAAACAAGCATCCTGGAAATGATGCCAACTCTGCCGACATTCGTATACCAGGGTGATGGATTCTTCCTCAGGACAAGAACTTCATCTGTGAACAAAAGCCTGTGCACAGACTTAGGCCAGAGGAAAAAAATCATGCCTCCCGCTTGCCTTCATTTTTATGGACCATTTGCACTCTTTTTCCGGAGTTTTCAGCAGCCTCTTCAATCTTCCTGCAGAAATCCCTCAGGACAGCCTGATCCAATATAAACTTTACTGTAGCAGCTTTCCCAGGTGACTGGCTCCTGTAGCTATTCTCTCTGTTCTAGCTCTGCCTGAAGCCACTGCTTGTTGCCAGATCCTTGATGGTTTTCTGAGGTCCCCAAGTCTGTGAATAGCATGTTGCCCGATTTCCCATCTCTTCCTTGAAGACGTTCTTGTCTGCCTCTTAAAATCTCATCTTTTCAAAGAGTGGGCAGAGTTTTCAGATCTTGTACTGTATGTCTCACTGTCCACTGACATCTTCCTAAATCTGAACATATTTCAAGTGCAGTGGTGCAGGATGTTGGAGGGGTCACAGTGAGAGTCCTGTAAGACCTTCATTTCCACCTTTCCACCATGCCATTCTCAACTCGCTCACACTCTTCCAAATCAATATAGTAGTTTGTACACCCTAGCTAGCTGTGCTTGCAGACTGTATCCTACCTCTCTTTACACGTCTAAAAGTTGGTTGTCTGGTTGAAGGCAGTTGTTGAGCTCTTTCATGCTTAAAGATGGGTGTGGGGCATCTGAGATGTCCCCAGACTTGAGAATTTTGGTGAATGTTGAGAAATCCTGTCCTTTGCAGGGTCACTTGACTGAGAGGTGACTGCTGCAGTGCTCGCAGGGCTAATGCCTTCAGTCCTTCCTCCAAAACAGCCTGGCTTTCATGCCTTGGACTCCAACGCTTTTCCAGCAGGCTCGGGAGCCCTTGGCTGACGGCCGCTCAGCTTCCAGGACCAGGCAGGGGCGGACGGCTGCAGTCAGCCTGGTACAGCTGCAGCCTGCACGGGATGTCTTAGGCTCAGTCATGCCTGCATCCGTTCCAGCTGGTGGATGAGCCAGAAAGGCTGCTCTTTTAGCTCAAAGGGTAGCTGGAGAGTGGCCTTAGACAAAGTTTGGATTCGGGACTTCTGTTCCTGGAGCTGCCTGGCCACAGTTTTAATCGAGCATGATGTATGTGGCTGCTGAGTTACCAACTCTAATCTTTTTCCACTCTACCATAACCAGTTTCCATAAGCATTTTGAGGCCAGCTCTGAAAAAAAAAAACCCAACAAAACTCAAACCGAAAAAACTCCCACTCTGTTGAGGGAAAAGGTTAGTTAAGCAACTACATTTCCTGTACATCAAATGGCTGAAGACATACAGGTTTCCCAGTTTCCAGGGCACCGTAAAATGAAACACAATAGGAAGGGGGAATGAGATTAATAGGAAAAACGTCACGGTCTGCTCTCAGCCAGAGCAGCCGCACCAAAAGTGATGGGACCGCGCCAGTGGAGGTATGAGCAGGATTTGGCCTTGAATCTGTTAAATGAGGACATTACCAGAGTACCAGATTACACAGCCTAGTTCTCTGAAACAAATCCTGCTAAAGTAGAAAGGATTTGTTAGGAGGCTGCAAGGTCAGGAAAGCAAGATTATTGGTTTAGCAGCCTTCTGCTGCGCTGGGGACCCCAGGCGATGGCAAGCACAGCTCTGCCCAGCGTTTCACGTCTTTCGCTTTGTCATTTAAAAACTTGTAAAAAGGAGAATGAGACATTCTCCTTTCTTTCTCTTCAATATTTGCACAGTTGGAGTAATTCTCACTCTGTGCTTTTTTTTTTTTTTCCTCCCTCAGAAAACAAGTGCTTCAATGCCCTTATTTTCTAAATAAACTGAACATGCCCACACAAGTGCACCCACGAATATTAGCAGCCCAGAGCGCATGACCACAACAACGAACCATTCTGTAGCACAGTCTTCATGAATATCCTGTTCAGACCAGCCGAGCCCCCTGTTCATAAACAGCTCTATAGTTTCTTTTAACCAGCAGCCCTCCAGTAATGATCTGTTCTGTTCAGCCCTGTACCCTTCGGTGACCTTCCAATAAAAGACCCCACTATCGCCGCGCAACTTGGACACAATTAATCAATGTAGCTCAGGGCTTGCAAATTACTTTCACCCTTGCCAGCCATTACTTTCGAGTGACCCTACAATAACAAATCGAGATCCACTGCTGGCAAAATAGTCAGATTTTTTTTTTTTTTTGCAAATACCTCAAAAAGCTCTCTAAATAATAATATTTTTTTTAGCCATTTCAGAAGTTAAAACTTATTGCCAGAACTTTGATTAACATGAGCACAAAGAAACAGGAATTTGGAGGAAAAGGCAGTGATCACTTGTAATAGGTTAATTGTCCAGGTGGGAAAAAGAAGGAACACCCAATATTGGCCTGGAGGATTTGCAGCAGTCCTGTGCAATGGCACAGATCGCATCTATGGGACTTCATTCTGCCCCCCACTCCACCCAAAGAGGAAGATGTCACCTGTCTTATGCCTGGACATGTCTCTTGTGTCTCTTGCCTGTGTGATACTCATCCCAATATTTAGAAGATGCTATGACAGCTGTGATGAGGAGTGTGGTAGCAGTCACACAGTGCAGACAATGACACACTGGTGCTTGAGCTCCTCTTCTCTTGTGCAAGTGCAGCCAGAACTTCTGGTTTGTACCGCCCCACATCCCCTCCTGTTTCTTGGGTGGATTTGCTGGTGGCTAATGCTGTGGCTGAGTCACCTTTTCCTGTAGTGGGTATTTGATTTTCAGCTCTCTCCTTTATCTTGTTGCCAGTTTTCATGAAAAAAAGGAGAAATGTTACATCTTGGAGGACCCTGCAGTGCTGTCAGATTGGGTTGAAATGGACCAGTGGGTTGAAAAGCTATTGCAAAGTCATGGGGACACAGAAATGCCCATACCTCGAAGCGTAAATATGACTGAGCACCGTTCAGTCCAGGGTGTCTGGTGTCACAACATTGTGGTGGCATTTTCACTGTGTCCTTTGTAAGCCTCTGTCAAAGTCACAGTCTAGAATTTGTCCTGTTTCACCTTGTTTTAGCACCTGGGGTTGAAATGAATTTTAAAACCAGAGGGAAGCACAAAGAGCTGGCACACAGTGGGGTCCTGGCTCTGATCTCTCCAGAGCCACTGACTCACTCTGTGATCTTCGGCAAGGCTGTTGACCTGCCTGTGCTTTGTGCTACACAGCTGGAAAACGGAGTTTAAAAAAAAAAAAAAGAAAGAAAAAAAAGCAATGGGAACTTCACTCAAAAGAGCAGATGCAAAGATTTTCTAGATAAACAAATCACCCAAGCCCTGCCACTCCAGCCCCCCCCCAATCCTCCTCTCTTCTTTGCACCTTATAGTTCAAGTAAGAAGCAGTTTAAAGTGGAAAGTCTGGGGCTGTGTTTTCTTACATGTTCTGGATCCTCCTTTAACTGTGAAAATGTTCAAAGTGAAAACTTGACCTGGCAACAGTTTCTGAATGACCTTGCTTTGGCTGTGAAATCCACTTCAGCTTTGCAGGAGCAGATTTTTATAGTCTTCTCTGGTAGAGGAACAAAAAGATTTTTTATTATTATTATTATTTTTCTTCAAGAGGAAACTTTATACAGACTGTGTGTTATGCTTTCTCCCAGCGCTCAAGGTCAAATCAGCAGTTCTCTTGTCACTGTTCCCCACTTACTTCGTATCACCCAAAAAAATAAATCCTTTCCCTGCTCTCTCACTGCAGATACTCCCCAGCAGCGGAGAGGAAGGACAGAAGCACAAGCAGACAGCGTGACATTTCTGCCATTGCAGCCATGCACAGTCAAGCCTCACATGTAGGCAATATGATCTTGTAGCTTAAAGTTGCTAATTATAATTGCTTAACGGAGGTGTGACAAATGCTGCCTCCTAATTCAAAGAAGTAGTGGTTCACAGGAACCCTGAGCTATTCAGGAGTCCCAGATCCAAGTTCCTTGTACTATAAGCCATGGCACTGGAGATAAACACCTCTGGTGGATTAGTTTCAAGCTATAACTCAAAAGTGGCCAAAGACACCCCTGGTGAAGAGTTGATAACACCCGCTCTCCAGTTGGGTAGTGAGTCCAGGATCAGAAGCTGTGGCTGAACATCTGGGGGTCAGCTGGAGCTAACTTGATCCTCCTGAAGCACCCTGTGCCATAAGCCCTCTGCTGAACACTACAGGCCGTTTTCGCCAGGCCACTGTATACAGCACCAGCCATGTACTGGTCAAGGAAGAGCATTTATGTTTGCTGAAACGGCCTCACTCTGCATGTCAGTGGCTGTTTGCACTTGCAGCCAATATGCCTCACACCTTGGCAACACCCACACGTGCAGGCAGCACAGGACATTAGGATTTATGTGCCTGTGCACTCAGATAAAGTTGAGCTTTAGGTGAAAACTAATTCTGAACGGTGTGTGAAAAAAAGCAACAGGTATGCAATAAGGGCTGATCCTAACCCGGAAAAAATGCTTCTCTGTTTCCTGGTCTGACCCTTGGAAGGGAAAGCCTGGTCTTTCCCTTCATACTGACTTTCCCCATGGCCGTAGGCAAGTCTTAGCCTCAACTTCTTAGCCTTATAAACTGTGAATAAAAATATTTCCTTTTAGTTGGCCAGCTCATACCTGTGTTTCCTAGGCTCGGCCTGGGGAATAGCATGTCCCAGGGCTATTCCCAGTAAGGATTGTGGAGGTGGCTACCACAGCATGGAGGCGGGAAAGGAAGGGAGTTTAGTTATGAGCCAAGCTGGGCTGACTTGTGCCAGGCAGACTCCAGAGTACAGTCCCCGATCTCTTAGTTGCAATGATATATATGGCCTCCATTTCCAGAACTGTAAATGAGACATCACATCATCAGGCTTGAGAGAGTAACACACTGAGGAAAGGGAGACAGGCCAAGGACATATTACAGTATTATCTTATTATTCCTTTACACTCTCTTTCAATCAAACTGTGTTCCCCATCCAGCATTTTGCACATGATTATGGGCTCTTTGGGGGTAGAGTCCATCTTTTAGCTGCATTTGTGCAGCCGCTGAAACAATGAGGTCATGTCCTTGATGAGGATTTCCATACGCTAGGGCTGCTAATGATGCCTGGATGCTCGCAGGAAGGGCAAAGGAGCACTCCTCTGCTGAGATGCTACTCGACAGCAGAGTCAAAGGTCTATTTCCTTGTCTTGCTCCTTCCAAGTTGGTGGGGCTTGGGTCATGGCCATCTAAGGAATACCTCTGCATTTTTTTGTAACCAGCTTGTTTATTCCTCTGCCAAAGGTGTTCCCACACTGGGAAATGCTCACTAATAGCCTCACCTGCATAAGAATTGGCCCCGCCACTGAAGGTTTTGTGCCTATGTGTAGCAGAAATGTGAGGTCTAGGGAATATTGTCAGAAGTCTCTTTAAGACAGTTTTCATTAGGTGTTGGATGTCCTAGTTGAGGGTTATTTTCCCTCTTAAAGGCTAATGTAGGAAAGAATCACACCATCAGCTCAGCCCTCCCATGAAATGCCGGCAGACTGTGTCCTCAAGGGGAACGGAGGTGATGGGATGAGCCATGGTAGATTACGGAGTGTGGCCAGATGTGCTGAGGAGTTAGTGAAGCCTGTTCCTTGCTAAAGGTTTGACAAATGTGAGGGGACTGCTGTAGCTGATCCTCCTGGGGAGCTGGAGCTCACTGTTGCTTTGAAATTTTCCTGCTCCCTCCTGCTCCCTTGCTGTGAGAGGGCCTGCTCCATCACTGTGACATTGGTGGCTTTTGGGGCACTCTCTTTGCTCTCCCCACACATCCAAGCAAGCTTTTCTTCTGCACCATCTCCAGTGTCCACACTTGTCTTTCTGTCCATATGGATGATGTGCTGTTGCTTGTCCTTCTGCCTATTGTTCACCCCCTCACTGTGCTCCAGGCTGCTTCAACCAAGAGGCTAAGGTGGGTTAGGGAGGGAGGGAAGCCAAGCAGGGAGGCAGGAGTTGTAGTGGCCTGAAAAAGCCAGTCCAAGGCACCCAGGAGGAGTCAATTCTCTGTGTGTGCCATCCTGGCCCATGCTTTACAGCCATGGGCAGGCGGTGATGGACAAGTGCATACAGGGAGGCATAAGCTGCTCTGAGCTGAAGCTTTCCCATGCATCACCTCCAGCAGAGCAGAGCAGAACAGTGCATGGATGTTATGTAGCTCTGAGAAGTGGGTGATAAAAATGGCTCATTACAGACTGGCCTGTGGTGCAAGCTGAGCTTATTCACCCTTGGTACTCGGGCACCTGACAAAGGGAACGAGCTGGTAAGAGAAACATAGCCATCCCTGCTCTAAATCCACTTTCATCCTTTTCCTGGGGATTTGAGGCTTGTTGGGTCATATTTCTGTAAATCCTGCATAACCCTGCTGCCTGGTGCAAATAGGCTAAGTTCCTTGAAGGGCCACCAGTGTGTTTGACTGTACGGCTACAGACCGCCCAGCAGGCCACGCAAATCAAGGCATTCATGAAAGCCTTGTCCACCAGCCCTTCAGTTCTGCCTGGTAACTTCTTACAAAACCCTCTGAAATCAAAGAGAAAGAAATCAGGCAGCCCTTGCCCAGGACAAGCCCCAGTGACTAGATAAAAAGGAACAAACCCCAATTAGCAAACGGTGTAGAGCCATCTGTGCTTATACATAATCCGCTGGATGTGGACCATGTGAGGAGAGGAGAGCCTGGTGTCAGCTTCTTGTGAAACCTACTGCCATGGCAGGACAGCAGGAAAAACTTTTGGGGTGCTTGTGGCAGGATGAGGGTGGCCAGTCCCACTTGGGCAACATCATGTCAGCCAAAACAGGAAGGGTGGTGGGGAAGGAGGTGGTGGGGAAATTTAGGAGATGTATTGGTGTGGTCATGATTGTGGCAAGGCTATTTGCACAGCTGAGAACTGGATAAACTGTCACTTTTGTTACATCACAGGTGACCAGGATGGGAGAGCAGGGAATGGAAAGTCCATTGAAACTTTAGAAGACCATAAGTCTCAGGGCTGTGTCCAGGAGGGAGCAGGTTGGGGTAATCTCTAATCTCCATCATGAGCAGTCCTGCAGTTCAGTGCTTCTCTTTTCCTTCCCCTGGGGAGAGGAAAACCTGGTTGAATAAGGGCTTTGGCTTCTGTTTTGGACAGAGTTGGATATTTCACCTGCTTTATCTAAACCAGTGCACATTTTGCAGGGTTTCCTCCTGTAGCAGCATTTCCACATCACTGATCACATTTTTGTTTCGGTTTTTGTTGTTGTTGCACAGATCTGAACTTTTTTTGCTTTTCCCAAAGGGAGAAATAAATGCATACTATTATATTGACGAAGAGGTGAGGTTTACACTGCATCCAGATGTGCTGTTAGACAGTTGTACACTGTGTTGTGTTTCTGTCTTGCATTATGTCTCAGGTTTTGACCCCAGTGGTGCAAGCCAGAGCTCCTTAGCAAAGAGCACACTTAGAGAGAGAACAGCAGCCTTGGAAAATGATGCTTTCCTATATCAGGTGCTGGGTGATTGCACGAGACAACCCCAAATTCTGATATTTTTTTTTCCAGTAGTGCCTGGAGTTTTGGCCCGTTGCAGCCATCTGCACTCTAATTTTGATGCTGGCTCCCAAGTCTTCCTTCCAGCAATCAGATCTCCTCCTGCCTGAGGTCATGCTCAGGCCTGAGTGATAATACCATACTCATATGTTTTTCAAGGTCTGGATCCCACTGTAGAGGTGGCTGAACATGGGAACGAATGTCTTGTTAGACACAGAAACACAGTTGTGCTGATTTTTGATAAACCCACTCTGTGCAGCCCAGGTACTGCCAGGCAGCTCGTGTTCTGTTGCCTGCAGTGCAGAGGAGTGCTTTATAGGACTACATATAGCAGAGTATGCAAAGCTGTGGGAGGCTGGGCTCTCTTGCTGAGAGCACCGTTTGCGATTAAAGCCCATAAAGTGACCAAAGGTTGTCACCTCTCTTTAGTATGAGATACGCAACCAACCAGAAAAAGGTAGTAACTGCCAACTTTGCCATTTTACTAGGCTGTTTTCAGTCTTTCAGCTGGCTGTTAGCTCTCACAGTCATGTTGTTCTCCAAGCTGAGCTGTATTAATTGTCTCGAGAGACCCAGCATCAGCTGCTTTATTGTAACCCAAAGTTGTGACAAGCAATTACTTTTCTCTTGCTGTAATTGCTACTAATAAAATAATATTTCCACCCATCAGAAGGTCTCAGTGCGAGAGGCAGGTGCTCTTGAGGGCAGTTGTGGCAGCCCATTGGAGGAGGACCTAGTGTTTGAGACTTGAAGTGCACCTGGATTTTGATGGTGCCAAAACCAGCACATGATAACACAGAAAGATGGGAGGTGACATCTCTCTAGCAAAGACTTGTAATGAAATGGTCCACGGCTCCTAGCTGGGGTAATTTCAAACAGATTTCTACGTGTAAAGGGCCAACTCCCCTTAGACTGTCAGTCCTTTTTTCATTCCCCATCTGATGTCCGTTTTTCTGTTGGGTTTCTGTGCTATACTTAGGATTGGTGCGCTCCCCCAGCCATGCGGAGCTGAGTGATTTAGCAGCATGTGCATGTGGTTTGTAGTTTTTAAGTTGCAAGATTTGTAAGCTATTATAAACAGAGAGGCCCAGCCAAATCTTGCTGCCTGACTGAGCTATCAGCATCTCTAGATGTGTAGGAGAGGCCATCCTTCCCCCATGTTTGTTTGTAACACAAGGGAAAAGAAGGAAGCATAGTAAAGCTTAGTACCACATAATTTACCGAAGAGTGACAGCTAATTTGCATTTTAGCTAAGACATCCAACAGCAAAACGCAATAACTTTCACACACGCTCCAGGATTCCTACTACATGATCTTGGACACATGGATTTGATGGACAACGAGTTTTGCTGAAGCCCATTACAAATAAGGAAGAAATGCGATGAGGATCCAAGAAGTTTTGAGTGTTTGTGTGAGAAGGTTTGTATTACAGAAGAATCCTGTGAAAGGTATCCCCATGTGAGCTCAGTATTTCTCCACCGAGAGGTTTGTCTGTGTCCCTCATGGGAGGTGGCCAGTTGAACATGTCCATAGTGGATACTGAGAGATGGACAGGAGGGAGCTGGCTGAGAAGACAACTCCTGAAGAAGGGAATGACTCTGGGACCTATTTTCCTCACCACCAGTTAACTCAAAAAAATCCTCATATTTCCTCTGGGCTGTTGGGCGCGCTGGGATGTGCAGCTCTGTGCTGCCTGTCTGAAATGGCTGCAGCAGGGACACAGCCCACCTTCTTTTCCTAGGCCCAGAAGTCAAGCCCTGCTGGAGGAGGAAAGTAATGTGGACGGATAACAGGACCAGCATCTCAGCACTGCTGTCCACACAAGTGCTGCAGGTGAGCTGAAAAAAAGCTGGAACAAGCCTACCCTCAGGCTGGGAATTCAGATCCAGGCTGCTCTTTCATGCCTCCCTCCCCATCTTTCTCTTTTGCCAGATAATATAGAGCAAAATCAGGACTCACACACCTCATGAAGGGCTGTAGAGTCTCCTTTCAGCTGCCATTCCCGGGGTGGGTTTGTATTCAGTGTGTCTGTCCTGGCTGGAGGTGGAGGCACACCCTGCTGAAGACACGATACGACCAACAGGCTGCACCTGGGACCATAACTAGTCACAGTTGGATGGGTTTCTGCTTTCAGACCAGCCTGCTCCAGCCAACTACATGCATCCTCCAGGCAATTTTAATGTTCCTGGAAAGTCCTCCCAAAAACAATCACATCATCCAGATCAGCCGAACATGTGGCCCACTGAACAGCTGCCAAAATCAAATCCATGCGCCTTTGAGAGGTGCTGGGGGAATTGCGGAGACCAAAAGGCGTCACGTTAAACTCAGAGAGAGAGACACGCTGTCTTTGGACAAGCTTCTCGATGAGTCTGCCCTTGGCAGAAGCCACCGAGCCCATTTGGAGAGGAGCACCGCTCCGTGGTGTGGGTGAGCGCCTTGGGCAGTTCCTCTGCCTGCTTGCTTTGCCTTTTGCCTTTGCTTTTAGTGCTCAGCCGCTCGCAGAAGTGCTGGCTGCTGAAGCCCAGTCTCCCCAGAAGAGAGCAAGCTCTGCTGAGACCACCCAGCAGAGGGGCTGGGTGCGGGGGAACCCCTCTCCTGCTGGGTTTGGTTACCAGAGCTTGTGTTGTCCTTATTCTGTTAATACAGTGCTGAGAACAATGGGACCTCAATCCCCGCCTTGGGTCCTAAAATAATGAGTAACAGCATCATCAGCTGAGGCAATCAGGCCATATTTGGGGACTATGCGCTCTTTCCTTTCAGGAAACGAGCCCTTGGAGCAGCTCAGCCCCCATCGGCAGGCTGAATGTGAAACCTGTGTGACAATAATGTGCTGAAGACCTTCATCCCCCTTCTGCCTTCCCTCTGCTATATACCTGCTGTGTCGCTTGTGACACTCATGAGAGGTTTTTTAATAGCCAAGAATATCAGTGACCCTGAAGGACATTTTGGAGGATGTGTCATTCCTACCTTCTTACAAACAACACCACTAAACCTAGAGTTTCCCCTGGTTGCTTTACCAAACAGGCTGGCTCCTGGGAGATGTGCTTGCCATTGAAGTCTTAAAAGAAATGGATGAAAACCACGTGACCCCGTGTCCTTGCAAAAAACTTATCTGATAACAATCTTCTCCCGTTGATGGTTTGTCAGACTTGTAAGCCAAAGGAATGTTAGCAAAGGGGAGAAGGGACGAGATGTCAAATCTACCGTCTCCCCCTGCCAACCTCCCTTTCCACCTAACATCTGCCAACACAGGGCTGGCTGCAGAAAAAATAGAGGCTACGCCTGCCAGATGGCTGATGGATAATGGCACCATTGTAAAAATTGGCCAGAGCAGCTCAGACAGCAGTCCTGCCACCCATCACAGCATGGGACAAGGGCTCAGATGGTTGTCATTCATCTCCAGCCATAAAGCAAGATCTTCCCTCCAAGACCCAGAGGACCTCATCCTGCCAGGTGCAAAGCTCTCTGCAATCTCCTGATTTCAGTAGCAGTGGAGGGATGCTTGGCATCTCTCAGAAACAAGCATTAATGCTTTTGGGTTTGTTGTTGAGGGGTGTCAGGAGAGGGATGGCTCTGATTTTTCCAGGGCAGGCTGTTGCAGAGAGAAGGTGCTGAGATGCCTCCTGTAGGACCTTCTCCTGGGCTGTCAGCCCCGATACATTCCTAGATTCTTTTTTTTTATTCCATCTCTTCTGCTCATATGTGCTTTTTTGGATTGCTGTCAAGAAGGAAGATTTTTATATTGGTTGAATTTATACCTCAGTGACTCAGCACTGGCCTTAACCAGAAACTCAGTCGCCTGAGGAGATACGGATGGAAGAAACGATTGTCTGCACGCGCGTGTGTTGGCAGGGGGCAACTTCTTCCCCAACCTCAGCTATTCATACACTTTGATTTAGGAAAGTTTGAAGAAAGCTTTCTTGCTTCCTCCTTACTTGTGCCAAGCAGGACCAGACGTCATGCTCTGACACGCTGAGTCGTCTCCTTCCTTCGTGCTCAGCAGCTTTTCTCCTGGTGCACGTGAGGAGGATTCGGAGAACAGCACTCCCAACCGGTTTGTAACTCCGAAATGCGTCAGCTGATCACTATCTCGTCTGGCATACCTGTCTAGTACAAACCCTGTGTGAAGGATTAACTCTGCAAAAGATGGGCTGGAGCACTGGAGCAGCATGGCCAAGGGGCTGACCTTTAACTCTTTCACCATAAAGGTCCATGCTCATGGACCACCAAATGATAGTGGTACTGGTGCAGGGGGATTCAGGACCGCCCATGAGGATGCATGGGGTCCAAGGAAGGCACACACTGGGCAGGCACCAAATGGAGCTGGGGAAGTTGGGTCAGAACCAGGCAAAGGAGGCAGTTCCTTCTGCAGCGTGTAATAGATCTGACGGATGCATGGCCAGAGGATATCATGGACGGAGAAAATCTTCCAGGGAAGACTGGATGGGTTCATGAAGAAGACATTCACTGGGCATTAATAAATCTGCAGAGGCTAGACATGCTTAGATAGACCTGGGGAAAACAGCATATGAACTTGTCCTGCTCTAACCTTCCCCAAGCTGTAGGACTAGGTGTACCTGTGGTCAGACCCAGTTCAGCTGCCCTTGTGTCCTTATACAATCTTCTAGCTCCCTGGCAGCTGCCTTAAGCTGAACATTGCCTGGGATGGGCAAAGTATGCCCTTCCTGGAACTGCCATGAGAGTTCATAGAGAATACCAAATACTTCTCTCTTGGTCATCATTAACAGAACGAGGGGAGAAAAGATAAGCCAAGATGTTTACACACAGCTGCTGACCCACAAAACAATATTCCTTGAACACACTGGGGGAAGTTTCAACACTAACCATGAGAGCTAAATGCTCTCCCTTGGTTCCTCATGTGCAAAGTGTGTGCAGTGAAGCCTGATTTCATGCCACAGGCATGGGTATGGTGCTGGGTGACCACACAGCCTCACTACCTTCTTGGCTTTTTACTCCCACCAGACTAGATTTGTTCAGTGTCCAGCCACCTGCATCTACTCCAAAGTCTCCTGCTCCATGGTAGGTGCAGAATAAGACACAAATTAATAAGCTTACGCTGGCTCATTTACTGGAGCTGGCACTGCCATGCAGAGGCACTGAAGGGACTCTCAGAGGTACAGGGAGAACAGCCAGGGGACACAGCAGGGGTTTTAGGTGTTGGATGGCGAGCAGCATGACCTGCCCCAAGCAAGGGTCAGGCACTCATCTGTGATGTTATTGGAGTGGCAGCTAGAAGACAGTGTTGGCAGTGCCCCCAGGCATACCCTGGCTGTTAGCTGGGGACTTAGTACGAAAATGATCTCCTCTTAGTACTTCCAGTACTTTCAGGCATTTTGGAGCATCTTCCTCTTGTTCTGTAATCCCGCTTAAGGTTAAACTCTGTACTCATTTGGAAATGAAGAGGCCAAAGTCCCCTTCTAGTGCACCCTGAGAGAGCAGGCTGGTGTTTCTGCTCCCACAGAGGATCTTTGTTGTCTCCTTGCTCCGGAGGAAACCCACAAGGCTGAACCTTACGCAACACAGTTGGCAAAGGAGGCTGTGCTGGGATTGTGGCTTTGTGACCAGATGAAGTGACATAGTGTGGGAAAGTCCCTAGAACTCGCACCAAGAGCAAAAGGGACAGATGTAGAAAAGAGAGAAGACTGTTGTTGTGGTGGCATGAAACAGTAAGACCTACCAGCCCAGCGATAGGCTGTGACGGCAAAAATATCATATCATGGAGCAGCAAAATCACTCTGCTGTCCCATAGGGGTCTGGCACAGCTTTACCAGAGAGAGAATGACCCAGCAGGTTAGAGAAACAGGATAAAATGAAGGAATTAATCTAATGCGTGATATGATTAATGTTACATAGGAGGCCATTCTCAAGGTGGGGTCAAACTTAGCTAATTTTAAGCTGTCTATTATTTAGGTACTTGCCACAGACAGCTGTATAAATCCCAGTTTAGGCAATGGAGAAAGATGTGTATTTATCCCAGACTATCCCAGAGGTGGAGGGTATTCCTGGTTGGAAATACCTACTTTTCTTCATTAACTGAATAATCTAGACAGCTACTTAATCTAGACACCTAATTTAAAAATGGATGAAGTGGGTGGGATGAACATTAGTGTAGGTAAGAATGAGTCTGTCCAGCCTTCTTCATCTGATTCATTACATAAATATTCTCCTGCACCACATTTAAGAAGATACAAAATTTGTTTTCACCATGTGAGTAACAATAAGAAGTACTTGACAGACTGCAGAAGACCCAAGGCGTTTTTGCTGTATTGTAGACAAAAGAATTACCAATGTGGATTATTTTCTGCTTTCCTTTGCAACTAACAGAAGAAGAAACAGATTTCCAAGAATTCTGGTTTTAATGTACATGTGTTGGTATTTTTTTTTAGGAGATGACAGAGCCTTTTATGAAACTGAGATTTTAAAGGCAGCTTGCATATACAAAGATCTCACCACAAATGACTTTTGTATAACTTCTACAGCATGTATCAGGCTTTTCTGAATACAAAACCCCATTTTCTCTGTGGAAATGTTCCACAGTGATGGGGATCACTGTAGGGTATGGAGAACCAAGGGCTATTAGTTTTCTTAATGTAGCACATCTAGATAGAACTTTACTCATTGGTCTAAAATGCTCCTCAGGGAAGGGCAGAGAGAGTCAGCCCCAAGGTACGTGGGCTGGAGTCAGTGTCAGAGAGACTGAATTAATCTGAAGGAAGAATAGTCTCTGGTATGAAGATATTAAGGTTCCAAGAATGAAGGTACGATGAGTCAGTTGCTGGTTTGGGACTGGAAATCACAACGGCTGCTTCACTGTCTACAGATTCCCACTGTGGTGAATGGGGCAGACCTGTCCACTGGTTCTTCTTCAGACTAGGGCATTGACTCAGCAATGTCCTGAGGCAGGTGCCAAAATTCAAACCTTTTGAGTAATCCAAGGTGGTCCCTTGAAGGTGTTACAAGAAGAGTTCACCTCTATCAAACTAGGTATGTGCTTCTGAAAGAGGTGAAAGTCCCTCATTCTGGGAGTATGATGAGGGGATTAGGGACTGCCATGTTTCAGTCATAGTTTCGTATTCCTCTCCTGTATTTTGTTTGGTAATGATCTATATCAGTGGGCTCCTTTCTAAGCTTTTTCTATGTGGAAGTCTTTCTATGTTTCTGCTCTAGATCTTTTTTGTTTATGTTGTACATTTTCTGAGGGCTAGTGATTCAAACTATGCTTGCGGTCAGGGAGTGATGCTGTGTACACAATGGCATTTTAGCACTTTCAGGCATGTTTGCTAGCCTAGTGATGTAGTCTCTGTTGGCCACCAAAACCTTGAGGCTACAAAGGAATTTGGCACAAGACTCAGGGAACAACTATCCGAATTTCCCTTTAGAGGTGTTCTTTTCTCAGCACACCTCATTTCTGTCTCACTGAGCAGCCAGTTTGCTTTCACCGAGATCTGCAGAACATTTTACAGCTTCCTTAGGGATTTACATTTATAATATACAAAAAATATGACTATAGCTGGGACAGAAGGTGGCACAGAACAACACCACTCAAGTATTTCTGTTGTGGAAAGAAGGATGCTCTGTCAATCTCAAACCACAAAAGGGATTCAGGAAGAAGAATGTAATTTCTCTGAAGTAACTCAGCCAGAAAACCAAGGCTAATGAGCTTTTTCCTACTAAATGCAGGCTGGAATCCTCCACTATCGCGGACTGATGTGGTTTTTGTTTAAGTCCTCTGTCCTTGATGTGCCATCAGCCAGACAATTCCTAGCACTTAATGAAAAAAATAGAGAAGATAAAGGAGTATTTTATCATGTTCACTGCTTCTCCTAGCACCTGATAGTAGTTTGACCATCTCCATTTCAGGTTAGCCAAAGGAATTCAAGAAGACTCATTCTTCAAGTAGGATACCTGGACACTTCTAGGCCTCACACATGGAAGACTTTCTTGGGACTTTCTCTTCCGGCAGATGTGCATGTCCTAACCTCACATCTGGAATCTCACTAGGAAAAAGGACACTCCTAATTATCTCCTGCTCCAGGGCAGTCTGGCTTCAAAGAGGTCCATTACTCTGTGCAGGGTGGAGTAGAGCTCTGGAGGTGTGCAGCAACCTCTTTTTCCTACTTAGTTTTTACAGGGATACATGCAACTTTCTCAGAAACACTGTGCTCTGACACAGGCAGATTAAGTGGTGGTGTCTCTGAGGAGCTGTGATGAGGTATCATGAGGGACAGAAGATACCAACACGGAACATTTTAAAGGCAATCAATCTGTATGATTTAAGACAAAAACCATCATTCACACTCGCACATATCCATTTGGCAAAATCTGCCAATACCCACAGAACAGCCCATATAGTTGGATCCTTTCTCAACCACTAAAAACATACCAAGAAGAAAAGAATTCCACTTCTTCCGTTAGCCTGAAAACACATGAGTGTTTAGAGGAACTATTAGTATCCCAAACATATGGTAACTCCTTGCACTGCCTGGGGAAGCTCTTGGCTTTCCAGTAGAAAAGCTGTTAAACCAGTAATGGGGACTGGGTGTATCAAGTGTTTATGAGTCTCCCATCTGTAGACCAGACAGAAACATCTTATGCTGAGTGTTTTGCAGTATCATCAACCCATCTGCAGAACTGTCTGGTTGACCCCAGGTATGTGATGGACTTGGCAAGAATCAAGAAAGAAAGAAAGAAGGATGGCAAGGGGGAGGGGTAAAGGTGAAAAAAGGAAGATGGGTGCAAAAGGAAAAGATAAAAGGTGAGGAATGTAAATAAGCCTGTTCAAATATCACAGAACAGACATCATTACATTTCTTCACCCAAGTCCTTCACTCTTAAACTGATAAACTAATTAGAGATGTGTTTTATGACTGCCTCAGCCTACTGCATTAAAATCATTTTTTCAGCTGGGTTGGCCAAATTCTGAGGAGGAGTCCAACCACATATTTGCAAAGGAAAGTGTTAGTGCATGGTATGGTCAACTACGTGACTAGAGGGACCCAGTTTTTACTGTTGAAGAAAATAAACAGAAAAGTCATTTTCATTTTATTTTTATTTTATTTGTCTTTTTGGCTTTGGGCAGTGCTGAACTTCCCACCCTTTGCAATGCTGTCACCCTGAACAATTCAGACATCTGGTGTGCAAACAAATTGTAGTTAAGTTTGTCATTCTCCCTCCCTCCCTCCCT
>NW_015090990.1:2141195-2147300 GCF_001431845.1 Calidris pugnax
TCCCTCCCTCCCTTCCTTCCTTCCTTCCTTCCTTCCTTCCTTCCTTCCTTCCTTCCTTCCTTCCTTCCTTCCTTCCTCCTTTTCTTCCTTTCTTCCTTTCTTTCTCTTCTGCTATCTCCAGCACCTGTCTTTCTATAGAATACATTAGTGGTCCAGCGCCTTTGATTCATCCCAGAGGGAAAGAACTGGAAGGTTAGTTTGATGACACCCCCATGGCTAACAGCAAGACCCATAAAGCATGTTCTCATTAAAGCATTTCAGTTTTTACGATGGAAACCATACATCAAAGTCAGCCATGGGGTCTTAAATACATTTTCATTTCTACTAAAAAGGCACTGACCCTGCCAGTATATGGTCAATATATTCTCAACACGCTTCATGATCTTCAAGTGGCAGAGATGTTTACAACAGCTCATGAAATCACTGACAGCTGTAAATACCACACAACAGTCCTCACTCTTTTCTGATTACTGAAACAATGATTCTGGGTGGGAGAGATATGTAGAGCTTGGACAGGCTGGACAGAACTAGCCTGAAGTCATATAGTGGGAAGACAGTTTAGAGTCTCCCTTCAGATTTCATTTTCTTTCACACTTTACCTGTGTGACATAGCTCTACTAAAAAGAGAGGTGATGTGGGCAATCAAAAACATCCTTTTATTGAACTGTAGCTCCAGTGCCAACACTAGTGCATTTTAAATGCTATTTCCAGGAAAGAAGGAATCACTGGTAACTGTTTCCCACCCTGCTCTTCCCCATGGTATTATTTAAAGAACATTTTCCCAACCTCAGCTTTTCCACAGAAAAGTGAGGAAGAGGATAAATGCATCACATTTAAAATGCATGTTATGAATAAGGTTTATTTATACTCACTGGTGTTCATGAAGTTCATTCAAAAGCTAAAATTAGATTATTTAAGAAACTATATAAGCAAAAAGATAGCCTTCTGTAAAAGAGGCAGAAAAATGGATACAGAGATACAGAACAATGAAACATAATGATCAGGTAGGTGTCTCAGGATATCAGAGATCTAACAAGTGCCAAGACTGCCTTCCATGTTATAAAGAAGGGAAGATATAAAGATGGATTTCAAAGAAGATAACGCTGTAACATGGTAGATATTCATAGCAGGCTCCTTTAAATGATGTGGGAGCAAATTATGAAAGGAGCTGTCTAAAAAGGTAAAAAAGTTTTATATTTGATCCTCCTTCATAATATATTTTTTAACTATTTGTGTTCATTTGGTTTTGGTTTTGGTTTTTTTTTGCCATAATTGCTGTTAGGCTCACTGCTGGTCCTCCCATGTGCCAATGCATAATAGCAGCAGCAGTGCATTCCAGCTGAGCTGGGGAATGGTAAGAGCTGGGTGGTGTGTGCAGGGTAACCAAGAGAAATATGGATTCTTATCAGCCCTCCAGATCTTCAAAGTACTTCATGAACTGAGGTTGATGCTGGTGATTTGTTTGGGAGCAAGTCTGAATCATTGCTAGCAGGGTTCCTGGCTGGAACCAAGGAAAGTTGGTGAAATGTGAATGTTTGGAACTGATTTTTAATGGAAGAGGAAGAACAGATGGTATCTAATCCAAAGAGGGTAAGTAAGAGTTGCCCAGATCTGCCTGTTCTTCAAAACTGTCACTTTTATTGATTGCAAGAGCAGAAAAGATAACTTTTGGTCATGGAAAGTGAACTTTATTTGCTCTTCTTTTTGCTGAGGTTCCAAGCTGAGGTCTTGTTGCCGGTGGGTGGAGTGGTGAAACTTATATTGCATCTATGGCTAAGCAGAGGACCTCCATTTCCAAGGCTGTCAACTGAACCTTCTTCACACTATAGAGAGCACTTTATAAATGGGAAAAAAAAAAAAAAAAAAAAAAAAAAAAGTGAAAAGTGAAATGTGATCTTGCTGGAATGGGGATGGGGATGTATCCAAAGAACTGTGCTTTGGGTTGTACAGCCTTCACAAGGAGTCAGAACAAATATCCAGACTTCAATGCGAGACCAATCAGAGTTGCTCAGTCCCTGTGGAGATGAGATGTAGAACTGGAGAATGTAAACAGATGTGGAGACATTTTGATGTATTTCTGAAAAGACAAATGACTTTCATGCTGCTATATTTTAGAGTTCACTCCATCTCCTTATCAAAAATGCAATGCAAAAAGCAATAGTCACTTCATTTTCATTTCTCAACCTGTCTGGAGAGCAAAATGCACTCTCATCTAGTAAATGAGGTAACAGCAGTGCCTAACAACTGTTGGGAAAGACCTGGAGAGATTAAGACACTGAAGAAAAATGAAAGAATAATCAAGAAAGTGGGAGTCTGAAGGAAATCGCTATGGTAGACTGAGATCTTGAAATAACCTGTATTTACTATTGCTGGCAGGTTGATTTGTACATGAGGGATGTACCCTCTCGTGAGAGGTTAGTACGTGAGAGATGCACAGTCTCATCCATCTGGAATAGAGAATGCAAATGACAAATATCCAACTAACCCTCTATGGATAAAAAGATTCCACAGAAACAAGCAACTATAGGTTACAAAATAGGTGGAACTTCAGCTTCCTAGTCTTGTCCCCCTTTTTCTGCAGAGGAGAGCCGCTCCATAGAAAAGGTAAGGCTGGAGCAGTAAAAGGCTGGAATAGTCTTGGCATCTGTGGAGCTGACTTCTGCAAGTGGACAGAGCATGTGCCAACAGCCAAGAGCATCTCTATAGCTAAGGGTATTGAAACGGCAAGACCCGTCGTTCAAGGATATCTTAACCAATTTCAACTAACCAACGTGGCCTGCTCAGGACAGCAATAAACAAGAGGACACTGTGTCTCATCAGTCTCATGGATATAACTTTCTGCTTACAGCTGTATTTGGCAAAGGCCTGTAGGTGGTTATGGACTTTGAGTCAGTGGCTGGTCTTGGATGGGAGCCTTCTGGCTTACAGTCCTGTGCTCTAACCATCTAATCTCTCAGCCCAAAGGAAATTGTGGTGTCCCTGTGGGCCCTTGGTAAGACACCACAGCTTTGTTGAGTGCTTAGCTTTTGATGGGGATATTTGAAGGTTTCACAGATGGCAGTCAGTGACTCTCTCCTTTTTTCTACCTGGAGGCTGCCAAAGGATGGCAGCAAAGAGGCAGACGTTAGAGGGACACCAGGATGAGGGGTACGTGCAATAGAAGAAGTGTTGTAATTGCTTTTTCTGTGAAAGAAAAGCATACCATCCTGGAAAACAAACTGTTTGGAATACAATATTTTCTGCAGTTTGGTGCTGTTAAAAAATGCTGCACTGGCATCTCCGCAACATGATACTCCAAAGCAAGAAAATGGTTTGTTATTATATCTGTGGCCAGTAGGACTTCGTGGTGGTGGTGGAGATGTCCTCAGTTATGGCTGAATGTTTAGTTTCCATGTCCCTTCTGTCCTAGGATGGCAGTCAGCAATAATTACTTCAGTGGTTTCTACCCTGCAATTCGTAGCCTCCAGGGACTATACACAGTTCCACAAATTCGTTCCATGCGAGCCCTTTCTAGCAGGATGATGACTTCTAGTCTCTGCTGAACTTGATGTAGATTCACGTGGGAAAACTAGAGAAGAAATGCCAGTTCACTGGAGTGCCCAGTGCCAGGCCAGTTTTCTGTAAGGAGCCTTCTACATTTGGAAACAATCCTGAATTGACAGAGAAACAAACATAATGATTGACCTGAGACATGATTTAATGAACTACCAGCCACCAGATCTAGACAGGAGAGGAAAACTGACCACTGTTATGCACAGGAGTGTTAAGAATATCTCCTGATGACAGAAGATGGGCCTGTGTCCTTTAAATCTGCTGCAAATTCCTGTTACCTAAGCATGCTTTTCTGCAGAACAAGGGAAGAGGCACTTTCTCTTTGTTTTCTTTTTTAACAGAGCTCCTGTGCCTGACATAATCTTTACACTTGCCTCCCCAGTTAAGTCTCTTTTTTCTTTTCCTTCCCTGGTGTTTGCATGAACTTGGTGAACCCTCATCACGTGTGGCAGTGTTTATATTTGCACAGGCTGTTCTGCGTGTCTCTGTTTGTGTTGCCACCACATCTATATGGCTTGGCAGCAGCCCCAGGGCTGTGTTTCAGCTGCATATAAATCAGCTTCCCTCCATCCCTCTGTGTTTCCATCTGTCTGCCTTCCCTGATTGCTCTGAAATGTTACAGGGCATGGGGGTTAGCCCATGGCTGAACCCTTCAGACAGAGATGGTACAAAATGAAATCTGAGCTTCTCCTCTACAAACTCAACTCATCAAGGTACAGAGGTGTGGGGTGTTAATGCTTTAGAAGGGAGAGGAGAGACCTCAAAACAGGGACTAACTCCTGCTAACGTAGTTTTCAAGTCTGTTGTTTCCCCAGAAAAGTTGTTTGAGGTCACCTCTGGACTGCAGAGCTAATCATCCCTTGGACCTTCATTACATGAAGATCTCTTCCTCACACAAATTTAATTTCTGCTTTCACTAGTTATTGACTTCAGTTTCGTTCGTTATAGTATCACTAGTTCACTTTTTTCATTGGAAAAGGAGATGTGAAATGTGTCCAGAGAGTGGTGGCACAGAGAATTGGAGGTACTTTCTCATTCAGGGAAAAGGGTGTTAGGCAGAAACTGTAGACCTTGATACTCTCCATGTACAAAGACGTTTCTCCAGAGATCTCCTCCCAGACAGTGATCACAATGGGATTAATCACATATGCAGCTGATTGAATTGCTGTGAACCCTGGAAATAAACTTCTAGCCTACACAGTGTTTCCGTGCTTATCTCTTGGCCATGTCTCTTCTCTTGTGGAATGGGTACCCCAGGGGAACAGAAAATGGAGCATGTTGCCCTTTGGCCATTGGCGCTAACTGGACAGACCAGTAGAGATGGCAAGGAATAAATGGGGATTCTATAGCTTGCTCAAATACTAGAATTGCCTCTTCCAAGAAAAATGAGAAACACCGATAGGGCAAAGTAGATGGGAGAAGAACAAGACCTCCCTGTTGTCTTGGTGTACTTCTGTCAGGTGTCAGGTGTTCTAAAAGCAACATTTTCTCACCATATTTGTATTGATTTGGTATTCTGGCTTCTTTCTGAGCATAAAGCTGAAAACAGGCTCTTCCCTTTTACATCTAAGTGCCAGGGGGGCTTTGCATGGAAGCTCTAGCTCTACAAGCAAGAAAGCACCAACAGCCTAATCTCAGAAACATTGTAGACTAAGCGAGAAAAATAGTGGATAAACTTGAATTGGTTTCCCAAACCACCCAGATCTACTTTACAAAGGAGACAATGTATCCTTACCTAGGACAAGTTGATTAACAGCCATCTGTGACTGTGGGTTCATCTCTCTTTCCAGCCTTCGCTCAAAATGGGAGATGTTTGTGCTTGGTGCTCTAGTTTTGCTTAGCTCTCTGACTCCAAATTTGAAATATTCAAAAGTTACGTAAAGTTGGATCTAATGCTTAATTTTAATAGATTCCAGAGAATGATGGGTAATGCCTGTTTTGTTACACAGATAAATCCTTAGTAATAGGATTTATCCTATTATACTACAGCTGTCTAGCAGTGCTTTGTTACTAAACCTTTGTTGGAGTGTGGGGGTGGCTGCAATTTCATTTTTGATGGGAGTAACTGATTTAGAAATTCAGCAAAGGCAGATATCCCTGTGACATGAACGTCCCTTCCTGTTGCACTTCCAGCTGAAAGAGAGACTCTCTAGATTGTTTTTCAATATTGCTGATGTCCCAGTTGCATGTCTGAGTAGACGTCATTAAAAATCAGACTTGCGAGAAACCTTGGCCAGTATCTATCCATGGAAATCTCATCGAACTAGAGTGATTTTAATGTTCACCAAAATATTTCCAGGAAAGTTCCTAGAATGCTAGGGAAGGCATTGACTGACCAGAGAAAAAAGATATGAGACAAGTGCATGACAGCATTTATTAATTTTTTTTAGGGAAAAATTATTCACGATCCAACCAAGAACTATATTGATATATCTATATTTACTCATTTTTCTTCTTTTTTTTTTTTTTTTTTTTTTTTTTTTAAAAAAAAAAAAAAAAAAAAAAAAAAAAAAAAAAAAAAAAAAAAAAAGTTCTAGGAAAAATATTAAACCC
>NW_015090990.1:2147403-2186085 GCF_001431845.1 Calidris pugnax
TTTCTCACCTGAAGGTATTGTGGGATTTTTTTCTTGTTTGGTTTGGTTTTTGTTTTTTTTTTTTTTTTTTTTTTTTTTTTTTTTTTTTTTAAGCTGGATGGTAGATTTTAAGTCTGTGTTGTCCATTCTGTAACATAGTGCAAGAACAGGACATGACTGGCAGTACAAGGCTACGTCCATTTGGACTGAGCTTTTAGAGAGCAAAAGAGAAGTGATCAGATGTCAAAAGACAACAGTAGGTTAGATCACAATAAAGAGACATCCTTCCCACCCACTGGGGACTTCTTTACTCCTTAGAATGAGATGCAGCTGTTCAGACCTTAGGACACTAAAAAAACCCACAAGAAAATATTGATCTGGACACAAATCCCTGTCAGGGACTGGTGAGGATAGAAGTCTGGAGAGTAACAGAGCTGCATTATAGCCAAGTTGGGGGCTGGGGGAAATATCCCCTATGGAAAGGATCCAGAGCTTACTACTGAGGTGCTGAGATAGAAGATTTTGGCAGATGTGGAAATAAAAGCGGTTTGTGCCCCTCAGACTAACTCCAGGAGCCTCCCTCGTGCCTGAGAGCATTGGTCTGTGTGCTAAGCTTTTTCGGCTGGAGACACGTTTATGGCTTTGCCTTTTTCATGTTTGTGCACTTTATAAAGCCATGATCATATTTTATTGGGTTTTTATAAGAAGGCCTCTTAAAAATTCAGCTTATTAGACGAGGCTGAGATAGAAAGACATGCAAGAAAGGGAAGACAAGAGAAGGAGCTTGAGAGAGACAAGTAAATTCAGAAGGACAGGCTGAGGGTAAAGCAGAAATAAGCTCCCAAAGACAACTTCCTGGGCAAAGCTGAAGACAAGGCAGAGCCTTGTCAAAGCAAGTATCATCTGATTTAGACACTTAAAATGTATCCATCAGACTAAAGACAAATGTAAAACTTGATTAACAACCCCCGTACCCTACTCAGCTAGCCCCTGCTTGTACGTGGAGCAGGATGTAATACCAATCCACCATGCCAGCCAGCCCACCAGAGGCATCTTGTTAGTGTTGCGGTGGCCGAGAAATGAGGGGAAGGTGCAATGCAATTAAAGGTGACAGGGAAGGAAATGCATTTCCCTTTCTATCCAACCTAGGGAATTCAGTACTGCAGATAGATAATTACTGAAACACCTTCCAAAACAGGAGAGGCTATAACAGGAGAGGTTGTTCCTCTGCATTCAAGTATCACCAATGGTATAAGTAATAGTGTCCCTAGTGGGATACGCTGTCATGGAGGAGGGAGTATACACTAATATCCACTATGCTTAGAGAGTAGTTTCCCCTCTCCTGCAGAGTTTGGCAGCAGATATTAGATTCCTTCTCCCTCATTTTGAGGTCCTGTAGTCCAAGTTCAGAGGAATTGGGCGGTTTTCTAAAGCACTCCTTCTAGTTTGCAGTGACTCTGAAAGTATCCTTCAGCTCACATTGAGACCACTGGTGGGGCGTGAGTGCATCCCACATCAGCAGGAGGTGACCTCAAACCCAGGGAGAGGAATACTAAAGCAGCTGGGTCACTGGAGACAAACCCTGCAAAACTAAATTTGCTCTCGTAATGGTCCACACAGTGTTCACACCATTGCATATGCTCACCCTGAACCCTTCCCAAGCCCCTGGAACAAATATGATCTTTTGCAAAAGAACAAACAGCAAAAAAACCCAAACAAACCTAAAAGCTACAAATTGCAACATGTCAAAAACAAGAAGAGATCTGGCATGTATTTTTTGTTCCATGACCTTCCTATAGCAGGAAATGTTAGGTGAAATACTCTGGTCCTCCAAAGAAGTGGCCCATGCTCTGTGCAGCACAGAAAGGCAGTCCCTCCAGTCCCCTCATGATCCCCAAGACTCCAGTGCTGGGATCAGCACAAGGAAGGATGCCAGAGAAAAAGTATGAGATTACCTCTCAGCAAAACCCTTTGGCCTGAATCACTGACATCTTTGATTTAAACAGTAATTTAAAACACGCATGATGAGAAGTCAGGGAAGGGATCCAGGAAGGCCTGGGGTCTAGCCAACCTGGCGTGTCTGCCAATTTGCTATTCAGAAGGTAGGTTTGCTAGGAAGGGCAGGATCATGGTTGAAACCTGTCATTGCCTCAGCTAAGCCACAAGGTCCTTATTCAGAAATGACCAGTGATTGCCTAGCTGTGCCAGCCCTGTTTTGCTGGATGCCGACAGCTCTGGTCCTTTGCTCAGCTGCTCTAAAGTAGTGTATAGAAGGATCTGGGGAAAATCCTACCATACTTTCTGCAGCTGATGAGAAAACCCTGCTGATGTGTGCCCTGTGGATTCCTCTCCGGGCTGCTAAGCCAATGGTCAGTTCAGTGATGTAGCCTGAGAGTGAGGAAGGCGTAGAGCAACAGAATGAAACAAAAGAAGTCTGGATGGAGGAAAGGACAAAAGGAGCACATATGCAAAGGACTTGTACCTCAGGCAGCTTCTTTCCACTCTTCTGTCTCTCCCAGACCACTGGCTTTCCTGAGTGGCACTGCTGGCACCTACCTCTTGCCATGAGGAGACGAAAGAGAGCAGGGTAAATCCCTTTTAACTGTTGTGTCCTAATTGCTTGATCTCAAAGGAAAAGATATATGACTTTAGGCAAAGGTTTCCCAGGCTGAATGCTACTGCAAAACTGACTCAGGCCCATTACCAGTGGGAGCCCAGATTTAGAAATATCAGTGGTTTCACTTTGGTGAAGGGAGAGGTGAGTTCTGATCCAGCTCTGTGTCCAGACTCTGTGGCTGTGGTCCACTGTGAGTCTCTGATGACTAATTGCCTGTTGAGGTTAGATGTCAATAGGTTAGTCTCACACATTTATTTTTTTTTTTTTTACCTGCTAGCCAATTTCAGATTATGTCCAGATACTGATTATGTCACTTTTCCTCTCTTTCCTGGGTCAGGTTCAGGTTGGAAACTCATTTCTCGGAGAGGGCAGAGAGAAGAAGAGGTCTCTCTGAGTTTGAATCAGATTCTGTATGATCATGACTCAATGATCATAAATCCTCCAGGGCCTGAAACCTAACAAGGGAATAAAGGAGGAAGCTCTGTCTCTGTTAGATCAAAGGCAGAAAAAAAAAAGTTGAGATGTAAAGGAGACAAAACGTGCTGCAGGGTATGTGAAAATCAGAGCTCCCATACAGCTTGCTGAAGACTGCCAAAATAGGGTTCTCCACAGCCATCCCATACCTACGCAATACAGCGATGGGAGCGTTTTTAGATAAGATCAGGCCCAGAGAGAGCATGCCCGGCTCTGTTTCTTCCAGCAGAGCAATATGGAAACCCAGTGCTGGGAAACCGTTTTTCTGTGCCAGGAAGGAGGCAGGGAGCTGTTGTGTGCAACCATTCAGGAGCCTCCGCTCCCACGCATCCTCCCGCTCACTGAAACCCTGCCAGGATGGCAAAGGAGGAATTGATTTACGTGCAGTAAGTCAAATTAATAGATAAATAAATAAATAAAATAAAATAAATCACACCATTCCTACCTTGCTCAGCTAAAGAAAGAGAGAGGGACTGGAATCAAATTCAGGAGGAAGTCACCTGCAGGTGCACGGCATTGGGTGCTGACAGCACTGGTAAACATGATATTTATTCCCTAGGAGAGAATTTCGGACTGCTGTTTGTGAGACCTGTCACTCACTGTCTCCTGTTCTCGCTACTGATGAAATCTCTCTGCTGCATGAGCTCACCAGGGTCAGACAGCACTGGATGAGTCCTGCTTGAGGTTCCCCGATGTTTTTGTTCTCCTTTTGATGAGTTTGCTCCTGAAAGGGTTCAGATTCACTGTAGAAAGGTATCATCTCCTTGGCTGAAGGCAACCCACCACCAGTCATATTTCTTCCCTGTTTGTCTGTGCTAGTGGCACTCCAGTTCCCAAGCATTTTGTCAAATGTCCTCTGCAAAAGTCAGACTGAACGTCCACCCAGCTGAGCAGGCTCTTCTACCCATAGCCAGTGGCAAATTTCATGGGGAAAGAGCATAAGAAAGAAAGTTATAGCACTATCCATTCTCTAGCTGAGACCTCCCAACTCCTATTAATCAGCTCCTTAAAGGACTTGCCTAGAAGGCTGCCCAGCAGATTGTTGTGCTTGATAAGCACCATCCTCAGTGAATCCTCCCGTTTCCTGCTTCTGGCATTGTCAGCATTCAGTGGCAAAGGAACTTCTCGTGGAAAGTGCACATAATGTGAAAAAATACCACTATGCTTTCAAGCACCTCCCTTGACCTTCTCCAGACTGCCCCTCCTGTTTGGGAGCTGGTTTCCTACAACCATGCACCTTTCCTTCCTTCTTTGTCATGTCCTCAGCTGCCCACACACCTGCAAAAGTGCAGAGAACAGGCCCATGATTTGTTCTCGTGAATTCTCTCCCGATAAAATAAGCAGAGATCTAGTGATTGCTTTAGCCCATCTGCCCCTGGAAATTGAGGAGGCAATGCTGTGTCCAGAAGTTTCTGGGGACCCAAACGTATGGCAGCAAAAAGGGTTGTTCTTTGCCTGTTCTCCCCAGGCATTCAGCTCACTCTATTCAAAAACAAATGCCGTTCTCCTCTGTGCACCACTAATGGCAGATAGTACTAAGCCACCCAAGTGAACAGTTGCTTTTCACTTTGTCACATAAGTTGTTCAAATGATGTTTTGATGGAGCTGAATTCACCGTTGTCCTGGTACCAGGGTAAGACAGGCCTGGGGATGGAGAATAGTCAGGGTCAAGAGATTTCCATGCACCAGCTAGTTCAGTTTAGCACAACGACCAATAGCAAACCGCAGCTGGAATAAAACTGAGGGTAGCTCTAGTTGCTTCAACACCTCTTGTGGGGGTCATACCAGCTTCCCTACCCTTCAGAGAAGGGAGAAAAAATATTCTGTGCTGTCTGTTCTTATGCCAGCATTTTCCTGCCTTCTCCCAGAACAGCAGACTTGTTGCTTTTTAATCCCAGCATAGGATAGGAGCTAAAGTCCAGGATTCCTGCACCCAGGAGTGTTCCAGAATTGCCATAAGAACAAAAGAATAATTTAAAAAGTGCAAAAAAATTTAATATATTGGATACTAAAACTAGAAATAAAAAGTATGGATTCAACAGAGGCACACAGCTTCACCTGCCTCTACTACTCTTTGTCTCACACCATTACCTTGACCCCTCTCTTTTTGCTAGTATCTCTTCCCCTTATTCCCCAGAGGCTGACTGGTCTTTCCTGAAATTGCCTAAACAGCTGACACGGAGACGTTAAACCAAGAACAAGTGTTTCCCACCTGTGTGCAGCTGAAAACGGTGCACTCCAGTTTCAGACCTGAAGAAGGGCCGGTAAGCCTGCAAGGGCATCTGTTTTTCTAACTCTCTTAGTTAGTCTAAGGAGAGATATTCCCTCTCTTTGAAAAACCCACTTCTAATAAAAATAATTCATTCCACCTCTCAGTGAAACCTCAAAATGTCCAAATTCACTGGAAGTGGGTTTCTGACCTTTCAACGTGAAAGATGAGCTGGCACATTTCCCTGGGAAACCTTACTTTCAGGCAAACGGTTTGACAAAGTCAACCTGTTCCCGCAGAACCTCTCCAGTCTGGCTGGTGGTGTTTCCAGCCAAAAAACCCCCCTCCTGCCCCACTCCGTTACAGTCAGAGAAGAAAGCATTAGTGAAACAGAAGGATCCCTTCTTGCTTCCAGAGTGGAAATGAACCCAACATTAGCCTATTTACAGAGGATCTTCATGTGAAGGTTCAGGCCAAGAGCAAATGCCAAACAGGCCTGGAGTTAGCTTTTCCAAGCAGCAAAAAAGCTATAAACGTGGCTGTAAAAGAAGAAAAAAAAAAGAAAGAAAAAAGAAAAAGAAGAGAGAGAAAGAAAGAAAAGAAGGCAGATTAGAAAAAAAAAAAAAAAGGCAGGTTAAAAAAAAAAAAAAAAAGGCAGGTTAAAAAAAAAAAAAAAAAGGCAGGTTAAAAAAAAAAAAAAAAAGGCAGGTTAAAAAAAAAAAAAAAAAGGCAGGTTAAAAAAAAAAAAAAAAAGGCAGGTTAAAAAAAAAAAAAAAAAGGCAGGTGCTATTTCAGCAGAGTTCCCGACTCAGCAACTTTCTTTCAAAGCTTTCCAGTACCACTGTTTGCTGAGTTGCTCTGGGCTCAGCTGCAAGGCAGGCCAGAAAGTACATGTACGGGCCGTTATTGCTGGGCTGGCTCTGAATGGCTTCTAACCATGTTTGGATGCTGTTGCATTGTCTGAGCCTCCTGGCACGCTCCCAAGGGGGCTTCTTGTTTGCACTGCCACATCTGTTTGAAATTCTGGCACATCTCAGCCTGAGAAATATGGTTTGTGGTGTCATAGCAACCACTTTTTCTTGATCTGAGGGGCAAGGCAAGGTTATGGAGGCCTGGAAGTGCTCCTTGCAGATCTGATTGCAAAGGATAGAAGGCTCCTGAGGATCCTGATCACAGGTACAACCTGTGATCTTTTTTCTTCTGGTGTGCTGTCTCCCACCCTATTGTGCCTTAAATCACTGTACTAGTGGCAGTGGATTAGTTCAGAAGTCTGGATGAGACCATCAAACCTGCTCTTGAAACTTCAAAGATGTCCAGCTTGGACCTCTGTTGCTGAGCTGCAAAATGTAAAGACATCATAGGTTCCCAGATCAAAAATATCTTGAGTACTAGGGGACCTGGACAGAAATTTTCTTGTCTTTTCCCATGGTAAGAACACTAAGCTATCTAAGGGAACTGAGCATGTTTGTCTTTCTCCTGAGGAGGGGTGTGAGGTGGAAGGTGCTGCATGTGCTTCTCCAGCAACCCTTTCTTAGAGTAATACAGAGCCACCAAATCTGTCCTCGAGTGTCTTCGGTGCTATCTGCAGTGAAGGAAAGATCCCAAAGCTCTGACCGGAAGATAGATGGCAAACGTAGTTAATTATTACCATTGTTATTGAGCCAAAGAATCCTCTACCTTTGGGCTGGGCAGTGTTGCTAATTAGCAGGCAGTCATCAGCATAAAATGTGCTTGCTGGGTCTCCTAGCGGAAGCCACGCGAATCGGTCCTTTCTCAGTTGCTCCATGCCCTGTGCCATGTAACTACAGCCAGGGAGCAGAGGCCAGGCTCTCCTGCCAGCGCTCCTGCCTGTGACACTGCTATCCTGCGGCGTCAGCAGGAATGTAAACGTTTGGCAAAGACAAAGGGAACGAAGCCACCTGAAGCTTTTCCCCTGGAAAGGAGCCTGGCAAGGAACCACAGGAATGTTCCTCGAAGTAAACGGTACCAGAGAGAAACTGAAAAGGATGAAATCCTTGACACCAGTGCCTGGCTTCAGGCTTGAGTCGCTGCAGAAGAGGCATTGCAGGGGGGATATGAAAGGAGAGCTGAGCACCAAGGAGAGGCGTCTCTGAATGTGGGTACTGTTGGGGTGGGTAGGCGATTTCCCTCAGGGGAAGCACCTAGCCTTCCTGAAGAGACCAGCTGCCAAGTGTGACTTTCCTCCCCTCTCCTGCAGGTGTACGAGGGACGGCTGAGTGGTATGGATTTGAACAGTAGTAGGCTGATCCGAAAGCAGAGCATTTGCTGTCTAACTGACAAGCAGGTCAGAGCCAGGCTATCCCCAAGAAATGGACTTGGCTTGGAAAAGGGGAGTGAGTATTTGCAGAGCTATTAAAAACTTGTACTTCCCCAAAGAAAAGCATTAGCAAGCAGGGGAAGAGCGGCCGTGGATCCAATTAAAAACACACGCCAAAAAGAGAGAAAAAAGAAAACAGATTTTTTCAAAATGTCTTAAAAATATACAGTGGGAGAATCCAGACTTGTTTGCCATAAACGAGAAGGCAATCACGGTGCAACACAGGTGTCCAGGCCCGGAGGGAAGGCAGGGGAGAGGGCAGCCAGGCAGCAAAGAGAACAATTACAGACTCCGTTGAGGGTATCGGCACTTATTTTGGGATATGAGTCCAGCTTTGCTATGAGGACTCCATTTGGAGGCATGCCATGGAGGAAACTCTGAGGAAATATTGGCTACCACTACCCACAAGGGTGGGAGGAGCTGGAGTCTCTCCCCAGCTCTGACACCAGCCTGTGGGGTAGAGTGTACCTCAGTAAGTCTGTACCTCAGTTTCCCCACCGAGATTCTCCCCTGACAGTAATTCTTGTCATCAACTTTGTCAGATGTTCTGAGAGCTCTGTAGAGAAAACAAATGCAAAAGTAGGAAAGATGTAATTTTGAATATGCTAAAATAGCTAACTAGTGTTTAGATCTTGCTTTATGAAATGCTTTGCTTGAGAGGCACCACCCTCTGGTGTGATCATACCAAAAACCTTGCAAAGCCACCAGACAGTCAGCCATGGGTACAAAAATGCAAAAGCTCCCCAGATCAAATCCAAACCAAGTCTTTCTCCAATGGCTGGGCACAACACAGACCCAACGAATTTTATGGTGTGCACTGTTTGCTTTCCCTACTTTTTCCTCTATTTTGTGTCATGCTTCCCTATCAAAATGTTGTTTCAAAATCAAGTGATAGCTATTTGGGAACAAGGACTCCTGATGTCCTGGTGTCTCCTGCTGAATCATCACCATGACATACCCCTTCAGCTTGGCTGGGACTTCTGTAAGTTCTTCTTCCTCCTTCTACCAAGGGTTTCAAAGAAGCTGTGAGTGAATGCTAGGTTACTTAGGAGGGGTTTGCATCTGGGACAAGGCAATCTAATGACAAATATGCTGCTGAGAGAGGTGGTCCCACCACTGCAGTTGAGATTATTTATGCAGGTTCTGGAATAACAGTCTTCTAAATGAAGAAAATTAAGATGAAAGGGTAGTTGTTCTGTGAACAAATATAACAGAGGCTGTGAGATGAGAGTTAGAAATGGGTAAGTGTTGAATGAGCTCTCCCAGACAGCATGAGATAGAGAAAGTTGTAGAGTCTTCTTTGCTCTGATTCAATGAAGAAGTGAATGCGGAGAAAGTGGAGGAAGAAGAGTATTTTGCATGGGAAAAAATTCTGCCCATCCCTTGGTTCAGTTGGATGCAATAAAGTACTTACCCAACTTTATTTTAGCTGTCTGTGATGTGGAGGTTGACATCCAAACTAGTCTCTCAAGCCACATTTAGGCAAGAGAAATGGGCACTTTCAGATACAATTAATCTGTATGAATGTAGACAGTTACTTTTGGATGTGATGATCCATGCCTAAGTCTCCATTGACTCCACTGATTACATCCCAAAGGGTTGTAGAGAATGCTTAATGTGATTAATTGAGATGGTGGTTTCAGCACCATGTCAGATGTGTCCTATCCAAATTCTGTCAGCCCTTGGGCTGTGGGCCAGTGCCAACCCACCACCAGCTGGGATTGCATCTTAGGCCAGAGCTGTGATGGAGCTGCAAGATGCCCTGCACTGCAATCACAGCAGAGCTGCAGAAAGGATGGAAGGAGAGGGGTATGCCCTAAAAAGGAGGCAAATATGACCCAGGCCTCTGTCTGCCAGTGCTGTCATCAGGGAAGAGTCGCAATTCTGAGCCAGAAGGAATTTCTGGGGGCTGGTTGTAGCTTGGGGTAGGGCAGTGCTCTGGGGTGAGCTGTGAATGAAAGGGGAATCAAGCGGGTTATGCCTTAGGGATTAAGTGTCTTGCAAATGAGCTGGTTAAGATAATTTTTTTCTTCTGAACTTACCTGACATCAGCCACTCTCAAGATACTTACAAGGTACTTGGCTAGAAAAACTAAAGGTGTGTTCCAATGCAGCTGTGCCTATACTGCTCAATTAGGGGCTTGGAAGGGTTATTACCTCTTCCAAGAAGAAAGCCATTTGCTCTGGGATAGGAGAGATTGATGGAAGTGAGGAGGGGTTTGACCTAAAGGGCTTGTATGGTCTAAGCTAAGCAGGGAGCCAGCAGTACTGTGGGTTTTCCAAGCTCCTGACTCAGCTTTTGACCTTTGGCAAATCATTGACCTGAGTCAGAACAGCTGGAAAGTTGAATAAAACTTAGTCTGGCAGGAAAAGTAAAGATGCTGCATTGAGCTGATCTGTCATCCTCTGTATTTGGGCAAATTTTGGTTTAAAGATACACACACCGTGCACTGGCATGCCTTCCTCAGGGAACTATGTGACTTTGGATCAGCCTCTCTGTTGCTACACTGCAGTAACATAAGGAAAGAACAGGAGATGAAATGAGCTGTGATTAGCTCTGTGATCAAGATACATGTAATTTAATAAAGCAGAAATTTTGATGGGTATGTTTTTTAACTATCCAGTTAGGATTTCTCATGGGAAGGTAGAAGAAATTTTAAAGACAAGTTGCAAAAAATAATTTAACCTTCTTTCTTGTAATTAGGTTTTAGAAAGGAGTGTTCTGCTAAGGTGGGATGGGGCTGGAGGAACAGTAGAGAGCATAAAGCAAGGGCAGGGACTCCGTGCCTGGTGTCACTGCTGATTTCTTACGTGGATTGGGGCAAAATGCCCAGTTTCTTCCTGTTCTCATACTCCAGCTGTAAAATAAGGCAACCATATTTGCTTGGAAAAGTTTTGAGACTGTCCATTCACATATACATTGTAATATATTCCAGCTAATCCATGAAGTCCAATCATATGGATGCTCTGAGGCTGTTGCAAAGGGAATCAAAAGCTCTAGAGACCTCTGGATGGAAGATAAGGATTTCTTCTCTCCTAATTTTTCTTCTCTCAAGCACTGCACAAACAAAAATGAAAACCTGGCCTTCCTACAGCCACATTTCCCCCACCGTTTCCCAGCTTTAAGTGAAGGTTCGCACCAGCTGTTATTTGATTCACTTTCTTGCCTTGGATTATACAGGAATGTCAGGTACAGAAAGACATCTGTGTACATCACTAAGCAATACAGTCTTGAACACTGCTGAGTTCTCCTTTCTGCTGCTCCTTACATAAAATTCAGTGGTATGAAAAGTGAGAAGTTATATCTGTCTGAAGTCCACTCCCAATTTGCATTGATTGTCCACAAGGTTGTGGAATGGGACTCACAGTTATTGAGTTGAACTGTGCAGGACAGTAAAGGTTTTCCAATTAAGAGGTCTTATAGTAAAACAAGACTCATGGAAGAGATGGGAAATTAACAGAAGAATGATGGTCCAATAATTTTGAGGACACTGACTTAAAGAGATGGGCATCTCCAGGCTCCTTCGGTTTCTCCAGGTTCCCTAACCACGTGGCATTCATTAGGAAGCCCTGAAAGCAAGTGTTTGGCCCATAAATGTGGGACTGCCTTCCCTTCTTCACTGACCCTTTAAACAGTTAACAATGCTCTATATCTTGCCTGCAGCATAAGCAATTCCCAGACGTTGAAGCATTTCCATTGCAAAACACAGCTTGGGATTCTGGACTCGGTTATTTGTTTGGAAGATGTAGACAAAATGAAAGTGTAGCAAACTCATACCAGATTGGATCCACTTCAGAAGCTGCCAAACAGCTGCCAGTGCTGTCAGGTCAGAAGAGCTTGCCAGGCTGTTCCCTGGGGCAGGGGGTAGGTTTTAATGGGGGAACCTGGGATCTGGAGATGAACTGTACAGCTAGCCTGGAACAGAATATGCTGTCTACTGCATTTTCCCACCCGCAAGTATATAAACATGCCCCCTACCCCCCTTTCCAGGCTGAAATGCAGCTGATCTAGAGCACATCCAGAGTAAAAATGCCATTGGGAAATTAGCAGTTGCTGCAGCATCACTTCAGACAAAAGAATATATGCAATTTAGGGACTTAAAGAAGAAAAAGAGAAAAAAGAACAGAAAGAAAGAAAAGTTTGTGGGCTGCCACTTATCTCAGTGGCCTGCTAAAGGATACCCAGTTCTTAACCTCTGGGTCACCCCTTTCAGTCCCACTCTGCTTAGAAACATTAGAGAGTGGGTCAAAGCTGCTGCTTGGTAGTCTGGGAAGAAGGAAGGTCTTACTAACCTAAGTGAATAGGCTTACTACCTCACTAAGACAATAAGGTAGATGTTAGCTGTAAAAGTAAACTTTTTTAAAACATGTGAAGTGCCCAGTCAGTTGGGGGTTTTCAGCTACAGCATGGGACTTGTCTCTTGCTTCTGTCTTTACAAAAAAGGAAAGAAAAAAAGAGGTACGAGTGAGATCTCTAGCTCAGGCAGTTTGGCACCTTTCACCAGCCTGACACGAGTTAAAAAGAAAGAAAAAACCAAACAAGTTGAATGGGATACTGAGGTTCAAAACCCTTTGCAAAGAAACTTAAAAAAAAAAGAAGTGATCTTTATTTGCTGGATGTAGATCTGAAAGAATTCTTGTTTCGTTGTTAATACATACAAAACACAGGGAAACATCTTCCTCTCTTCAGGGACTTATGAGACCTCACCTTGTAAATCTCTCCATTCAGAAAGGTACAAACCCTTCCATATGTTGTTAGTAACATATGTCAGCTTCCCCTGATCTCACATTTGTGTGAAAAGGAGCTCTCCCTCCGTTATCAGAGATTAAGTAGAGAACACAGAAAAGAAATCAAACAAAAGTGAGATTAAATTGGTAAAGGACGATGGAAAGATCTTCCTCTGGGGCTGTTTGAAATTTTCCATCAGAATATTTTTCAGTGGAAAATTTGCCTTTCAATAAAAGCAAAATTGTTCTGTGTTAAGTTATGACCAATCCCTCAACAAGGCTTCAGAGTGTGGCAGGAGGCCTGGAGATTCAGCTGGGAAATCTTTGGACAGTGTGTCCTAGAGGCTGTCACTGCAGAGCTTTGTGACCCCATCCTGCTCCAGCAGCTGGGCTTGCCATGTGAAGTGCGTTTCTCACAAAGCACCATGGTGATATGACTTCTATGGTGCGTGGCATTGTCTCAGCAAGAGAGGGGACCATACTGCACCATGAGAGATGTGGGCAAGCCAGGAATGTCAGCTCACAGGGAAGGACAGGGACACAAAGCATACCAGCTACAACTCCCACGGGGGAGCATTTCTGAACTGAAATGGAGGGCTCTTGGCCAAACATTTTCATTGTTTGGTGAAATCTCAACATTTTCCACGGGAAAAGAAAACAAAAACACAATAATAATAATAATAAAAACAATTTTCAGCCCAGCTTTATCCAGTCAGGGTTTGAGAAACCCCAAGGACTGAATTTCTATTAAGAGAATTCTTCCAGGGACCCACAGAAATTGAGGGTGGGAATCGCATATTGCTTGCGTCTAATCAGACCATTAGACTAAGACTACAGGAGAGGTCAGGGAAGCCCATCTGTGTGTGGTTCAGGCTTGGACTGGATTAGCAATTGTCAAGCAATGTCAAACCACATAAGGCAGGGGCAGCCAAAAACTTACAGTGGACAAGTCAATATACTTGTATTTACAGTAGAGATGTATTGCAGTTCTGGCAAAGACCAGCATGAAGAATGAGATATTGTCTTGATATTAGAATAACTCATAATGATTTGGATCCTCTTAGACATTGCTGTCTCTGAAAGAGACTTTCTCCTCTCTCTCGCCCCAGAAAGTCCTTGTTAAATTACCTATTTCAAGGGCTGATCAGGTCTTGAGCATGAACAGTTAACACTGCAAGTCTTTAGCAAGGCAAGAGAGAAAGGAAAGGAGAGGGATTTGTGTCTGCAAATTGCAAAGAGATACAATACCTACCTTGCACTTATGCTCCGTTTCAAGTTTCTGTTGAACAGTATCTGATGCCTGCCATTTTCCATAGGCGAATTAGCTGAACAACAGACAGAAAATAGAGACAAATCGGCTAAGTCAGCAAACATGTTCAATGGGAATGAGCTGGCCCTGGGAGGGAGGGCAAACATTGAGGAAGGCTTTACTAGTAAGTGATCCTTCCTTGGTTTACTTACCTGTGTTCCAGGTAAGCTTGGGAATTGACAAATGAGGGCGGTGTCCTGGGAATTCTTCACAAGTGATTATATTTTCTATGGCCGTTTACGATTTCACCTGCACTGTGTCATTTCAACCACCTTCAGGCTGGGTCTGTATTGTGCTGTATTTTCCTTCAGCACTGGTAAGTAATGATCTTCCTTTAAGTTTTTACTTGTGCTGAGGGGAAATTCTTTTTTTCTTTCTTTCTCTCTCTCCCTCTTTTCCTATTCTAAAAAGAGAAATCAAAGCAGATCAGTTTGTGTTGAGTGTCAGTACAAGACGAAAGGGTCTCTACCAAAACCCATCACCTGAAACAAAGCTTTGCCAAAAGCTGTGCTATGCTCAGGCCTGATTCTAAGGCTTAGGAGTTATGCCAAAAGTGATATAAGTGATAAAGTTCCTTTTAATTCTTGCCCCCAAAACAAATGGGTTAAGTGTCTCCTGCAAGGTTATTCTCAAGTGGCTTAGACTCATGACTGGCAAAAGGGAAGGTGGAGGGGTAATGTTAGGCGTTCCACCCAGTGTGTCTGAAAAAAGAAAAGCATGCCCTTCACAGCATAAACTGGGGAAAAGGGTAGGAATGGAGCCAAATAATTTGGAAGAGTAAATATATATTTATGCCTTTAGTATCCCACAAATTTTTGGTATTTTGTTATTTGCTGGCTTGCGATGATGAGATTCATCAGTGATGGACATGCTAGATATATCTGAAAGGGAGGCATTCAGGATTCATGTCATCCACATACACACATAATTATTTCATGTGACATAAAACCAGGGACCTTGAAATCTTACTTTGTTTTTTGATATGAGGTGATATTCATAAGACAGTTCATCACTGCAGAGGTCCCTAACTGTTCTAAGTCAGGATCTCAAAGATAAAGGGCAGCCAGAAAAAAATGTACTGACAGCTATTTAAGCAGAAAGCCCTCATCTCCATCTTTGGAAGTCCTGAAGCTGTAGACTGGTGAGAGAATAAAACACTACCTATTCACCCTGTTCATAATCTTCCCCCTTGGCACTTGCTATTAGCCACTGTCAGCAGTGGTGTTATGGAACAGAAGGACCCAGTCTGACATGGGTTGCCTGCTCATATCTTCCTGCGTTACAAAAAACCCACTGTGCTGTTTGGAGCAAACTGCCATATATGACAACCACACTTGCTTTAGAAACATGCTAACCAGACATGAGTGTAGAAGAAACATGAAACAGTGAAGACAAACTAGACCTCCCTCTCCATTCTGTTCCTGAAGGAAAGCAGAAGATCACGCCATATGGTCTCTACTCCAGATCTCATCTCCGTTGTGCTGTTAACACAGTAAAAAAAAAAAAAAAAAAAAAAAAAGATGTTTTCCTTGTGTTTTTAAGGACACTCCTCAATGGAGCAGTTGTCACCATAAGGCACATTTTCTTGGTCACTGACTTCCTTTATCCCCTTTCTAGCTCTATATCCTTACAGTAGTTCAACACTTCTCTCTTCTTCAGTTCAACCATTGAACTCAGAGGGGGCACCTTATTCAGCATGGTTGTCTTTGAATGTCACCGAGGTCTTCCCTCCCTGAGGATACAACTGCTTTGCAGCTAAAGGCAGGACCACAGCTCAAGTTGAACAGACTTGAAACTGAATCAAGCTGATTGAGATCCTGCTTTGCGGGATATCCATCAAACTTTCTGGTCCACTTTTACAGCCTGAGCTCCCAGCTGAAACTTCTTATGGCACACTAATATTCCCCTCACAAATAAAGCTAGTTGAGATGTGACTTCCAAAGCCACAGCTACCATCACATTGCAGTGGGGATGTCCTCTCCAAAATGCAAGGAAGCTGAACGGGGGCATCCATCCAATGGAGTGAAATGTCCTTCCTATTCCAGTTCAAGCCTGAACAAGCTGACCTAAAACTTTCTGACCCCAGCAGAGATGTAGGGTAGATGCCTTCCAAGCCTTAATAGTTGGCAAGCAGTATAGCCATAGGAGAAAAAGCAGTTCAAGTGCCTGTTGGCATTGCTTGAGCTGACTAAGCTCACTATTGTCTGATTGTTCAGCTGAACTCCCCTGCCTGTCCATCTGCATCAACCAGTTGTCTCTTAGATCAGACCACAAGAACCCCAAAATCTTGCAGCTTGTTGGCTGCAAGGTAATAACATTTCTTTGGGAGGACTCATCCTTCTTGGGAGCGATCTCCTTTACCCAATTTCCTAAGGAAACTAGGCTTGAGCAATTGTATTGTCTGTATTTGTATGTGCCAATCTGCTCCCCTCCAAACAACTGTCAAATCTGCTGGCCAAGTGATAGAGTTCTTGGAGATTTTCTGAGATACAAGCAAAAACAAGCCCCCAGAGAGAGATACAGACAGATACGTGGTAGCACAAGTCCATGTGTTTAAATTAGAGTCCTGAGAACAGGAAAAGTTTCAAACAGAGATCTTCATTAATCACTAGACACAAGTCAGTGGGAAACCAGGCATCAGTAGTACTACATGAACAAGCAGTTTGTTTGTCCAGTGTTTCTTCCTTTCTTTTTTCTTTTTCGGTTTGAATCTGTACAGCACCTAGCATGGTGGTGTACAGAAATACACTTGTAATAACACAGTGGGAGACTTGGCATGCAGGAGGAATCATGAAGAGGGAAGAAACTGTCCTAGCAGGCGGCTTCTTCATTTCACATCAGTTTCTAATGTCAGGCCAATTCAGGGTGGAGGGGTGAGGGAGCAGAAAGTGAAAAGAAAAAACCAAAAAATCTCACAACCCCAACAACAAAAACCTCAGACAAACCAAGAAAACAACAGTATGTCCAGAGACTGCTTGCTCCTCAGCTGAAGGGCCTGTTTTCATACCCAGCTCTGTCTCGTGTCCCAGACTTACGTCGCCTCCGAGGCTGAAATACTGGTTCCTTATTCTGAAGATCGAGTCTCCTGGGCTTTGGTAATATTTTCCGGCCTTTCTAAGGTGTCTGCTTTAATGAATAAGGAAATAAGAAGACAGACTGACTCCATGGGCTGGGAGATTGGTTACCACTTACTTCATAGTGACTATCCGGACAGAATGAGAAGAAATGAAGCAGGGATTAATTGACCCAGATTGTCTTTGTAAAGAAAGGTGGGAGGGATCAGGTAACAATTTCCCAAGCATTGTCCAAGGAGGAGGCACAAGCAGGCAGGCAGTGTGAATAGCCCACACTAGGGCTTGAAACCCTTCTTCAAAATCACCTTGCCCTTCTGCTTTTTCTCTGCTCTATTTCAGCAGCTCCATCCCTCCCATTCTCACCTTCCCTGAGAGCCCCTCTGCTTTAGCTTTATGCACTGCTGAAGGATGTCATGCATACCACAAGGCAAAACAGCCCCCAAAGTCTGGACTCCAAAATGCTTCCACAAACCTTGCCTTACACAGATGCATTCAGCTCAGTTACTTCCCACTTCTTTTATTTTCTTTTTAATCCTGTTTCTCCCTTCTACCCCTTACCCCCCTCCTTCTCCCTCTCACATTTATCCCTTAATCAAATTGCTATATGCTCTTCCCAGCAATTCTTCTCTAAATCCCTCAGGCGGGTTAGAAGCCCCCTGAGGAAAGATCTTTTTTTTGGCAACTGAGTTGAGATAGGGAAGAGGTCCTTGACAGAAGCATATTCCATCCCAGAAAGTTTTTAATCCTTCCAGATGCTTTGTCACAAACTGTGCTTTTATGCCTGCACACTTTTAAAGGCAGCCAGGATATGTGCAGAGGTCAGATCTCAGAGCCGGGCTGGAAAACTCTAAATTGCTCTCGCCTTTGATTCTTGTGCTTTAAAACCACTCTGAAGTTTAAATAAATGGATTAGAAATGAGTTAAAGAGCAGGGTGCTTAATGCTTCTGCTTAAATCTATAGCCTCAAGCCACGGCACTTTGGGCGGTGAGATCCTGTTAAATCTCACCAGCTCAGCAGGCTCCAAACAAGTTGAGGCTTGGATGCAGATGTCTGGGGAGAAGCAAGGTGAAAGAGACCAGAGAGGTGGCACTGGTCCTTCTGCATCACCACAGAAGTAAGCCCCAAGGCAATGAAATGGGCAGCAGAGCATACGCTTGACCATTTTTTCAGGGAAAGCAGCAGCACCAGAGCTATTTGCCGTTAATAGTAAAGCTCTGACACTATCTATTTATTTTATTTTATTTTATTTTGGTTTAGGACTCATGATTTCCAGACTTGTTTCCAACTGGGGAAAAGGGGCAGCAATGATAATGCGGTGGGCTAGATCCTCTCAGGAGACTCAGCTGCCTTGAAAGCCCATTCCGCTTCCCGTTGTTTATTATTGTTGGATGGCGATAGCACAGCTGCTATCTTACATCCTAGAGGTAGCTGCACATCCAGGGCTGGATGAAACAATTGCTGTAAATGCCAGCTTGGCAGCTATTCCGGCCCTCCTTGGGGCAGGCCCTTACCCCCTGTGTCTCATACGGCTTTGTTCTGTGAGAGAAGAGTAAAGCATTTTGTAGCTGCTATTGAAAGAAGTTTCTCAACCTTTTAGGATAATCCCTGTTTTAAAGAGAAGGAGTTGAGTCAACGAGAGAGTAAATCACTTGTACGGAGCCACAGGGTGAGCCTGCCTGTTTACTGCTGAGTTTCTTGCTGTCTCTCAACACTGCCCTACCTGAGTGCAGCATCCCTACTCATGACTCCATTTTTTTAATATGAGGCTAATGATATTTATTTCCAGTTCATACTGAGGCACCAGGAGATGAAAAGAATGCAGCCAGAGTGACCCAGGTAAACCTGCAGAAGGAGCCACTGATAGTGTATTCTGAATACCCAGCATACACCTCACCATATGCATAAGAACAGCCCAACTATGGAGGGAGCAAAGAATGGGTTAGCTCAACTTCCAGAGCTCACACACTCTTCTCTTTGCAGCAGGCTATAAATTATGCAGCATTTAAAGATGACTTTCTAAAACCCTGGCTTTAAAGCTTTTATTTATAACTCCCACACTGATATTTTTCAGACTCGTGACAGCTCCCACCTTCGCAAGCTGGGGACATGCCAAGCACCTGGCCTTTTCTATAATGGCCCATTCCCCCCCCAGCAAGCTCCCCCCCTCCCTCTTTTTTAAGCAATGCTTTGGATATCTCAGGGAGCTTTATATTTATAGGAGAGAGGAAGAGAGAGGATGGTCAAAGGGAAAAGTAACAAGTGTCCTAAATGGCTGACAAATGTTGTAGGACCATTTCATGCTGGAAAAAGCATAAGGCCCTGTTAGCATCCAAGATCTCTTTGTGATATACAAGAGCAGTATGAACCCATGTAAAGCAGGTTAGACCCAACCTGGCCAAGATAGAAACTGATGAATAAAGGGAAACACCTCAGGGAAATGGTGATGGATGTAGTACTTGTCTTGCCCAGGAAGGGCTAAGCTCACCATTGGCAGAATCAGGTGTGGGAGGGAAAATGAAAACCTCATGTTGGCAGACATCTACCAATGGCAGGACCCTGGTGGGGTCTATGCAAAAAACAGCTGATGCCAGGACTTTGTTTCTTGTTTATTTCTTTAGTTAATTAATTTCCCAGTGTTAGAGAGCTCAGCCATGAGGGAAGGGCCATATCTCAAGCTATGGCTTGGGTAAAGATCTCTAGGAGACCCCATGATGTCTTCTGAAGTGAAATACCTGCAGTCACAGCTCAGTCCTCACTTTGGGGTCCTTCTTACATAGTCACAGTCATGCCTGGCTCTGGGACTCCCTGTATGAAACAGAAGCTGGGTACTGAATTGTAAATAGGACAACCAAAGCCTACATATGGGAAAAAGCCTCATGTCAGCCTCCTTTTTGGTAGATGAGTTTGTTCTAGACCCATGTTGTTGCTAAGTACCACAGTGAAGAGAAGTATCGGCTCAGGCCACCCCACCAGCCTGCAGGAGAAAGATGACTCCTGGAAACTGAATATAGCTGGGAGGAAGCAACATCTCATGGCAATTCAATTCTTCAGGATCTGCTTGTAGAAAAGACACATTTTTTCCCTGCTGATTGCCATGGCTTCAAAGCCTTGTAATGTCATACCACACTGGGTGCGGTAGTGTGAGGCAGAGCCCTGCGCTCTCGGTGGGGCTTGCTCCTTCTCCCAGCCTGAGGAGCATTTCTGCACCCTGGGGCAGGCGCGCTTGCATTGCCAGAGGAAGACAATTCAGCTTTGCAAAATCTTTCAAGGTTTTGAAATTTGTTTTTTAGGTCTACCCTGGAGTGGAATCAGCATTTAAAAAAAAAACAAAACAAAACAGCACACATGTGAAGCATAATTGTGTCAGAACATCTGTTTTCAGCTCTATGCTTTTGTTCAGATGTTTTCTCCTCTCTCATCTGAAGTGACCGGTAGGTCTCAGAGTTTAGGAATATGGCCAAAGAAAAAACTTGCTTGAAATCACTTTGTCATCCCCACAAAAATGCCCCAGGCTTTGAGGGAATGGTACTTTTCAGCAAAAGTAAATTTAGTTGAAATTCTCTGACCACCTCTAGACTATTCTCAGTGGCACCAGGCATTGCAGGCAAAACAGAGACATCTTGGCAAAATTACACCATTGAAATTGCCGGCAGAAGAGCTCAATTTAACACCCACTAATTATTGCACAATAGTTACAGGAATAAACGGAATTTGTTAATTAGATGCATGCCAATGAGTAATTCAAGACTGGTTTAAATAATTATTCCTATCTTCCCAATAGGCTGTGGTGGTGATTAGCTTGCTGGCTGTTTCTCTTGACTGTTCTGCTTCAAATAGAAGGAGGTGAGAGACACCCATGCAATGAGCCACGGCACTCCTTAATGAAATCCTGTTCCTGGGATGCTGGGACCCGCTTGCCCATGACTGCTGTTGGTTGTTGCTTTTGACCACAGAAACGTCAGAGACAGGGAGGTGGGCTGCCAGAAAGCTCTTGGATCAACACTGTGCTGGCAAAGTTAAATTAATATTTTTTAGTGTGAAGGAAGATGTAAGGATGACAAGTGCCACAGATTTAAATCCTCCAAATTATGGTTGGAGAACAAAACTCTCCTCCCTAGGACACAGTGAAGCTCCTTGTCTCCCCAGCCTGGAGAAATGCCCTCTAACGGCTCAGAAAGATACTCTTTTTTTTTTTTTTTTCCAGATTCACCACAAATTTGCCACCTTCAGATCTCCCCAAAAGGAAAGCAGATAAATCTAAACTTTTGCCAGACTGGGTGAACTCCTGCTCCCATTGTCCTGTTCCTTTCTCAGGAGTTTCTCACCTTCCTTCAGTTAGCTGGCTATGCCCCTGCTGCTTGGTTCACGTCACGACTTTTTGTTGGACCATGGGGAAGAGAGACCTCAGGAACACACGCGAACAGAGTAGTGGAAAAGAATCAGTTTAACTGGTCTTCTGAATTCTAAACAGTAAAAATTGCAGCCCAAACACAATGGGGAAAAAAAAGCTGAAAGCAAAACTAAGCCAAATTGCATTCCATTGCATGATCTGCTCATCTAAAAGGACTAGTCTTGTGAAGGAAGCAAGAGAAATGCCCAAATATTAGAGAATAAGATGGTTTGTTCAGAGAAAATAATTAATTTTCAAGTCATCAGAAGTCACAAATGCTTAATATTTCTGACAATCACTTTCCTCATGGACTCAAGGGACCTGTTGCTACTGAAAAAGCCACCTGATGGCTATCTAATCGAAAACAGCAGGAGTACAAACTGGTCCTGGGTAGGAAATACTATAGCCTGTAGAATTTGCTGAGGAAGCTAAGGAAGGCAACACACAAACAGGAGTCAGGAAAAATGAAGACTAATTTTTTTTGACAAAAATGTAGGGGAATAGCTGCAAATTTCAAGACCTTACTTTTGTATCTCCCCTCATAAAATAGCACCTCTAAACACTCCAGAAACCCCTTGTCTACCTCACACTAAAGCACTTTTTCAGTTGGTGGGATGTGGCAGCCAGGAACATAAAGAACAGATGTGCAAGAAGTTGATGTTAAACCTGGGCATACTGACAGTAGAGACAGCCTGGTTGCTTGATACACAATCCCTCTGTGGCAGAGGAAATTCTGCTGCATTGGCAGAAAATGTAACAGTTTGTGAAAAAAAATATGAACATGAGTCATTGCTTGCCCTTCATGTTCTCAGTGTTGGGATAAGTTAAAGCCCCACAAATTACTCTGAAGCTGAGTACCATCCTCTGCTACTGTTCACCATTATCTGTTCTCTTTCCTCATGTTCTCAGATGCCTCCTCTTTCTGCCATCTTGCAGCAAGGAAACTAAGCTATTTGAAAATGTCCTCCCTCTTCTTGAGCCCTAAGCAGAGACACAAATCCTTCTCCAGTCTCTCTTTAGTGCATCTCATTACTTTGACAGAAGTACTTCCTCTCTTAGCCACTCACTCCTTGCTCATTTTCACCCTTTACATCATGATTTCCCTAAATTACAGCTGGTAACCGAGCTACTTAGGTTAGGAGCACAGACAAGATGAGCTCCCCATTTGGTCAATGGAGAGAGACCAGAGCCTCCTGGATGCACTTCAGGTGACCTGTGTAACCCTCAGATGGTTTCTCTTTCTGTTAACTGTAGAGGGAGCTGAAAGCTAGCAGGATCCTAATTTACATGCCTGAGGTGAGATAAAGCTGGACCATTAGATGGGCAGGACCAGACACTTCAGGCCAAGTCATCCAACATAGCAACATTTGAACAGCTCACAAGATTTCAACTGTTCCAAGCAAGCAACAGAGAAGAGTACATATGAAACAGACTTAGACAAAGGGGAAAAAAAACCCCAAAACCAGGCAAACAATTGCCCCTTGTTGAAATTTATGCTTCTCAACTTACATTTATAAGAGGAATCTGAAAACAGCCAAGAGCATTGAAGGTAGAGGTTCCCCAGAGGCAGAGGAACTTGAGATAGTATTAATTCATGAAGCTTCAAGGGATTTTACTAATCCTGAGCTTACCACCATGGGACTCAAACCTCTCCTTTTCTGTTCATCTGCACTACAAGAAAAGAAATATAACTTTCTAGTTGTCTTATGGCTCCTTGTATTGCCATCTACTGCTCCCTCACTATCACTACAGAAACACACTTAACCAGAACCACCAGAGAAGACACTTAAGGGCTCCCACATGACATTAAAGATTCAAAGGCTTTCTCCAGCCTGGTCTTAGTAGCAATCTAAAGGAGGTTTTTGCAGAGCTCAAACATCAAGACTTCTTACCCGGCTCCAGTGACATAATTAGGTTTATCAATGCCCTGGCCCACCTCTTTTATGGGATGCTGGGGAAATTACCTATTCACTTCAGCTGCTCCAGCACTGTCCCTGGAGAGTCTAGCCACTCCTTGATACAGCTGTGGCCTCACTGTTGCTCAACTCCCTGTCTCCATCTCCCAGCAGAGATCTCCTTGACCCATAAGCATAAGGTTGTTCTCAATTCCTGCATGCCATAATGCAGAAAGTTTAGAAAATGTGAGGAGCATTGTCAAGGTCTGCCCTTCTCTGCCAGCTGAGCAGGTAGGTGTATGAATCCTATGAGGGGGAACTCAAAGATTTTCTAGTCCTACTCTACACTTTTCCTGACCTTAGAAAACTGAATGCGTGAGTTGTCCTGTAATATGCAAAGAAACTCTCCCCTAAGCATCCTGCTTCCTCCATCTTCAGTCAAAGATGAAACTAGATGGAATAAAAGATAAAATTAACCAGTTGTCAGCTATTCATGGCCAGATAATAGGCAAATGTCTCAGGCATCCTAAGAGGGACAGAAACAATACAGGTGGAAGAGAAGGCTCATTGACAGAAACTGGCTAACGCTGAATGGTCTGAAGATATTTTGTAGACCAACAGGGAACAGGACATTTTTCTTCCATGAATCAGGATGGGAAGGTTTCCGCAGATGTCAACACAACATGGTTTTGGTCTAAATACCCCACAGGCTTATTTTACTTCTAGTTTCTATTATCTAGATTCATAAACTGGCTTGTTCTTCTCCCCTATTTGATCTGAGACAGCTAGCTCTCTCCTGCAATGTGTGATTGTCTTGACTTTCTGCCTCTAATTTAACTGACTACAATAACCCCGAATACAATGCTCTACATTTCAGCAGATACAGGTAATGAAGTAGTGACATTTTTGATAATTGTTTTTCAGTTTTTTATGCCGGGAATCAGGAGATCTCAAGGGATTTTCCACCTGAGATTTCCCCACCTTCCCCCAAATTATTTTGGATGGAAAGGAGCAACAAAATGCAGCATAAATATAAAGCATATTTTTGGCTAACATCTGAAATGCCTTCAGATATCATCTAAAGTTACACACACATGTCCCCAGTGAAGCCTGAAACAAAGCTCTCAGAGAAGACAGGATTAATTTGAGGTCAGAAGGGCTTTGCTTTCTGTCATAACATTGCCATGATGTAGTACCAAACTCATTACTTACCGTGACATGAAGCTAAGAGGCTAAGGAATGGTTTAGAGTATGTTAGTTCATTCTCCCCTTCCACTACAATGTCTTCTCTTGAGGATGGCAGCAAACAATCTAAACAAGGGCTCATGTGTATGGAACAACTTAGTCCCCATGCAAACAATATGGGGACATCAGGGATTTCAGTGAGATGTTATTTTCTTTGTTGTATCCAAATTTCCCACAGATTTTTCTACGTTGCAGTCTCAGCTCAGAGGGGTCTGTGTTCCATAATTAAACCAAGTTGATTAGACAGTTTCAGAGAAGGGAAACTAGTTCACAATATGTCATCTGACCTTTTCTGTCTTTTTCTTCAGCTCGGATCAGTTGTGAAGCAATTCTGAATTTTTCAAAACAATTTGTTCTTCAATTTGTAATAATGACAGTAAATAGTTCTTTAAATAGCCTCATTTGTCAGCTGTCCACTGGGATTAGTTAACATTAAAGAGCTGATCTCCCTTAACTGGATACTTAAACTGTCTACTGCTGACCTCCCATATGATCCCAGGTAGATGTTGTTCTCGAAGGGTCTTGGATTCACCAATTACAAAGTTGGAAGGGACGTCTGTAATTGTTTAGTTCTGTAACTGAAACTTAAGGATTTCCATGAATTCAACCCTGTTTCAGTGTACCACCTAGAAAAAAACCCCACCTCATCCTCAGCAAAATATTTCCCATGCTGGAGGTTGAACCATCACCTAAAATTTGGTTGCTTCAGGGATGTCATACTTTTGCCTGAACATTTGCCCTTTCTTTTTGGCCTCACTGTGTGTTACTTGAACTTCTACATATGACCTGCTGTTATCTATTCTCTGTCTAGTTTTTCCTGTCTATCTAAATAAAGCCTTAGAATAGAAGTTTTGCTTGTGAGCCATGTACTAACAAGCACACCCTGCTGACAATGGGAGATTTAAAAAAGTTACCAGGTTCAAGTTGTTTTGAGTATAATGCTCATGTGAAATGCTCATGCAGGAACTTCAGGACTTTTGTAGACACCTCTGTGACTGTGTCGTAAGTCCACATACTCACACACTAATTAATCTAAGCATACACTGCAGATGCTTCTGGAGATACATTTGACATTTCTGGAGATACAGAAGCCTCTGTGGAGCAGCAGAGATGCAGCAAAAAGCCTCAAAATCCACCTGTAGTTGAAGTCCATATGAGAAAAGGGTGCATAGCCAGGAAAAAAACCAAACCTGTTATTTACATATCTCTTTGTAGAGCAACTATCTTCTACAAATGTCACTGGCCCTCAGCAAAGCTGGATGTCTTGAACAATGCCTCAGTATACTGGATACAACCTCTGCTCTCCCCCCGCTTCAGCTGTCCCTAATCGCACACTTCCAGGTGCTGATTTCCAGATTAAGGGAGTCTTTATTTTAGACTTTTCACACGCTGTCAATGTGGTGTTTGATTACATCAATAGAGGCAAAATATCGGTGCTTAGTGCAAATAAAGAGATTTTTTAAGCGGGGAGATCTATTTTTGTCACTTCCTCCTGTGGGGCAGGTTATCAAGATGACCTGCAAACAGCATCGCAGCAAAGAACAGCTCACTGTTTCGGGAGGCGAGGGGAGACTGATTGTATTTATGGTGTGTCATAAACAGTGAGGGACTCTTTGGACAATGTCCTAATAAATACTCTAAAAAGAAACTGCCAGATCCTCATAACTCAACATACAGACTGTCATCCTTTCCCTCCTGCTTTGTGATCTAGTTAAGTTTTGCCTTTTAGTATTGCCACAGAGAACTCCGGTCCTAAGGACAAACTTTGGAGGCACAGATGAAAGACGCTGCAGGACTCTATGGGCAGAACCAATGCAGAAGTCCAGGGAAGAGATATGCTTGTCTTCTTAAATCTTGGATCCCTTACCAGGTCCGAACCTGCTTGCTGGGGGCATTTTCCAATTGTGTTGTCAATCATGGACCCAGCAGGACCCATGGGCCCTGCCTTAGTATGGTACAGTCTCTAAAAAACAGAATTTGGCCAGAAGTCTGGATTTGATGTCCTCCCACAGATAGAGATGCACTGTAGAGCTGCAATGTTTGGCTTCAGGTTCAGACTTCCCTGTTTCAGTGTACCACCTAGAAAAAAACCCCACCTCATCCTCAGCAAAATATTTCCCATGCTGGAGGTTGAACCATCACCTAAAATTTGGTTGCTTCAGGGATGTCATACTTTTGCCTGAACATTTGCCCTTTCTTTTTGGCCTCACTGTGTGTTACTTGAACTTCTACATATGACCTGCTGTTATCTATGAATTCTCTGTCTAGTTTTTCCTGTCTATCTAAATAAAGCCTTAGAATAGAAGTTTTGCTTGTGAGCCATGTACTAACAAGCACACCCTGCTGACAATGGGAGATTTAAAAAAGTTACCAGGTTCAAGTTGTTTTGAGTATAATGCTCATGTGAAATGCTCATGCAGGAACTTCAGGACTTTTGTAGACACCTCTGTGACTGTGTCGTAAGTCCACATACTCACACACTAATTAATCTAAGCATACACTGCAGATGCTTCTGGAGATACATTTGACATTTCTGGAGATACAGAAGCCTCTGTGGAGCAGCAGAGATGCAGCAAAAAGCCTCAAAATCCACCTGTAGTTGAAGTCCATATGAGAAAAGGGTGCATAGCCAGGAAAAAAACCAAACCTGTTATTTACATATCTCTTTGTAGAGCAACTATCTTCTACAAATGTCACTGGCCCTCAGCAAAGCTGGATGTCTTGAACAATGCCTCAGTATACTGGATACAACCTCTGCTCTCCCCCCGCTTCAGCTGTCCCTAATCGCACACTTCCAGGTGCTGATTTCCAGATTAAGGGAGTCTTTATTTTAGACTTTTCACACGCTGTCAATGTGGTGTTTGATTACATCAATAGAGGCAAAATATCGGTGCTTAGTGCAAATAAAGAGATTTTTTAAGCGGGGAGATCTATTTTTGTCACTTCCTCCTGTGGGGCAGGTTATCAAGATGACCTGCAAACAGCATCGCAGCAAAGAACAGCTCACTGTTTCGGGAGGCGAGGGGAGACTGATTGTATTTATGGTGTGTCATAAACAGTGAGGGACTCTTTGGACAATGTCCTAATAAATACTCTAAAAAGAAACTGCCAGATCCTCATAACTCAACATACAGACTGTCATCCTTTCCCTCCTGCTTTGTGATCTAGTTAAGTTTTGCCTTTTAGTATTGCCACAGAGAACTCCGGTCCTAAGGACAAACTTTGGAGGCACAGATGAAAGACGCTGCAGGACTCTATGGGCAGAACCAATGCAGAAGTCCAGGGAAGAGATATGCTTGTCTTCTTAAATCTTGGATCCCTTACCAGGTCCGAACCTGCTTGCTGGGGGCATTTTCCAATTGTGTTGTCAATCATGGACCCAGCAGGACCCATGGGCCCTGCCTTAGTATGGTACAGTCTCTAAAAAACAGAATTTGGCCAGAAGTCTGGATTTGATGTCCTCCCACAGATAGAGATGCACTGTAGAGCTGCAATGTTTGGCTTCAGGTTCAGACTTTCTCCGACTGGAGTGAGGTCTTCATTCAGCTCTCTATGACAGATGTAAAGTAAGAGCGTTTGGAGGACAGTCCCCACAAGGAAGCTCCCAGTGATCTAAGGCCTTGTGCCCCTGGATGTCAGCGCCTCTCAGCAGACTTGTAAGGGAGGACGAAAAAGATTCTGGAGACCTCACCAGATATAGGCAGCTGGTGCCAACACCTGGAAGACAACCCATGCTTTGTCCTGAGAAAATAGTACCTTTCCCCCAGCACTGGGGGCTGTCATCATCCCCCTCCTCATTTTTGGGCTGGCTGGTGCCAGTTTAGCTTCCAGGCTGACAAAACCCACCCTCTGTTGATCCCTAAGTCCCTCAGAGGGAAAGAGCATCATCAGCTTCTTGAAACAGTGGGCGCCTTCCTCCCAGACCCGATCAGCTCCAGGAATGGAGTCTTGAGACGGCCTTCCCACTTGGACTTGCTCCAGGGAGACCACTAGGCCAGACAGCGACTGTTGCCACGAGCAGGGTGTTTCTACCGGGAGTGCTGACAGCCTGTTTTCATCAGCTGCAAATGGAAAAATTGTTTGGAAAAAGGCCTGAAATGTTTATCAAAGAACCATGGCATTTAGTGTAAATGATGAAATGACGGCAAATTAATCTAAACCCCGCCATCGCCGCTATTGGGAATCATGGTCTGCAATAGCTGTGCTGTGGTCAGTGGGAGTTTCACCCCCCAGAGCTGTGTGTAATGGCATCATAGGTAACTTTTGTCTTTCAGCTGAAATGCAGCTGCTTCTGGCTGAAATGCACAGGCTGTGCAGTGCACCAGCCCCACTGGGGAGTGAGGAGTTCAAAGGTCCCCGTTGCATTGGTCATGGGCTACTTCATGCTGCTGCATCTGCCCATGGCCTTCAGAAGCCTTTTGCCTTACCACTGTTAAGTTTCTCATGACAGGGACCAGCCTGTTGTTTTGTGCTGTGATGAGGATTAATAATCCTCATCATGGTTGATGATGTAAACATGAGACTGTCTGGGATGCAAGGATTAAGGGCCACAAGGAGAATGGCTGTTTGAATGCCTTGTGGTAACCCCAGGGAAATCTTTCCTCTGCTTCAGCAGTCAGGAGTTCAGGCTGTTCAGGCTGTTCCTCTAACAAATAATACCCCTTGGGCCTTTCTGACTCATTTGCAGAGCAATAATTAGGATAGAAGAGTTTCCTCTGCTCAATCAGCATCACCATGGCTTGTGATGCCCTTGTTGCTTGTGATGCATGTAACTTCTATGTCTAGAAAAATGGTTTTAATCATACACAGACTGCAACAACCATATGCAAATTGTGAAAAAAAGGCTTGCCTTTTTTAAAGTTATGCTTCTAGCTCTCATGGGCCAAGGCCTAACTTCTAAACTGGGAGCTGAGTGCAATGTTGTGGTGGGATATTTTACTTCAGTTTGCAGACAGCCAGCAGCTATCAGTCACAGGGCTATGCTTTCCACTTACCTTTGGATGTCAGTGTGGTGGCAGGTCTACACACGCCAGAGATATCACGGACCATTTTCAAGGTCAGAGCAGGTTGTCATGGAGATGAAAAACTGTGCAGTAAAGAAAGGAAGAAGAAAGGAAGATTCACCAAGCCTTGCTTGTACCTGTGATCAATGAGCTGCTACAGATGCCTAGGAGGGATGTGACATCCAAACTCATGGGCTGGGGCTGAGCAGGGAATCAAGTCTTCTTCTCTGGATGAGAAGGAGACTCATGGTTGAGACAAACTGAGGGAGCTCAGCATTTTGCTTGGAGATTTCCCCAATGCTTAGAGAAGACCATCCCACCATGCCTAGAGAAGGTCCATGTGCAAGAAGAGCACTGGTGGCATGGAGGCATCTCTTGCCTCCTCTGCTCAGCCTGTTGCCTTCCACTTGTCCCTCTGGTCCCAACCACCTGACAGTTCATTAGGCTTCACCTTTGCTTTGCCCTTGCTGCAAAGCATTTGCCTAGAGAGGAAGCTCCTGTGAGGTGCTGAGTCTGAGGTCAGAGGGAGGGCCGGAGGGAAAGCTATTGTTGCTCTTATCGCACTGTGAGATTTGTTGCATTCCAAGGAAATCATCTGGTACTTGGCTTTCCCCACTGCCCTGGCCACCGTGAGGCTTTAGGACAATCCCTAATCTGTTCGCTTGTGAACACTGAGGGCTTTTCTTGTGGGAAACAAGTTCGCAAATTCAGTTGTTTCTATCAAAGATGAGAGAACGTCCAAGCAGCGCCAGACAGTACAAGCTTCCCCCACAGGCACTCTGGCTCTGACATCCCACACTGATCTATCACCACCAAGACCCACAGCACAAGCCAGCATCCCTGTCCCAAGCAGCCACCTCCTCCGCCTCCCCCTCCACTCATAGCCTGCGTTCCTGGCTGCCTACCTCTCCTCCTCCCCAGCAGAGCTGCCAGCGACGAGCGGCACAGTGCAAAGCCTGGGAAAAGCTGGCACTGACTTCCCACTCCCCTCACCGCTGCCTGCGTGAAAAAAGAGCACGTGCAGGCACACAAGCCCATGGGCTAGAACCCGTGACTGGGACCCGTGCCTCACCTGGCATGGTGGCAGCAATCCCTGAGCTCTGCTGGGCTCTGGGCAGTGGTGGGAGTGGAGCAGCGAGGTGTCTTGGTGGGGAAGGGGAAGGAAGCTGGCACTTGGGGAGCAGCAAGATGCTGAGGTGACAGAGGGGATCAGGATCCTGATTTCCTCCACCCAGTCCTCCCTGCCCTCTCCTTATGCCCCCCACCTAACCTTTCCCTTCCCCTTCTTATCAAGAAGCATTTCGCACTCCCTCTCTGCCCCGGGGCAGCGGCCACCCAAGAAGTGAGGCAGGGGGGAAGCAGGAGGAGCATCTCACTCACTCTTGGTGCTGCCAAAATCATTACCCATGTTACTTCTGGATCCTTGGCTTTGGGTGTCGGAAAGTGCTGTTCACTGGCCTGGCCTCCCCAGGGACTACTTCTGTGTCTGGCCAGTCCCTCATCTCTTCTTGCAAGAGTTGTTGACAACAAAACCCAAACCCAAAGACTTGGGACGCTTCTTGCGCCCTCCCTGTCTCTCCCCTCTCACCTTGGTCATGGCTTTCCACCTCAGCCCCCTGCCAGAGGGCAAGGGGGGAGTTTGCTTCCACCAGCCTTCAGGATAAGTCTTGCCCTTTCCTCCTTCTACCTCCCACTTGCTGGGTGAACCTGGCCCCCTTGCTCAACCTGCCTCAGAGATGAGGATCAAATGGTCCCCTTTAGTTCTTTCCTCAAGGTTCCGCTGCAACACTACATCTGTTTGCAATTTCCCTTGGGAAGGCTCCAGATAGTTGCTGTTATCATCCCACCTTCTTCAGCCAGCTTTCCCTCTGCCTTTGCCTCCTTCCTTCCTCCCTGCCCACCCCTGGCCACAGTGTTACTGATGCTCCTCTCCTCTGCCACCTCCACGCACGGTGGTGGTGGCTTATGGCCAGGGAGGGGGAGAGGAGGTGCTGTGGCTGCTTGAGGAGGGCTGAAATATCATGGGTCAGGAGGTAAGGAGAATAGCCCTCTTATAGCCCACCTGAGGCTTTCGCTGGAGGGGCTGAGGGCATGGGGCACTGCTCCAAATTGACTCAGTCCTTGAAGATCCCCACCATACCAAAGGATAGAGGGGTCTGGCTGGAGGGGGTTGCTCCTTTTTGCATCCCCTGCTTTTCTTCAGTCTGGATCTGATTAGCCTTTGTCACACAAACATCAGCAAGCCTTTGTGAAGTTGCACAGGACAGAGAAAACGCAGGCAGAGTCTCTAATGCTGTGGTAGTTAGCAGTGCGGGAAACGGGAAGGAAAGCAAACCATCAGGAATATTTGTCAGAAGCACAAGGCTCAAGAGAGAGTGGGTAGGAGTTGATTGTTTGCTGGTAAATCACACTGGGTTTCATGGTGAAGCACCTTGGGCAGCCTTAAAACCCACCCATTAGTACAGCGGGATTTAACGTCTTCCTTCCAGTGAGTAAATACCACCTCATTTTGTTAGCACAAAGTGGTCCTCATCAAAGTATTGGCAAGTTTACAACATTTTTTTCATAAATCCAGCAAATTACAGTCTGCCTACAGCCATCCACTGGAGTCTTCCTTGTCTCGCTTTAATTGAACTTCATTGTGGGGGAGGGAAAGGGGATTACATTTTTTATTGCTGGGTGTGTTTTATAGGAGATCTGTCAGCTGGAATTGACAGTGCCAATTAAGGTTGTGTGTTTTCATGTGAGTTACAGAGTCTTAGAAAGCACAAAAAGAAGGAGGGGAAGCAAGCCAAGCTATTTACAGTAATAGATCTGGGGAAGAGCAAGATGGGAAATACCTTGGTTGCTACCTGCAGCTGTGAGACTTACCCTCCATCCTTCTTCTCCCCTGCCAAAACACACGCACACACACGCGCGCATTCCCCGAGATGTGTCTGGAGAAGACTGGAGGTTTATTTCCCTGTTGCCCTAATCACACCTTTCCCTAGCCACCCGTTCAAGTGCCATGACCACACACAACCTATTGTGTGGTCTTCTCCCATGTGTTACCATAGGTGTCAACCAAATGCCTCCTGAAGAGAGATCCTTAGGGTTGGTGTCTGTTGAATCACTCTCTGTGATGGAGGAAATTTGAAAAGACAGTGTTTTGGGAGGGAAAGGCACAAAACCCCTGAAACAGTCCAGGCTCCTTGGTAGCATCTCATAATAAAGAGGCTCTAACTCACCCAGAAAAGGACAAAGGACATGATGGGAACTTGTTCAGGGGCATTTTCATTTTATTAGCAAAGGGCCAAGGAAGGAGGAAGGGTGGAAGATACTGTATTCCCAGGCAATCTTATCCCTAGGATTTACTTTCCTGAGCCAGATGTCTTATGGCAAAAGCAGCAGCCACCTCTTACAGTTCAGAGGCAAAGCTTTATTTTTTGATCTGTGATCATGCCAGGTGCTTAGTGAGACTGCTGGCAGATTCTCCCTCCTTCCCTGCTGTGTCTTGACAGTCAGCACCTCTGCCTCTCTCCAGGAGTACCCTCCAGACCCCTTGCATGAGGGTTATCAGCCAGCTTTGTGGACTAGATGGCACATCCAACTGGTTCGGTGCAGGGGCAGGTGGGATGGAGGGTGGTGGTGTGCGTTGAGAACCAGGCTGCTCCCCTTCAGGGGAAGGATGGGTGCTCAGGATTTATGCTGCTGTACACGAGAAATAAACACTTAGTTTCCACGTGCTTTGCTATTCGGCGTGTGCTACCCGGCTAATTCAAACATTCATCCATCAACCCTCCCTTGACTCATCACACAACATCGAAGTGCATGGGGGAGTGAGCACTCCCATATGGGGATGAGAGAAGGTCCTGTTTGCCATGAGATGTTGAAATAACTCTCTGAGCCAGCTGCTAATACAGGCGGTTGGGTACAGCATTGCCTTGCTGCTGTGAACCATCACTTCCAGCTCCAAGTTAAATGTTCATTTTTTATGTCTTTCCCTGTGACGCAGCCTATCTCCTTTGGCAGGCTCAGTTTGCTGTGGGCCAGCTCAGGGGTTTGCCTTTACCAGGCAGATGGGACATTCTCCTTGGCAGGTCTTCAGAGCTGCTGGCCATCCTGAGTGGCAGAGGGGGAGTCCCTGTTGGCAAAGTGGGGGTGACGCCAGCTCACCCATCACCCCTTGCTTGGCTGCTTCTCCATGTTTCCATCGGAGCACTCTATTAATAGCCGCGTTTCCAAACAACGCTGGCACTAATAATGATTTATTTGGACTTAAATGACACATCTGACAATGACACTGACTGCTGGTGTTTGAGCACCGGGCAGGAATTTTAATGAGGAAAGGAGTAGAATGAATAACGTGTTAAAAGGGAGATGGACTTTCCCAAGCTTGTGTTTGTACAAGATGATGAAAAGTCTGATGAAAGCTTATCTGCATGGTAAGATAGATGAATTAGCTGATTCCCTTGAAGGCCAGGTGGCCCAAAGTATTCACTCAGGCTTCCTGGGACTGGACAGCTCTGAACCTGTACCTTTGGCAAAGTAGTGAAATACGAAATGGGAACATCAAACTGCGCCTATCTTCGGCTGGGTGTTGTTCCTCTGACACAGTGGCTACATTTGTACATGAATGCCCATTAAGTACAGCCCTACCTTGATCCCATCTCCTCAAGGCTGCTGTGTGAACAGTTTTGTGGGGACCCAACTTGAACAACAAACTTGGGATGCAGCAGATTTGAGGTCATCCATGTCTAGAAGATTGTGCCGGGACCACAAAGATCACATACAACACAGACATCTCCAGTGGCACTTCTTGAAGCTAGTGGGGAGTAGATACTCCCAGTGTCTTCTAGATACAGATGATGAATTGGCAAATGGCATAATACCAGAAAGGCCAGGGAATGACTGGGACATTGGACTGGGAGTGCCCTTGTTTTCCATGAAGCTGCCTCTCTGATGGAGACAACACCCACAACATGTGTGGGACTAGGCTGCCTAAGCAAAAGAGGCTGGGTCATTTTAGGACCAATGGAGTGTCCCATCTGGCCTCAGTTGGAAATGCAGGATGAGGGGAGTGAGGCATAGGTCCTTCCCTGTATCTGGCAGGCCCATGAGGATGCTGAGGATGCCCCAGAGGGTCTAAAATGGCTTAGGCAATTGGCTCCTGCACAAGTTTCAAGTCAGTGTCTCCCTGCTGACTATTTTGGTTCAGGTCCTGCTGGATAACAGAGAAAGGGCAAAAGCTAGAGAAGATATATTTGGCTAGAAACTTAAAATACTCTTGTGACAGGAGTATTAAAGAGGTCAGACAATAACATGCCAAAGTTCAGCTCAATCAGTATCTTGTCTCTGATGATAACAGATGATTCAGGAAAGTGTGACCCTTCCCTTGCCCCTAATCTTCTGTTGGGACTATTTCCAAACCTTTTTTTCATCCAACAAAGGCTGTTCTGTGTAAATACATTGAAGCATATTCCCCAGAAATAGTCTTTCTCTACCCTCTGCATCTATTCCCATCTGAATAAACACACTCTTAAAAAAATATATGGTTGCCCAAATTTAGCAAACAAACCAATCCAAGCACACAACCCCAGAACTGATCTTACAGCAACTCCTTTGCATTTTGTGGTGCAGCTTCACAAATGCATTTCTTCTCCCCTCAGAATAATGGCATGTGCACACAGATCCCCAGACAAGCATGGAGCATCTCCTTCAAAACCGCCTCTGGTAAAATTTTGCTGGAAACATTCCAGGGGCAAAGTGCTTGCCGTGTGTTTCATGTCCCATGCAGCATGCGCGATGGAGCTATTTGTTTGTTGCTGCTTTGCCTTTGTTTGTGCAAACTGACGCCGCAGGGACTTCTTTTGAGGGCATTTTTCAGCCAAGAAGATTATCCATATAAATACAGTGAAATAAATAGATTTATCACCAGAATGACTTCAGGCTGTTCTATCTATCTATTTATCTATCTAATATCTGCCTGCCTTTGTAGATAACAGAATAACAGAATTAAGTTCCTATCACTGGATAAACCAGACGCAGTGGGTTTATCTTATTTTGGGTCTACACTGAAACTGTGAGCAAGAGCTAAGCTAATTAAATCGGGCAGATTTACCTGCCTTGTACACCTTGGAATTACTGCCCACAGCTGATCTTCCTGCTCCTTTGCCAAGGAGCACTGCTGCTTGAGCTGAGGGACAGAGAGGCAGCTGAGACCCAAAAGCCTTTCAATAACTAACCTTGGTCTGAAGAGGAACATGATTCAGAGCTGCTAGCCCAAAGGGGAAACTCCCATCAGCTCTGAGGCACTGTGGGCTTTTGTCACCTTTCCTAAGGTATTTGCAACAGTGAAGCTGATTTCCTGTATTTGTATATTTTTACCTCACAAATAATTTCTGAAGTGCACCATGGTTTTAGAGCTGTTGGGAATAGCCAGCATGAAGGTCATCAGAGCCATAATAGGAAAGATTTTTTGATCCTGAAGCTGTTAGCATAGTGTGTATCAGAAATTGATGCAGGTGTAGGCACCGCTGTTATGTGACCCTGGATAAGTCACTTAGAAGAATGTTTGAAAACTCATCCATCACAAGGTGGTCCAAAATTGACTGAGAATTAAACCCAAAATGAATACACTGTTCTCAAGCTCCCATGTGCAGTCCAGTCCTATTCGAGAACAAGCAGAATGGAAGAAAATAAAGGTAGCAGCTGAACAGAAAGTCCTGCCTGGTCTCTAATGGGTTGTGATGAAAATCAAAATAGTAAGACTACACAAGCAGACCAAGCAGACCTATGCATTTGCTTTTTGCCCAGAATGATTAAATGTCCCTTTCATTAAAAATGTTCTTAAAGTTTGATATGAGAGTGCAGCTACATGTGATAAGGGTATGCAGTCTTTGCACCCAAAAGTGTTTGACCTGGTCCTAATCATGAAGTGAAAGGGTCTGCCTACCTTAAACCTCAGAGGAAGAGGTGGTGACTTGCTAAGCTGCCATAATTATGTGCCTGTATCTGTGGGCCCCCAGTGTACTTAACAGCTTTGCATTCATGGAAATCAGAGGGATTTTTCCACTTGAATAAATGTCAGGTACCTTAGAAAGATCTGGGCTTGGGGAGAGACGTAATCTGTCTGATTCCTAGCTAACAAGAGTTTTCCCAGAGATACTGGGAAAATAAATAGAAGGAGAACTGTGAGACACTCAGACAATTTGGCAATAAGTCTATATGAGTATCTCAGACAAAAGACAGTCCTTAGTTCTGTCTGGAAACAGGGACTATAGGAAGTTTCATTAGCATTTTGGGACCAATCAAGGTTGAGGTTGCAGTCTCCTAGCCTGAGAGAGCTAGGGAATAAAGGACAATCCAGGTCTCTGGCTCCAAAACAATAAAATAATTTGCATGCCTGTTTCTTTGCTAGAGCAACTGCAAGTGTAGAAAGAAGTCAATTGGGGACTTACATTAGAAGAATGAGCAGCTGGATTCCAACTCATAAGAGGTGAAAGGTACAAGGGAGAGAGAGGACAATGGCTGGTATGGGTCTCCTGGCTTTTCACAGTACACCATGAAAGCACATGGACCTGTATTTTAAGTCAGCTGAATCACTGACATTTCAAAAATATCAATTTTTGTTTGTACAAGTGCATGAATAAAATTAAAGATTAGGTTATTACAGACATCAGTCATACTTAAAAAAAAAAAAATGGCTGAAAATGAGACAGGGACAAAATGAATAGCTGAGAAGATAGTGTTTCTACAGTCTATTTTTCCGTCACTGTCATTGCACTTATCAGACCGAGTCAAAACTGTTCATTTGCCTTTGTTAGACAAATACGTGTCTATGAAACAAACCCTTTTCTTAAGGATTTTTTTTTTTTAGATTTTTGAACTTTTTTCATTTTTCCTCTCTTGGATTAGCAAAACTGATGTGAAAGGAAAAATTCCTTTAGACTGACAAACTAAAATTTCACATGAATGTCAGGTTTTTTGAAATGTTTTATTTAGATTTTAACCTTTAAATAAAATTGTTCTACAGTTTATAGTTAAAATGAAAATGCATTTTGAATAAAAAGAAAAATCCTAGAATATATACTTTCGGCAATTATGTCTTTCAAAGCGAAATTTGATAGTGTTAACTCTTTCTTTTGTACAGTGAGATGAATTGACATTTTTCTACTAAAAAAAATAATCCAACCCAAATTGCTATATTCTTCTTGTACCAAAATCTTCCGTGATCTGCACTACAACTCCTATGAAAATTATGATGTGAGAGGAAAGGAGAACCAGAAGATCTTTCATTTCTTGAGCTGACTATAAGTGGGTTGTCTAGGCCACCCCACAAAGGTCATCTTAATCCTGTTTTTCTTAGACAAGACTCTGCAATCCCCCCCACCTCCTGCCTGGGTTTCAGGACAAGGTATCTGGACATGAAGACAGGATAGCTCTTGTTATAATATCCGCCCCCATGGAACCCCTGCAGGTAGAGCTTGGTTGGTGATCCCAGAGGAGATTAGCTGTTGCTGATGATGCTGAAGTACAGGAGATGCACATGGCTTATCTCGGTCATTCAGTTTGTGTCTGAGATGAAGCACCAGATAAGGATGCAGAATTTGCAGACAGAGCCGAGCAACTGCACCATTAATAACCAGAGAGGAGGAGCTGACATTTATTTGCTCAAATATCCATAAACAAAGACTCTCAGAAAATGGTTGTTTTCAAATGAGTCATTGAAGGGGCATGGCGGCTGGGTCTGCAGCAAATCCTCTGTGAGACACTCGGGTTCTCAGTTAAGAACCTCTTTCTCTAGGAGGAAAGAGAAGCTCCAGATTCCATACAGTACTCCCCCATGTTGTCAGGGATTTTATTTCTCCACGCCCTGACCGGGGACATACTATGGGTCGGGGCTAGAGCTTTCTCTCTGCTCCTTAGATTTATTGTCTCTATAATCTTTTTCAAATTTAAAATGGAAATGTTTAAAAATGGAAATTTTGGACAGTGCTATCTCCTGATATTTCCTGTGGTGTTTACACAGCTACACCAGTGGACATTTGTCATTTAGACTATCCCAGGATTCCACGTAGACTTTGTCATCTCAGTGGCAAGATGAACACAATCTGCTCTTTAAACCAACCCATTCACTCTTGATATAATTTATTTCCAGTTTAGCAGCAGTCCCCAGGGAAGGAGAGCGGGTAGCTACATTAGGAAGGACTCTATTTTGCTCTCTGCAGGATCCTTCCTCACATTGCCATTGCATTTGAAGCCCAACCATCAAAACCGTGTACCATGTATCGATCAGAATCGAAGTACTGTGAACAGTGTACACGTAACCCTATGGCTTTGCATGGCTGTCCAGAGAGCACAGAAACAGTTACTCAAGAGTCTGGACCAGACCCAGGAGTGCTGGTGAAAAAAAAAAAAAAAAAAAAAAAAAAAAAAAAAA
>NW_015090990.1:2186723-2276987 GCF_001431845.1 Calidris pugnax
GAGTCGGAAAAACCCCGAGAATTAGGGAAAAAAAAAAAAAAAAAAAGACAAAAAAAAAAAAAGACTTTGATTTACTCCTACTCTCTATGTTCCAAGTTTCCCTCTGAAAACAAAGAGAGGTATATATGGGCTCTTGGCTCTGTGCAAAATATAAAAGCATTTTCATTTCTGCAGAGCCTCTGTTGTAGAATTAAAGAAAGGTTGCTTTGTGAGCAATTGGTTGGTACATGTTCTTAAAAACAAAACCTCAGAGAAAACTTGACTTCCATGAAATACAGGTAGGACCAACAGATCCCAGTCTGGCCAGCACAGGTGAGGGAGAGTGATGTGATTAGGAGGGCTTTTTATTCCTTTTGTGATATCAGTCTGGCTCTTAAGTCCCTCTGTCTGGCAAGCTGTAGCAGGTTACGAATTATCTAGGTTTTTGAGAAGAGCCTTCAGGGGCCAACTATGATGCATCAAGGACTGGTGCAGGCAACTCTGATGAAGACAATTTACCCTTTGTGGAACAGGGCCACCATCAAAATGTGGTTAGCATTATCTAGAGAAACATAAGCTCAAGGAATTGCTGTAGATCAAAAAGGATTTAGGAAGAAACCTCAGGTAGTAAAATATATGGAGTATCTTGTTTGCATGGTTATCATCTCCACAGTGCCCAGGTTAGCTAGTGTGAAACTTTCTGGGTCTACCCAAGGAATCCACTGCCTCTCATTTGCCTGACGTGTAACCCGCATAAGCTCATGTTTAAAAACTACAGAGGACATGAATAATGAAATCACAGTTATGGGGTGAGCGGGTTTTGTAGACGTGAAATGCACAACAGTTGTTGTTCTGCTTTACAGGTGTGTCTGAAACTTGCTATAAAGTTAAAACAAGAGATGTCAAGAACATATTGTTGTACCTATCTGCTTTTCTATATAGAGAAAATTTTATTAGAACTTGCTGAAGGCTTGCACAAGCTTTAGTGTGATATTGCATGCAGTTCATGGATGCATTAGTCTGGGTCAGGAAATGTACATGAGCCATGCTCACTTACTCACTTTTCCACATGAAAACCTCAGTTTCCCTTATAGAGTGGTCTCAGTTGAAGCTAAGCGGAAGTGAATCTATTGCTCTCCATCCACATTAGAACATTTCAGTCCATGGAGCCAACCAAGAGGTAGTCATAGGGAAAACACCAAGAATGTGTGTAGTATGAATGCTGTATAGTGTGGGTGTTGGCGTCTCTGCATCAACTGTTGCATGCTACAGATCTGCTCTGAGTGTGTGACTATCCCCAAGTGTAGACATAACCTATGCTAGCACTCCTCCTAAGAGCATTGTCTTATTAGAAATATGCCCACGATCTGAAGTTTTGATTCCGATTCCACATTCTAATATCTGGGAATACATCAATCCTAATCTCTTGGTTCAACTCATTTCAGTGAGAATAGAAAGAAAGATAAATTGGTCTTGTCATAGCTAGAGTTGAGATGCTAGACATAAGTATAAACCCACCACTGACTCTGTTTGGCTTGTCATTTTTCATTGACCCACCATCTGTCTCAGCAGTATACAGGACTTAAGTGACGGGAGAATTCAAAACTAAACAAGTATTAATTGCTCCCGATTTTAGAGGACCAGTGTTCAGATACTATACCAACAGACAACACCATGAATAAAAGTGGTTTAGAAATTTTCCAAGGAAACATCTTTTCTCTCATAAAATAACAATGCATGGAAAGAGAAAAACTCCAGATGCATATATGGATTTTGATGAGTGTCTATTTCAAGATAAGTTTTTGGTAAAGCTAGTATTATCTAGTTAGAAATTAATTTTTATGCCCCATTTTTGAAAAATATAACTTATATTTTTATGATAGACATTATAAAAGGAATATCAAAACTACAAAAATTAAGACCTATTCCCGCTTCTTCCTTTAAAACCCAAAGATAAAAATGTCCTTTCTCAGCAGTCATGGAAACACCATTATTTAGCACTCAAATAGCAAGTGGTGATTTCCCTCTTATAGCAGAAGAATGACATGTTCATTGGCCTAAAAGCTTATGGCTGGGTGGAGTATGGATTTGTTTATGAAAAGTTTTGCTCACATCATTTAAGAAAAGCCCCCAGTACAGGTAAAAGTGTTGATGATGCCAACCAAGGCTTCTGTTTACAGATTAGTTGCTCGCAGATCATGCAGTGTTTCTTCAGGGAAATACAGACAGCGAGGAAATGGATGCAAAGTCTGTGAGAGACGAAAGAGTTACAGACACAGGTGACACAGAGTTGGACTGGGTCCAAGAGGATTACCAGGAAGAAAAAGGGGCTCTGGTTTAGTCCTGCTATCTTTGTTCCAACTTTTGCTCTGAAAACAAAAAGAGAAAATACACAGGCTCATGGCCATGTGCAACGTATAAAAGCATTTTCATGTCTGCAAAGCCCTCAATGCAGAATTAAATAATGAAGGCTTTGTGAGCAATCAGTTGGTACGTGTTCTTAAAAATAGCTGCATCACAGACAAATGCGCTTTTGTTCAGAAATTGGGCAGGCCACGTGACAAAGTCAGCCAGGACAGGTGATGACAAGGATATTGGATAGTTGTTGTGTTGTGAAACTTCATGCAATATTGTCATGCTTTATTCTGGGACCTTAGCGCATCTTTGGCTAAAGAGAACCACGTTTGGTCAGGTGCATAGGGTACATACTCTCCCAGCACAGGAAGAGAGAAGACCAAGTCACTGCTGGATATGGTACCCATCCTTCCACAATAAGCAGGAGTAAAGCACTCTTCACTTTACCTCAGCTTTACACCCTCCATCCTGTTCATATCACAATCCATTTTAACAGCCTTATTGTCTTCTTTGTAAGACATAGCAAAATGAATCTTAAATGTCATGTTCTGCCCAGGTAGTTAATGTGCTCGCAATGATCTTAAAGTCTATAGAGCTATAGCTTAGTTCAGAGAAGAACAATAGTGTTAACCCCTCTCCTCTTAGGAAGCAGGGTTTCAAAGGCTTCTCTGCCCATCTTAACACTACACAGGTGGGCTGGTCATTTTATGAACATCTGTCTTGTGATCACATGGGCTGTTCTTCGTTTGATTTTCTGATGGGTGAGGTGTGTTCTGGCATCTATTCTGACAGTTACTGAGCAGAAGGGATGATGCCTAGCCAAATATCTGCTTTCCAGAAATGCCTGGGAGGAGTTGAATATGAGTGAGCACAAGCAGCAGGGTCTACACAGGGAATCTCCCTTTGAGTTCCTTCTAATGTGCTTGTAGCTTCTGCTGTTACCCACTTCTTGGTGTTTGGCTGCAGTGAAGCCCATGGCCACCAACCAGCCTGTTGCACAAACAAGGATTTATGATTTCCACTAATGTTTCTTCCTCCTTAGACACATGATTTATTCTGGGGAACTAACTGGATTCTGACTGGGCAACTGTGCGGGAGTCCAAGGTTAAAATTTTGCTTCTCGGTCAGAAACTCATTTTTCACTGTTACACCTTAGCTCCAGGCTCTAACAGTACTAAGACCAGTAGCACAGAGGGGAATATTAGTGTATTACATGTGTGTGTGTTAATGCTAGTGGTTGTGGATGATATCAAGGCCACAAGCAGAAATTTGAGAATGGCTGGCCTAATATTTTTGTTGGGTTTTGCCTGTTTCTGTGAGAGTGTGTTAGAAATTTTAAAATTTAATTTAGTATAATTTAGTTTATTAAAATTCGGAAATTCACCTTGGGCCTGACAGCAGCAACACCCTGGTGGAACATGACCCAAAAGCCATTCCTGGATAAAGTATGAAAGCAGAGCATGTGAAAATGGGGTTTCATTGCCCAGTAACAGCTGGCTGAGGTTCTTCATTGTTCTTTCTTATGATGGGTGATGCGAGAAAGCCAGGCAGTTTCATCAGTCCTGGATCATGGCTCCTACTCCACAACATGCTCTTGAGAAAGTCCATGAGATGACGTTTCAGTTTACACCTCATCTGCGTATTAGGCTACGTAGGGTGGCAGGTCAGCTTGCTTGAAGAGCTCCTCTCCAGAGGCAGCTGGGCCTTTGCTCTGGGTGCCCGCTCAGCTTGACAGGAAGATGAATGAGAACATTTGTAAATTTTTGTCTCGTACAATGTATTCCCGGCTTCCTTCCAGCCCTGAAACTGGCATGTGACTGGCTGAGTTGAGTCTTCCCATGTCTTTCTGACATTCCTTTTCAATTTGGGCATATTGTTCTGCTTGGTGATAGTGGCTCTGATAATTGCATGAGTCAGCCATTTTGCGCAGTTTGGCAATATACTGATCTATTGTTTTTTCAGCTCCTTGGACAACGTTCCTGATTCTGTGGGTTGAAAAGCACTTCTAGGATTTTACAGAGTCCTTCCTGCTCTGCTCTTGTCCCTACCAAACTCTGTAAATGCATATGGTGGACCTTATCTCAAAGAACTAAAACCATGCCTGCTTGCATTTAATTTTCTTCTGCATTTACTATTGATTATTTATTTTCAGTTCTATTTTAAAGCTAAAAGGGCACTCAGCTACTGACCTTTCGCATTTATCTGTCAAATCTGAGACAGTGCTGTGCCCTTGACCTTGCCCTTTTTTCCTTCTCCTTCTCTTTCTTTCTCTGACATTCTTAGTTTCTTGTGCTTGCAAGCCCCTTTTCCTCACTCCACCACCCTCCGTGAACCAGCACAAAAGGTGGCTGCCCACAGAGAGGTGAAAGAGTTGCTCATGACTGTTTAAGTGTGTCCTTAATTATTACAGAAGTGCTCCCTTGAACTGAGTAATTTGCAGTTATTAATTCATCCTATTAAGCTAGCTGTGAAGAAAAGATGGCTCGATGTTATTTTGCATTTGTTTGATTGACACCTTATTTGAATGTAGGTTTTATCAAGTTTTATCTCTAGCTGAGTGACACATCTAATTATACCTGTTTTCACAAGCTTCAAGTTCCAGTTTGATGGAGAGTGAGCATATAAAGCACCAGTGCCTTAATTCTTACAGGTAAATGTTTGGTTTCACAAAATGTTTGAGCACATGGGTTTGAAATGTGACTTATGCTAGTAAAACTCACATCACGGAAGGTTCTGTGAGCAGTCAACAAGTTTTTTTGTGGCTATTACGCCTCATAATCCAGAGAGAAATGGAAGGGGCAGATCCACTGGGACAAGTCCCAGCACAGAGGCAAGAGCCTAGCGATCATGGGATGTTTTACATGAGATGCTGTGTTCTTTCTCATTTCTCCATGGAGCTTGGAGGGCACAGGAGTCCAGGGTTATGTTGGCTGTTGGAAGGGAGCTTTGAGGGGTCTAGGTCAAGTGTATCCACAGAAACTAAAATAATAATAGAGATGAGCCTATGTAGGAAGTTAACTTCTTCCTACACAGTCTGTTTAGGGGTCATCAAAGAATCTAGGATAGGAAACTTCTTCTTAGAAGATAATCCAGGCAAATGTACCTCCTCCATTAGACCACAACTAGGACTAAACCAATATGTAAATCTACAGAAGAAGCTTAACATAAAAGGCTGCATTTTTTTCCATGCCTTCATGCCAAGCCATCTAATGGCAGGTGTTAACTAGTAAGAAGGATCATTTTCAGTCAATGCATGGATGACTCATCAGCACAGCAGGTCAGAGAGCTAAGGGCTGTAGATGGGCTTTAAGAAGAGCTGACATAATTTCATGACCTATGAAAGCATTTGCCTGGCTGTTCTTGTATAATCAGTAAGAGAAGGTTAATCAAAGCTCGTTCCTTGGGGCACCAGGTAATGATACTAATTAGCACACAGTCAAGGCTTTGCTGAAAGCATTACACACAGGCATGTGCTAATTAATTAGCTGATTGTCTGGAGGAAGGTGTTCCCCTTGCCTTCTCCTTCTCCTGCATGTTTATGCAGTAGGAAGGAAGGAGGGTTTTATGCTTTCTTGTAAAATAGATGCCACTGCAGAGCAGTCCAGCATGGTGCGTTTGGGCAGTTTCACCAGGAATGTGAATCTGTGCTGAAGTTTAAAGTGATTCCTCAGACTACTACTCCAAGTTGTATCTCAGTGCACTGAGGGGACAAAGCTAGTGTTAATTTTTAGGTTTTGGTCTATTTATCATCTAAAAAAAGGTCGGATGCCAAAGCCAGCTAAGTCCAGTCCCTGGTGTATATTCAGGCAATAACACTGATACTCAAGTGAAGTCACAGTCCTGAGCTTCTGGGAAGAGAGATTTGTATGGAAAACAGTTCCTGCTAGTTTCTATGATACAAGAGCATTGCCACTCATAGCCAAAACCAGGCAGTGGTACAGGCTCTTGGAACCACCATACGCTCTCAGGTAGCTTTGAAGATCAAAGATCACCCTTTCTGATGGGCTGTGGGGCTGGCTGTCTTTCCCAAGAGGGGCTTCTTGCAATGAACTCAGATTAGATGAAATTCAATGTCCTGATATTACAGTGACCACTTTGGCTCCAAGGAGCTCAGCTCAGACAGAGGCACTGGAGTCTGGCAGTGACCAAGTGTTTTTTCTTGTTGGCTTTCTATTTCTAGGAGACTGTTGGATAGGATCCCAAGTGAGATATCTGGCTTCTTTTCCAGGCTGGTTCATGTGTGTGTGTGTGAATGTGACTAGGCAGAAAATATTCCCTCCATTGTTATATGGGAGAGAAGTAAAGAAAGACCAGTTTAAAAGAGCAGTGTAAGGCGGGGTATATTTTTCTTTTAACTCTGTACAAATCCCTGCCTGGCCAGACCTCCATAGTGCTCAACATTCTGCCCAACCAAGTCACAGCCAAGTTTTGCAGCTGCATTCAGGGTTTCTCACTCCCTTTCCTCTCCCCTGCACTTGCAGAGAAAAGAGTACCTCTGTTGTGTCTGGAAGCACATAGCACACAGGTTGGCTGGACCTACAGCGAGCAGAGGAAAGAGAGCAAGTTGCTCCTTGTAATTTCATAGGTCCAACATAAAAGCTGCCATGTGGGAAGAGTTCTCAGGATTTATCAGAATCACCTCCTGGTCAGCTTTTGAGGAGGAGCTATTGGGTGGTCATCCTTTCTAGAGATACTCTAGAGAGCCCCCTCCCCTGCTTCTGCAAAGGAGCACTGATAATTTGCAGCTTTGGGCCAGGTCTTTCCAAGCTAGATAAAGCCAGTGTTTTGTGAACAGACTTAGAAGCAAGAGGAAAGCTCCATCAGTTCCTTGAAGCAGGTCATTGTCCAGTCTCATGGGATATGAATGTGCTAGGAAGCAGCCCTTCCTTTTGTTTGTTTTCACTGTGTGCCTCACCTGCTTTTGGATTTGATTTGGTAGCCAAATCTGCCATGCCTGCTCCTTGGAGGGAGGTTGAGCCCATAGATCTCTTAGCTGAACTGTGGTGAGCTCTTCCATCATCTTCCCTGGGGTGGCCCACTAAGACAAAGTCTAGCAGTCAGATGCCCGGTGCTTGTTCCACAGATACGAGCTGCTTCTCCCATCACCTGAGTTTGTATGACCATACCCATCACAAGCAGTCATAAACATTGTCCACAGGGGTGTGAGACTCAGTGAGTGCCCTTGGGGCTGACTTTTACAGACCTCAAGTTACCCCATGAAGGGATAGTTGTTCTTCTGAGTCATTTCCTTAGTGGGCCCTATTTTTAAATGAAGGAGGTAGAGGTGGCAGTGTTACTAGGAAGATAACCATAGCTGTGACACTGAGGACATAAAGCGAAGTCCCTTTTTCCTAGGGTGGTACTCCATCGTGAGGGAGAGACAGTCCATGTTGCTTCTGCCAGTTTAAGGACAGAGAAAAGCACACATAAAGTGGAAGATTAAACACAAAGCAACACATTTTTTGTTTTGTAGGACCTATAAAAAGGCTGGTAATGTGTCAAAAGCCGGAAGTTTGAATCTTCTCGGACGTCTAAGTGCTCTGACTTCCCAAAGTGCTGACTAACATATTTCACTCGTGCATTTGGGCACGTCTGAGTTACCCTATGTGACAGGAATAAAGTGCCCTCCCTTTTCTTATTCATGTTGCATGCAGACACAACCGCGTCATTCACATAAATCAGGCACAATTAGCCAGAGGGCTCAAATTTACAGCGTTTCTGATAAACCAGACGCCTAAGAAATTCTGTGATGGGAAAAGGCTGCACTCTGCAAGAACACAGCAGGTAACAGTAGCCTTGTGAACGATAGCCCAAAGCCTCAGCTTTCGCCCCAGTACCTGAACATCTCACTGTCCTGAGGGAAACATCTGCGGAGCAATTATTATCTTGGAAAGAGCCATGGGAAAATAAAGCAGTCGGTAACACTTGAAAAGCGTCCCAGATTCCCACTGAAAGGCTTTGTCAGAGCTGTGAACCTTCACATTATTTAGCTGTATGCATTTTTTTTTTTTTTTTTGAGCGGGTAGTAAACCAAAAAAGTATCCTGTATGTTGCTGCGGTGGGAAATCTCAGCCGTGATAACATTCAGCTCAAGGTTGTTATCTAGTGGGTTGTAACCTGGGGAATATGGGAATATTTCTCAAAGGAAAAGCAGGGCTTGTCATTTTGTGCTTTTTAGGAGGTTAACTGTTTGTGTCTCGGTAGGTCCCAGCTGGATGAGCCACACAGAGGGACAACCACTACTTTGTGCTACCCTGAGGAGGGGTTGGATGTATTTGCTCCCTCTCCACAGGACAAAAATATTATATCACAGACACTGTTCTTTTTTTCCAAAGTTTTTCTTTTTTAAGCAAGAAGAAAGGGAGGTTGGGATGTTCAGTTTGCACTAATCTTCTCTGCTTCTGTCCCTGCGTACATATAAAAACTTGCATGGCAGGCCACTAAATACATGCCTGTCACAGCAGGAGAAATGACAGGGCTGCCACTGAGCATGGTGTTTCCTAGCAGGACAAGATGGATGGCACAGTCCCCAGATGCTGCTCCATGCTCTGGCATCCCTGCTGCTCATGGGTCTCGTGCAGCAGGGACAGTCACAGCTGTGGCTGTGTTGGGCATGGCCAGTTGCAGCGGTGGGAGAAAAATGTAGGAGAGCCTCAGGGAGCCATCAGAGGAGCACTGAGCTGTGGAGGAACCTGTATGTGTGAGGCACACCACCTGCCTCCTCCACACACCACCTGGCATGCAATCCCAAGTGGAAATGGCATGTGAGGCTGAGCAATAGTGCTTGGCACTATTGCTTTCAGTGGCTACCAAAGGACTTTGGGCAGGAGACAGGATCACTCTACCCATTTTCACAGATGGCAAAATCGAAGCACAAGGCAGTGAAATGACTTAGCTAAGGTCACCCAAGGAGGCAGTGGAGGAGCTGGGAATAAAACCCAGGTTTCATGAATCACTAAACCACACTGCTTCGCCTTAGGGCTATGGATGTATTATAATAGAGCAAGATCCAGATGTGGTTTTTAACTGTCATTCAATACTCTGTGTGATATTACTCTGCCTAAGAAAATATACAAATTTGGACTCCCTGGAGATTTCACTAGTTCAGGGGAGCTTGATTAAGCCTGTTTGGCATGGCATTGTTAGGCAGAACACACAAGGGGTTGGGGGGCAATTCCCAAACACACTGGCAGGGCCTGTGGAGTAGCTGAGGTCTTTATCTACCTAGGAGGATGCATAAGGAATTGAGAAACACAATCTCTGAAAATGAGAGAGGGAGCAGAGTCAGAGCAAAGAAAGTGGACTGCATCAGGAGGTAGGAGGAAAACAGATGCTTGGCAACAAATCTGTGATCAGAATTGCTGTTCCAGTGGCAGCCGATCCCCTTAGAAAGTTATTACTCTCCAGCTGTTCATCTCTGTTCCCTCCATTCCCTTCCCAACCCACCAGCTCAACTGCTTGTTAGCTGCTCCAGAAAGCAACCCAGGCTGTTCTGAGGGAGCTGGGTTTGGAGGTGATTGCAGAGATGCCTATGCTGGCCATTAGGCAGAGTTAGTGAGCATTGGTGGCAAGGAGCAGAGAGGGCAATGGTCCAGGGATGGCCTGCTCTCCACCCAGCTCTTTTACATCTCAGCAACATATCTAGCTGCAGTCAGAAAAAGTGGTGTTAGCTGGGTAAAACAATATTGCTCTGCATGTAAAACTCTTCGTGCTTTGATATTAACTGTAAGCACTGAGCGGGCCAAAACCCCATAGCCAGAAGCCATGATTTAAATTGATCTGTGTTCACATTTCTACCTCCAGGTTTTGGCGGGGGGGATGGGGAGAATGCAAGAATTACATCCTTTCATCAAATTTCTTCATTAAAATTGCCCCCCACCCTGACAAACTGCAGGTGTTTTTCCTTAAAGGCCTGTTCTTGGAGTCAGATCATTGTGTATCATCTTTGTTTTAGCTAAGAATAATAATGAGCTCCTAAACTTTTGGAGTTGGCCTATACAATTAGAGAGTTATATATTTGAAAGACTGAAAAACTTGAAATCAAACACTGTCCCTTTCATACTTCTTCATGTTAAATAAACTTTTAAAGTTTATTTAAAGTTTAATTCCTGATTTCTGCAGCAGAACTCATCCTTTTGAATGTTGGATCTCAGAAATGCAGATTTCGTGCTGGATTAAACTGTAGGTAACATTCTTCCTTCCCCTCTTGATAGGGCTATAAGGGCTCCTGAGTGATGTTAAAGTAACATTATTCCATTTGCATGGTAGGAGGGTAACGGAGACACCTTTGTGCCTGGATGAACAGAATCATGATCATCCGGTCCATAGACCACACAGCAAATCTGTGTCAGAAGTGAGAGTCTCATCCTGCTGTGGAATATCTCTATTCAGGTCCTAGATGAAGTGATTCCTGTGGATATTGTGTTTTAAAAGCATATAAGGAGCTTTAGTGATGAAAAGAGCCAGCCTAACCCTCTGATGAGACTTTTTGCAAGGCTTCTGGCTGTGTTGAAGGTCTGAAGTGGCAGAGAGAGGCTAATTCTGGAAAGAAGCAGTTCAAATTCATGGCTTTCACTCTGCAAGGCTCCGGTTGGGCCTCTGTACACTATGCAAGACAGCAGCTGTCATGTCTACTGATGGCAGCTCATACTCATTAGATACAGATGAACCCAATAATACTTTGATGTGAAGCGAAGGTGGAAGGTGCTACTTTGATACTGGCATTAAGCTTTCCCAATCATCTAGTCATATCAAACCCTCCTTTTTCAAAAATGAAAAAAAACCAACAAAGCTTCCTGTGTGTTTATGCTTATTTAAAAAAACCACCAGGAAGATATAAGAGAAAACTCATCTTTCACTTCTCTGCAGATAGGAGCCTGCAGGAGCCATCTCACCATATTCTGGTTTACTAAAAAGTGGGTGGCTTACATAAATGAAACTTTTTCTATAGCTGCTGGAGACATACTGGCAACTCCAGGAGAGGACTTCTGGCAGTCTAACCAAGAAATCAAAATGAGAAGGGAAGATTTGTCTTCTGGTGTGTCTTTCTCCATCAGCCATAGGAGTTTAGATCACCAGTTTAGACAGATGCCTAAAATTTATGTTCAGTGAGCAGAAGTCACAACCTGATGGTTCATGTCACGGAGAGGGAAACTGCCTGAACAGGAGAAGAAAAATAAGGGCTGAAAAAGGGTAGCAAAGAGCGGTCCCAGAGAAGGTAAAAAGAGACGGGAAGTTGAAGAGTTACAGACAAAAGACAGCACTTTTAAAACAAAGGCAGTTCAGAGGCTGTAACGCAATGTGTCCTTCAATATCAGGTTAGCGGCTGGCACTTTGCACCGTGTGAAAAGATCTCAGCTGAAGATCTTTGATAATCCGGCCAGCCACAGAGTACTTGGGGGCATTATTCCCATGAGCCCAGCAGGAAACTGCCAGGAGAGGAAGGCAGTGCCTTCCCAGTGCTGACAGACACCCTCGCTGTCCCCTGCTCTCACCCACGGCGAGTCATGACTCCAGAGACACCACCCTGGGCAATGGAGAAATCCACAGACCACTACAGAGTGATATTACGGATAGGATGGAAGTGGTGCTCTTCTCCTTGCACCTCATGGAAGGAAACTCTGCAAGGGTTATGGGATCAGGAGATGCTGCGTGCAGGCAGTCAGGACAGTACTCTGAGGATGGGACACAGGAAAGTTCTGGGTCGTGGAGATGGCACAGTCAGGAGCCATGTCTTGATGGAGAGAATGAAACTGGAAGCTTGCTGCGTCTTACTTGCCATAGCCAGCATCTGCTTGCACATCTCTTTACACTTGAAATAACCTTTTTTTGTTGCAATAAATGCAACCTATCCAGCCAGGTGTTTGTTTGCTCCTCAGCCATTGATATCCGGGGCCTTTAGTGTGATATTTTAACGCCTAATGCTTCTGCCCACAGCCACACTTGGCTGCAGAGATCTGTAAAATCAGTTTGGACTCAGCTCCTGAGCCTGTGGCAATTAGCCCGACTCCCTGGGAGACAGGTGGGGGGATGCCGCATGAGTGTATTTACAGAGGGACGGAAATATTAAACCTTCCCCCTGCTTGTAAATTTAATGCACTGTTAAAGCTCTGGTCAGATGCTCGCCTGACCACCCTGCCATCTCCTCTGATTTATCTCAGCAGCAGATGCAGGCCCACACTTCAGCGGTGAGTGCTGCCAGTAACAAAGCAAATGTATTACTCACCTTCCTCTTTGCCCAGGAAAATAAAAACTCCAGTATGTGGACTCCTTTGGAGGGGGAAAAGGGAGCAGTGTGGTTTCATGGCATGGTGGAAAGGCACTCTATCTTTGCTGAGCTCACGCTTGACCTACCAATGTGAGGTTGAATGGATTGTGTGGGGTGGCCAGCCAGTGAGCAGCGAGCTCCAAAGAAGCTCACAAACTGCTGGGGTGGGAACCCCATGCAGCTCCAGTGCTCTCCATAACCCCTGACAGTGCTGGGTTGTTGGGCATCACGTGGCGAGACATCTGTTCCTCCAACCACCCTCCTTCATCTCCCAGTTGGCTGAATGACCGTCTGCCACCCTCACTGATCAGATCTGTCTTCACTGCACCAGCTGAGCACACGTCTGGATAAAGACTTCAGGAAAGTCTGTGTCCTCTTTAAAAACTGGAAATGGAACTTAGCTTCTAGCTTTGTAACCGAGCTTCAACCCTGTCTGTCATTCCAGACCCAGGCATGCTGCAAGACAGTGCTATATTGCTAAATTCACTTGGTCTAGTCTGTTTTTCTCTTCTGTCTTCCCTTCTTTGTGTTCCCCAGTCTTGCTTCTACTGCTTGTTATGTTGCAGAAATGAGTAAAGAAGCAGATTTACATGGTATGAGATGTTAAGAGGAACCTTATGCCACACTAGCGTGAATACTGTGTCAGGAAGAAATGTGTGTCTGCGTGTTTGAGACCACTTGCACAGGACGGCAACCGCAGGATCGTGGGGATAGGAAAGCCTCATGTCTTGGATACTGCAGGAAAAGCAGCCAGCCTTGATCCTCATTCTGGGAAACAACAGCTGCTGCCAGGATAATTTTATCCTCTTGCTTACACAAGAGAGAAGATCTATTTTACAAACATCCCGTGATCTCCTGGACCCATATATGCGGTCATTCCAGGTCAGAGTTGCATCACTGGAGTGGCAGGTCCATATTCTGACCTGCATTTTTTGCTTTCTTCCAGCAGACTCTTCCTGCCTTGAATACTCTGAGCTTAGGAACCATGTTCTTCCCTCTCCTGACTGAGCTGGTTATCACTGCATCCTCTTCCCAGAGTCTCTCCATGACTTGCAGGACACTAGGAAAGTTTTGCTCCATCATACTCAGTGTAGTGACTCACTTAACATCGAACAACAATCATGTAAGAAAAGAGCCGGTTTCCCTACTTGCAGGATGCAAGGCACTAAAGATAAGAAGGAATTGTCATACCCTTCTCAATTCTTATGCCGAAGTATTTGGCCTTTCCTGACATTACACTTCTTACTGTCTGCCTCAGCACAAAGGGAGAGACATAAATTATTTAAAAAGAGAGTGATTTCCCAGCTCACTGCCTTTCCACAGCAACTAGCTGCCCTGCTGCACCTGTAATCTGCACAGTACCTCTGGTTAGCCCCCAGAAACACTTCCCAGATTAAAATTTCCCTAATGAGAAAACATGGAGAGAGAGAAATCTCAAAACTCTTCTTCATTTTTTGGGGGGGTTGCAAGAGAAGAAATTCTGGAATGTTTCATTTTATAATCAGGCACTTTGTTATTTTCTCATTTGTTTGTTTGTTTGAAATAACTTTCTGGCTCCGCATTTTCTTTTGAAAACATTCAGAAGATAAAAAAAATCCCCAAGCCTTTCACAGGAGCTAAAAATGAAAACTGTTGGCATTTCTGGAGAAGAAAATTGGCTTCAAAAGGGACAGAAAATGGCTTAAAGTTGAGCAAAACTTTGTATTTCAAGAAACTAAATTCCCTTGAAAATGTCATTTCCTTCAGATTCTTCCAGCACCGACATTTCTCATTTTTCTTTTTTTTTTTTTTTTTAACTGTTTCCTTGAAATTGTCAATGAGTCCAGTCACATGTTTTGCTCTGAACTGTAATGACTGCATCGGAAGGGCTGGGTAGCACAGTCAAAAGCAGGATCTCTCCTGATTGCCTCCTGAGGCCACCCCGCAGCACTGAGTGAGGGTGCCCAGGGGGGTGGCTTTCAAGACACGTTTTTATTTGGTTAGCAACGGTCACTTGGCTTCTGTGCAATCAAAGTATTCCCATATTTAACACTGAGCTGTGAATGCTGACAATCGGTGGGTTAATCATTATGGAAATACTGACTGATTCTTGAGTCAAATGTCAGGTGGTGCCAAAAAACAGAGCCCCAGGACAAAGGACAGAGAAAACTCAGCTCTGACTAATGCTGCAGATAAAACGGCAGTTACACAAAAACGTGTCTTCCAACACAACGCTTGGGTCACAGCAACATCTGAACCACAAAGTCCACTCTTCTTCCCTGTGAAAAACAGCAAATGCCATTAGTTGTGATCCTATTTCAGCCAAAGTGTTGTGTTCCTAAAGCCTTCAATGGAGGACAATTTATAACCCTGCTAACAAACTGCCCGGGCTGCTGGGGGTTATTTACATAGAGATTACAGAGAGAAAAAAAAAAAAAAAAGCTTCAGAATTAGCCATGAATGAATTTAGAAACCAGAAATTAGAAGTGAGTTTCTAAGCAGCAGAGGGGAGGAAGTCTGGGGCATGTCCACCTTGGGTATAGCACCGGTAAAACCTGGTGTCAGGTTTTAAGATGATCTGCATCAATCAATGGATGACACAAATGGCTGCAGAGGCAGTGGCCAGGCCTCTTGATTTAGCTCTGCCTTTCTATAGTCCTGTTTATTGAGGGCTGAAGAACCAAAAATAGAGCCAATAGTCATAGCAGCCAATGCTTGCAGTCCCTCCCCGGAGTATTTAAAATAAAGACTGCCATCTTCAACGATGACTCAGGATTTTGAAGCTTTCCAGTTTTGGCTGCCCAATGTAACAGAGATTAAAAAGAGCATGATTTCACACAGGATGGTCCTCTCTCAGCACCAGTGAGCTGGATACACCACTGGGCCTTTTGGAAAGTCTTGGTTCACCCATCACCTAATGCCCACAGATGTTTGCCCTTAATTGGCCCTTTCAGTCTGGCCCAGGGCAGCAGAGGGAGAGAGAACTGAGAACACACTCAGTAGCTTTCTTTGGAGGGTGAGAAAGGCAGTTTACAGGGCAAAGAAGCTACAAATATTATTTTCCTGAGCTTAATGTTGGCAAATGTATGAATCTTAAAGGGTAGGGAGAACAATGTGACATGCAATTGGGAGTATGTTTCTGATCCTGTGGGACTGTGTGTATCTATTGTTCACCAGCGTTAACAATGGGACTCCCATCACATAATTTTGACTTGGCTTCTAACTCTGGAGGAATTAAAGTCATTTTATGCAAATCTCCAACCATGACAAGAGAGAGTGGCCATTGCTTAAGGGACGATTATGAGGCACAGCTGGGATGGAGCTTGGATGTACCACTACAGCACGTGGAAAGAGGCTGACAGCTCTGGGTGGCAGTGCATCCCCTCTGTCATAGAGAGTGTTCTTGGAGAGAGACAGATCTCCTGTCCTTCAGCAGAGGGGGATCCTAAATGGCCAGCTAAGACTAGACGCTAAATTTTTAAATAGAGAAAGGGCAGAGTGATGAATCCCATCTGAATAGGATATGGTCATTAACACATCATTAAAAATGCCTAGCGTCTAACAAATGCAAACAATAAAATCCTTCCGGGAGTGTCAGTCTCCCCTTTCTCTTTAAATGCAGCTATATTTTTTCTAGTACATGGTGACTTTTCAATACTCAGCCTGCTTCTCTTCTATTCCTTTGCAGCTACTGCTCTTCCCCAGCTGGATAGGAGCAAGATGTTTGCTCTCTGCGCTCTGCAAGCAGTGACGCATCCTTACCTTGTCCTCCATAAAGTTTTACCACTCAAGACCCGGTGGAAGGCAAATCCTTCTTCATATTCTGACTCTCCTTTCGTGGCTCAGAGAGGACTACAGCTTATAGCCTTGCAAGGGATAATATCATCTGCGAGAAAGGTGGGTGCCTCACCAGTTTGTGACACTAGCCAGGAGGCACTTAAAGAGGAAGCCAGGAAACTAGGATCTGACCTCAGAATAGTTCTCTGGGGAACATGTGGAGCTCAAGGGTAGCAGATTCATACTGTTTGCAGTGTTCACAGGACAACTGATCCATCTTGGTAGAGTGGGATGCTACCAACCATTTTGAAGTCAGGGGGCCTGGGCAAACTATGGTTAGAAGTACCAAGCCAGGAATAAAGAAAATAATTGGTTAGTAGCCTAGCCTTGAGCATCTATCCCAACTACTGAACCACAATGCAAAACACAGAGGGACTGTGACAGTAATAACATCCCTTTTATATATAGCCAGTTCCACTACTAGAAAATACTGTTACAGTGGTGATCCTCTTCCCACCATTTCCCATTTCTCTTTGCATCCAACTTCAACTGGGTAACTTTCTCTTAGACAATATTTTCTGGGTGGCAAATACTGGCAGAACTACCATAATCTCACCAATTTTAAAGAAAGAGGAGGTGCGTAGGAGTGGTACTGCAACAGCTCAGAGAAGAGTGCACTCATGTTGCAGACAACGACTGGAAGATCTCAGCTTGTTGAGTTTAGCAAAATGAAGGTTGAAAAGGGTAGGACTGGCTGCCACAGATACACCAGGGGCCTAAATACTGGGGAGGAAAGAGAGCTATTTAACTCAAGTACAATGTTGGCACTAAAACAGCTGGGTACAGGCTGCCCATGAATGCATCTAGACAATGGGAGTAGACGGAAAATAGCAATACAAAAGTGGAAAAAAAAAAGAAACCAAGTCATTTTCAGATTATAAAGTCATAGAAGTGGAGCTGAGAGAGGCCTCCAGAGACCTGCTCATTTGGGGCTTTTTAGCCTTTGGTAATATGACAACCGCTCCTAAAAGAGAAAAGCCAGAGACCATTTTGTCAGTGTGGCCACAATACATTTCATTCACAGCTTGCTAAAAAGAAGACTGTCCCCTGCATGTTCCTCTTATTATTTTCCCCATTTTGGCTGTATGTTTGCATATGAGAACATGAAATCTTAAAATTAATAATTTGCAGTCATTTCACAGCCCTTCAAGTCTGACAGTGTTTCATGCATAATTGGGTGAGAAGTATTGCTCTACTACAGTCCTCTGCTCCAAAGTCCTGTCACAAGCAGCTAAAGCATCCCTCATTCTTGATACACTCACGAGAGATGTTGTGGGGATGTGGTTGCTGCTAACAGCAGGACTCAGGCTTTATGATTTCTCCTAGCACCAGGCAAGGAGGTAAGGTTGAAGGAACATAAGACCTGTGAGTGCAATGGTGGTAGTGATAGAGAGCTTTCAGCCAGCCCCACCACCAAGCAAAAGTGCCATGAGATGATGGACAGGGAGGACAGGGAAGTTTCTCTGGAACAGTCTCAGCTGGTTGTTGGGGGCTACATGGAAGACCCATACCAGAGCCCCAGGCAGGTGGCAGCTGACCCTGAGGGATCATCAAGGTCTGTGGGGCAGTGGGTAAGGCTGAGGGAACTGCAGCCCCCACCTCCTCTCACCTGCTGGGCAACAGAAGGATCAGCTAAGCTCACCCCTGACTTGCAGTTCCAGCTCTGCTCTTCCCTGTCCTCACACTCCTGCCTCAGGAGTGCAGCAGCACCAGCCAGTTTCCCTGTGCTGCTGAGAAGCCTTGATCCCCTCCTGGGGTGCTCTGGCTCCATATGACCTTCCCAGTTTCTCTTTCCTCCTTCCACCTTCTTGACTTATCTCTTTAGTGGTCATCCTCTTCCAGAGCTGTGACTGGTTTTGGCAGTGGGCAAAAAGAGTGCTCAATAACAACCATTCGCTTGGAGACTAGAGGTGATACTTCCCTACAAATAAATATCAGAAGGAGCTTTTTTTTTTTAGCTTTGCCTCTCTGCCTCTGCACAGGAACCTGTGTCACCAGTGGCTCTCCTGACTGGGGTGAGCTAAAGTGTCGAGTCCTTATATTTCAAATATCCATGTAGGCATTCTTTACACAGGCTGTGAAAATACCCCTGAAAAGCTCTTCTGGGGCTTAGAGCATTACTGTTCCAGTCTACACTGTCATTTAGTTCCCTGGGTAGTAGAGAAATCGGGAGTGGAGAATGCCAGATCTGGCTTTACTTTGGCCATACAAATGTATTACTGAGTAGTGAAAAGTCAGGGAAAAGCATAAATCTCATTGCTTCACTCCAGTGCTCTGGGAGTTTTTCAAGTCCCTCTGGAATCCAGAGGCAGTTTTCAGTTTGGAGTCTAAATGTACTTTACTGATGGGGCCAAATCCAATCTTAACACAAGGCCATGGAAGTCAGGGGAGTTTCATTAGGAATGCGTTAGGAATTGCATCTCTGCTTTAGGGGCTATATATTAGGGGAGTTTCTGAGCCAGTTTGCCTTTATAAAATGTCAGAAGTAATAAAGAACAAGCCTTGTACCAGTGTGTTTTCACTCCTCACCCTGAGATTATTAGATCACCACAGACACCAAATCACTCCTGCAAGACAACAGTAAAAATGTTTTGTTCTGCCTCTGCTGTCTGCAGCGGTGTGTCTCAACACTCCTGCAGACCGCTCTGGTAGCTTTATTGCTTTCACCTGCTAATTAGCAAAGTAGTATTTTCTCCATTTCAATAAACAGCAAACAGCACAGGACTGAACTATATGCATTCAAGATGGTGCACCCCAGAGTCCGCTCACTCCTGCAGAATGTGAGGGTCCGAATATCCCACAGAAAACCCTCACCAGGCAGGTCAAAACTGTAGGTGGATAAATGCACTGGAGATTTATACTGCTGCACCCCGACGGCTTCTGCGAGCACTGAGTGGGCGTGTGTGCTTTAAAATGTGTGCATACACCACTTACTCACTCAAGGTCATACTGACAGCTCTTGGAGAGCCTGAAAAGGGAAGGATGAAAGTGTCCTAACACATCATCCTCCACTAAGAGAGCAGAAAGCTGGGCTGGACAGTCTCTGGGATTTGTGAGCATCTTCCTGTTCAAGCGAAGCAGTGTCATTGTGGACAGGTAGCGGCTGTCCCCGTTGTGCTTTTCTCCCTTGCACCAGTCGTGACAAACTTCTGGTTCTGAAGAGGTCAGGACCCTGGTGAACTGCAGCAAAGACATCAAATGCTGCTATTGGAGAGGCCTGCGAAGTCACTGCATCTCAGACATCCCAACTATTTTCAATTTAAAACACAGCCTTTGGAAGGCATGCCTCTCCTGCAACATTCTTCCCATTGCACCCGTGTGCACGGGCTTGGCTTTCCAAACAACAGCTCTACTGAGGAGCTAGCTTTGTTATTAATAAGATGGCTGTGTTTATGTAGTTTAAGTGATGTTAAAATTAAAGTCAAGTTATGATACAGCTGACTTCAAGTTTTCTCAGCTCCCTTCCTTTGCACACACAGTTTGCCCTGCACTTGTTTGCCTTGGCAAGGCCCAGGCTTAATAGTAACAATTTCATCTTCCATTTATAGGCATCTGCACGCCATGTTATTCTTTTAAAGCAGAACACTTCTGAGAGCTGAGCAAGGGGGACATGTAAAACCACGCATGCAAAGGCACGAATCTTTCCAGGATCTCAGCTTCTTCACATAAGGAATAGCTTTCTCTCTGCCCTTTGGGAAAAATAAGTAGGAAAGGAAAAAAGTCCCGTCTTCGACTTTGGATCTCGAAAAAGAAAGGAAAACAGTCACAAGCCTACAATGTTTTACATTCAGTGTACACTACTTGGCAAACTTCCAGGGCAAATGTAGGAAAGCTGTAAACTGGTGGAGTTGGATATATCTGAAGAGGTATTTTCTGCATGGAGAGAAGTATTCTTTTTCTTTTTTAGATATTTAGATTTCAAGCAACCCTTGTACCAGCAACTATCTTTTGCAAGAGACTGAGCTTGGGTTCCCACTCAGACTTCGTAGCACCTGAAGGCTGTGCAGCCCACAGAGAATTACCTCCTTCTTGTTAATTGCTAGCCAGCCCTTCTTGCAGGTTTGTCCTTTGAATCCGTGCTTGTGCTAGAGCTTCTGGCTGATTTTTTAAAAATGTAATTAATTTTTTTTTAAAAATTAACATTTAAATGAGGGTTGTATCAGGGATTTGACATTTCAGAAATCAAAACTCCAGGGGGATCTTTCAGCTTTGCTTTAAAGGTCCATAGAAAAGCAAAGACACATGAATGAGATCCTGGCTGCAGCAAGGCCAAGGGGAACCTCAGCCAGAGCATCACCTGGTGAGAGCAGCCTGACACTCATAAAAATGGGATTTGTCCTCCCTCAGTGCCACTGAGTTTACTCTGCTTTGCCTCAGCACAAGTGGAAACTTGAGCCAAACATGGTAAGCCTGGAGCTTATCATCAAATTGATAAAGTGAGGTGGATGTGGAATGATGGAGTCCTTAGTTGGGGGGGAGAGGTAGTTTTGCTTCAGCTAAAACCTAATTGCCTTTGCGCTGTGAGCATCCCTGCCTTTTGGCAAGAAGCCTTCCTCACCACCCTGTCCCCTATCCACAGAGCCCCAGATGCTGCCAGGTCCTTGGCTTAGCGTAGGTTGAGATGGGGCTCCTGGCTCCCCAGCATGTCTTCACTGAGAGGCTCTTGTCTTCAGGAGCCCCTAGGCAAGGCCTGCTCAGACAGCACCCTTCTTGTGGGATTTCAGCCTTCATGGGGGCTATGCGTGACACTCAACAAGGCTCGTCATGGGCAGTTTTCACCAGAGGGAAAACCAGAGTGGCCGTCATCTGCCTGATGCAGCAGGACCTCCAACTTCTGACGTCCCTGTGGCCAGTTCTGGACTCCAGACTCATAGTTACAGCACATGGACATGCCGAGACTTGGCAAAATGTATGTGGGCTTGTCCTTTCTCTTTTCAGTTAAGAACATGGACCAATGCTGCTTCTCACAGCTCCTGGGGTGGACAAAAAAAGCCACAACAGCAAGCCAGGAGATGATAGAGAGATGACCAGATTTTGCAGCTATGGGGAGGACAAAGAAAGTGTAGTATTCTGGGTAGCAGCGTGTGACTAGATGGGGTCCAGATGTGCAGGCAGAGGTCATGGTGGAGAGCTCCTTCCTCGTATCAACCGCTCCCAGCGACATGTCCAGCCTTAGTGTGCCTTTCTCGCCAGGTGCTGTTTGACTCCTGTGTCTGTACATATGTCTGTTGCATGACTCCACATGCGCGTCACATCCCCATCCCAAATCTGCTTCCCATTTGCCAGGAACCGGATTCCCTGCAGTTTCTGGGGGACTTTCTCTGAGCTGTTCAGCCATGACCTGAGCCTGAGGCGTATTGGATGGCAACTCGTGAATCTCACACTGCAACGACTGACCACAAACTGAAAACCTCCCAGTGGAAGACTGCTCTTTAGGAGTTTGTAATGCTTCCTTCCCAAAATTACTGGTTACTCAGTCACTTCTGCATAAACAGGAACTTTGTCCCCAGCTCCTTTCCAAGTGCTGCATGGCCAGCAGCTGGCATGCTATCCTATCATCTTTAAGACAGCATCATCCCCCGAAACATCAGAAATGCATATTGTGTCCTGGCTTTCCAGTAACCAGATTCACTTGCACTTTCGCTGATGTTACAGTCCCCGGAGTAAAAACGCCTACATTTTGCACAAAATTGGCAAGCCAGGACTGCAGCTCTCCTCTGCTCACCCCCAGCAGATGATCTGCCTGACTCCAACTAGAAGCTCTGAGGGGCAGAGGCAGAAAGAATTGCGCAGTGATGAAGTCACACAGGGCCTGTTTTAATTAAAGATACTGGTTTTCCTTACAGAGTTTGCCTCCTCCTTAGCTCTGCTTCCTGAGGGACTCACTGGGAGACAGCCTGTGTCATTGCTTCAGGGACTCTCAGCAGTAGGTGCTCATCTGCCCCCAGAGCTGTGATGGTGCTGGGGTCTGGGGGGGGTTTCCCCCCTTAATCAGGTTCCCTGGAGCTGCTGCTTGCTGTGAGTCCTGAATGCACAGTGCTCTTCTGTTTGCCTAACATCAGAGCCTGAAGGCTGGGGATTGATCTCTACACCCTGAGCAGGCCCTGGGGGCTCCTCGCCATGACCCAAGCCCATCTTGCAAAGCACACGCTGTCACCCTGCACAGCTCCCTCTTGCTTTTGCCATGAGGCTCTTACCTTTTTGGCATTTGGGGGTTGGAAAAACACCTGATGCAGCCTGAAAATTACTTCCCAGGGATATTTGGGCCTTTCTGAGCAACTGTCAAGTTCTGTGTGAGGGGTTAAATGAATTTTCTCTGCTGCTTCTGGGGAATAGGGACACTCTCAGTGTCTGTTCATTTTGTCTGAGGCAAGGGCATGGGGCAGGGAGGCAAGTGAGTTTGTAATTTCTAATCTGGGTGCAGCTGGTGGGAGGGTAGTCCTTTTACTCTCCTATGGCCACTTCACCTTCATTCCTCCTCTTCAACCAGCACTTTCCACCATGACATTTCCCCTCCTTCCATCATCTCTAACCTTGTCTGCCCTCACTCTCTCTTTTAAATCTTGTGCTCCTCTCTTCTTCCAACCCCCAATGGCTTTCTGCCTTCTAGCTTCACCTCTGGTGTGCTCTCAGGGTGTGCCAAGCCACCGTCTCCTTGTTCAGCAGCAGCATCTGCAGCTGCTCTAGCTTTTTTTGGCTTTCTTGACTTACTTTTCTTTTGGCCTCCCCCTGAACACCTGGAGGTGGCAAACCTCAGAAAGACCCCCCAGCAGAAAGGTTTTTGACCCACTGTTCTCTCAAAGGGAGGAGCACAGGTTCTCTTAGGGAAGTTTTGAAGATGCTTTGTCAGCAGCGGGGATGCCGAGACCCCCGGCACTGCCCTGGGAAATCATTAACTCCCCATCTGAACCGAGCAAGATGCTGTGAAGAAAGCGTGTGAGCACAATGCTCTTCATGAAAAACCTTGCAGGGGATGACAGGAATTGCAAGGGGAAAAGGAATGGACTAGAAAGGAGAGACAGGCTCAGGAAAAGCTGAGCATCCAGGAGAGGGACAAATAGTCAAAGAGTGGCAGAGACCTGATGAGATCTGTCATGGAAAGGTTTTGGGGTCCTAATGGAAGCAAAAATCTCTGCAGTGCTGGCTACAATATATCTGCAGTGGGTTGTGGGGGAGAGTTTGAGTGAACAAAAGATCAGATGGATGGCACCTCTTCATCCCCAAATTGTGTCATGTTGCTCTGTCTAGAAGGCGTTAGTAGGAAGCAAACAAAAAGTGTGGTGTTACTGATTTTTTTTCCAGGGTGTGTGTGTGTGTTGTTTTGGTGAGGAGCACAGCTGGGTTTGAATTATGTACCTTAGCTCTACTTCAAGTTAAAAAAAAGGATTGCTCCTGTCCTTTGAGAGTTGGACCTGAGGCACCAGGCATGGACTTTAATTGCCCAGGGCCTGACAGTGAGTCTGTGGGAGACTGGGGAACTGAGCAACATAGACCTCAGAAATCCTTAACAGCAGCCTCTGTCTTTGGGAGAGAAGACCTCTTTCTAGCTGTTGTGTTGTTGTGAAAAGCTGAACAAAGAAGACATCTTTGTTTCAGGTCACTGCCAGGAAGAAAGAGACAAACTGGAGGCAGTTCAGAGGAAGGGTGACCAAAATGACCAGAGGTGACTGAGCTAGCTTGGTTTCTGAGCTACAATTGAGAAAGTGAAATCTGCCTGGCTTGGCCAAATGACAGTGAAGATCACAGACTCACAATCCAGTTGCCACGGCTTCATGAATAACTGTAAAATTGGTTGAGAGAGGCAGTGGCAGAGTCTTGATAAACCTCCAGATCGCTGAAGGGTGTAAATACCAAGGCTAGAGAGGAAATGGTCTTGGCCCTGGACCAGGCTCTGGCTCACACTCATGGTTCTCTTTTGACTTTACCAGAAGCTTGAATGCAAGTCCTTGAAGGGATCAGTGAAATACTGTTTTTGCAAAATGTTGGAGCAGCACTGGGATTGAATATTGATCATGGAATGAATGGTCTTGGTACCCCATAGGACAGAGGAACAGGCTTACCCAGGCTGAATAGATTTTTCCTCCTGATGTACCCTAGTGAGTCAACTAAGGGGATAAACTAAGTTGTACTGAATTTGAATAAAGGCATCTGGTCCTATGCAGGGTGTCCATGAGGGATGATGATGGAGCCTCGTAAGTGAGCCTTGGAGTTAACATTGTCTTGATAAACTTAGAACAGATTTCCCTACGTGGAACTTTTGTTTCCGGTTGTGTGGAAGCTCAGGCAGACGTCACAGCATTCATTGTGCTTCAAACACATTTTCAAGATCTCCTTCCAAACCACAAGGGCAAGAAATATCAAAAGCAACCAAAGTAAGCTTCCAACATAATCACCTGACTCCAGGAGATGGGGCTCTAGACTTCAACTGATAACAAAAGGATAGCAACTGTTTCAGTCTTGCATCTGACCTAAATAACAGGGAAGAGAATTGTTTCTCTTCTACAGAGAATATTTAATTCCTTCAACCTGAAATGAAAGAAGCCATTTTGATTTGGGATGATTTAAATTTCTTTTAATTATATGCTACCTTCCAAAAAGGCAAGTGACAAAAAGAAAGGAATCATTTGGGAAAACAAAGTCAAAATCATGTGGGAATACATTTTGTACATATTTTGTTTCTAAAATGTAAAAGCAGAATCTTGATGGGAGGGATTTTTTTTCCCTGCTTGTCAATTTGAAATTCACAAATTGCTTCAGTGATTCCTACTAGTGCATCTCCAACAAATTTCTCTCTGCAGGCTCATCAGCATTATGTTCCCAAAGGGAAGCCTAGATCCTGTCCCTTCTGCTGAAGTGTCCCTGAGCAGGGAAAGATGATGTGTGTTATCTGCCCCTACCTCCTCTCCCACTCAGAAACTTGCAGGGCTGTCTTTTCTCTTACAGGAAAATCTCTCTTTCTTCCTGGAATCTGGCTCTGCTTTCTCAGCCCAGCTGCCTTCCATCAGTGCAGGAGCGTGGGGCAGAACAGGCCTTGTAAACAAGGTGGTGATGCACTACAGGAGGAGAGGGCTGACCTCAGAAACATTTGGATTTCCTAAGTGTCTCATCTGATGAGCTGAGCTAACTGAAGCTATAAGGCAGACAGCAGCATCACCGTTTTCAGCTATCTTGCAAGCATCCTGCAGCCTGCCTTCTCAGGGGGGAGAGAAATCAGAATAACAACCACAACCACCAAGAGAAAAAATGTGTGTCCTGTCTTGCATCAGTGAAATTTATGGGAAGAAATAGAATGACGTTGCTCAACAGATGGTGGGTCAATAAAGTGGGCCTTACCTGCCCTCAAATCTTTGGTATTTTAATGTATTTCCTGATTCTGTAAACTACAGCTGCCCTGTTTCATACATACGCACACAGCATTTAATGATGCATCGGAGAGACAGAACAGTATTTATCCCCTCATTGCCAATGCCCTCTTTATCTTTGTTTTAAAGGCATGATTCAGTCCTGTGAAATCTCCTGCCTCTGATACTGCTACAAGTCAAGCTTAAAAGCATCCCCGCAAAGAGGAAGCCATTCATATTTATTTTAGTTAATTGCTTGTTTGCATAATTACTCATTCCTAAATCCAAGTTACAATAAAATCTTCCCTCCCATCAATACAGCTATTGTTGCAGTTTCCAGCACGGCTGTCCCAGCAGTCATTTGCTGGAGCTGGGACGGCTGCTTTGTAAAGGTGAGCTTTGCAGTCTAGCTTTGAAGGTCAGTATGTCTGACCTACAGAAACCAGGTCAGACAGCTTCCAAATCGGCTCCAAGACCCGCTTATCTTCCAAGTCCTTCTCTGTAATTCAGAGTAATAAAGAAAGGGGCAAAGGGATGAGGGGGGTGGATTTGAGGTTGGTGAGTGTAAAACAAGCATGGCTTTTAGAAGTAAGCATCTGTTTTGACTTTACTGTCTCTAGCATAGGTGTATGCCAATGTGTGTCCCTGCATATTAAACACAAACCAAAGCAGAACACTCTTTGAGTGTGGGAGAACAGTCACATGAAAGGTGTTCTTGACAGTACAGGAGAAAGTGCCCAGATGAGACTGGAACCGGGACAGGTGATGTCTCTTTATTAACTGAAGCTTTTAAAAAAGGTGAAAGAATCCCTTCCACAGCCTGCTTAAACAAAAAATTTATTTTCCCAAGCTAATTTCCCATCATCTCTCTCTCTTTTTTTTTTTTTTTTTTTTTGTGATATGCGCAAACAGGAGAAGAACATTGTAAAAACCTGCCTGGACATGTGGGGCTTTGGAAGCCCTTGGCAATGCTCACAGTGCACCTCAGCACTTCAGAACTGAGATATTTTTTTCCTAGCACTGAAGAAACACATAAGTCTCTGTTTCGAATGTCCACCCCAAGTCAATGGTGTGTCCTGTTAGGCTAAGATGTCAGAAGAGAGCAGGGAGTGCAGCCCATGAAAGTTAGAATGAAAGGATAACAAAAGGTTTGCTAAGCTGCCTTGAACATCATGTTAGGCTTTGGCCTATTGTTTATGTCCTTTGACTCAAGTTCACCCCTTCCCAGCTATTAGGTGTGACCTTGCCTGAATTGGTGGGTTCTGCCCAAGGATCAGGTTCTGACCGCATTTATTTTGGCTTTGCTAGCATAAACCCGGGGCAGAGCTGGAAGTGCACCCTCACCCCAAGCGCCCTTTGGGGTACGCCCTCCTTGGGTCAAGCTGAGCCAGACTGGCAGGAGACAGTGTTTAAGGATGCACACACATCTGAAGAGCCAGCTCAGGGACAGCACAAGCTCTGTTTGTTTTCTAAACATCACCAGAGGGTCTCTTAGAACGCCAGCTAGGTCTCCAACCTTGATGAGATGAAGGTCAGTGCAAGCATGACACAGTCAAGTCATTGACCTGCCAGAGTTGGCCAGCAGATAAGCAGGTGGAACTTGTTGAAGGATCTGAGATTTTAAATTGGTGATAGCTGTAGCATCTCTGGTTTTGTGTTCTGCTCTATTTTGCCCTGGGGCCTGTGCCTTTCCTTGCTGGCAATATGCAACACCCTGGTGGCCTCCAGCTACCCTTTTGTCAAAGACATCTGTCTGAGAGGAAACCTGGATGAGATGACAGGACGGTTTGCTTTGGGATCGGCTCCAATGACGTTGTCTGGTTTACTGGTTGGATGTCTCTCAGCGTGTCCCTGGAGTTTTACAGGATAAGCCCAGTGGCTGCCTCCTAACTGGCAGAAATGGCTGGTATCTCCTAGGTGGTTTCTGCCCCCACCTTTCCCAACATCTCTTCCAACCAAATGTGTGGGTATCCCAAGGAGGAGCCAGTGCCTGCAGTAGTGTGGGAAGGGGAGGAGGGAGAGGGGAACAAGCCTCGTGTCCTTGTAAGCGTAACAGTTTAGTCTTTGCTCTCAGGGACACAAGCTGGCAGTTGGCTTTGTAGTAACCCACATGACAACAGGAATAACATCAGGCATAATTAGACGAAATGATGGTATAAGTTCAACTCTTTCCCCCCAAAGCACCCAGCCCCCTCAACCCATTTTGAAACAATGCACCTTTTGTGGGCTCCAAGTAGCTTTTAAAAACACAATTGATTTCTTTCTTTCCCGTCACAGAAAAGAGCTTGCTGCTTGGATAACTAATGTTGAAATGTCTCGGGGAGGATGGAGGCTGGGGCAGGGAGGGGACGAGACACCTCGCTCTCCCTGCCACCCCCACCCCCAGCTTCTTCTGATGTCCTCTGCCAGATCACCCCTACCTCCCACCATCCCCCAGATAATAATTTCTCCTTGTTACTACAACTTTAATGCTCTTCCTTTCCACCCCTGCAGCCCACAACAGTATCCCCTATTGTCCTGGCTTTGGAGGTATACATGATGTAGTCATGATTCTGCCTTTTCCAAGGCCTTGTCAGGTTATGGATGATTGGTCATGCTTCATCCACCCAATGAAGCCTATCAAAGAATAGCACAAAATTTTCCCCTGCTGTCTCCTTCCACTAAGTGCGACTTGGCTGAGAGGACTACTGTGCTGGATTTGAATGGAAATTATCTAAGTGTGTGGCTCCAGCTCCCCCTGCTAGCTCCCCTCTCTTTAAAAAAAAAAAGGGACTGAAATGTAATCAGATTTACTTTAATGAGGGGGGACCGAGAAAATGCATCCCGTGAAAAAGAACTTTGTGGGCAATTCAGGTCCCACAGTATAAACAAAATCAAGTCACTCTATATTAGTGTAGGGAAAGCTTCAACACAGGAGAAACCCTGTTTATACCCCCTCCTTATCAGAGCTTTCCAGCCAGCCCATTAAACTGCTTTGCTGGGTACAAAGTGGGTCTCCTGTGTCACACCCCCATGTAGATGTATGTATACATGACTTTACCAGGTAAGAGAGCTGTGGAAAAGCAGCACAAGTCAAAAATGGACTAAATTCCGAGTGGTTTGATTTCAGTTTGAGATGGTTTTGGGTCCTTTGCTGAAGTATGAGTCATTTTAAAACTACTGGGCTAGGAACTGTGGGGTTTTTATTGGTTTGGTTGTTTGATTTTGTGCATCTTTAAGGCATTTAGGCATGAAGTGTGATGCCAACCACTGCAGTATTATAAACAATTTAAGTGTTCAAAGACTGCAAGTGGCTGTGTAATGCTAAGTAATACATCTATATGTGTGCATCGTCGATAACTTTGAAATTGGTTTTTAACTCTACCAAGTTTATTCAAACTTAGTTTCTTTTTAAGGTCCCAGTGAGATTCCCAAGCAATCGAGTTTGAAGACTTGCAGTGCAGTCATGTAAATAAAACTTGTGAACAGTAGAGTCTGACAAAGCAGTCTTGAGAGCTATTCATCTAGTTAATGGGCATAGGAAAATTTCTCCCAGAAATAACCCCATAGCTCTATGTGTAAGAAAGAAGTGAATCAAAAATTATATTCTCAGTGGGGGTTTTTTGTCAGTGCTCCCAATTTTGGGATAGCCATGCATGTTCTTTCCTCAAGCAGGACAGTCATTATTTCCACCAAAAAACCCCCCCGTGCCCTAGCAAACTTTAGTCCCAAACTGGTGCATATTTCTTTTAGCACTGGCTTGAAAATATCAAAGCAGAATTTTTGGGAATCTGTGTTCTTCCCCCTGCTCATGTATGATTTGATTTTGCCACCCTAAAAGTGCTGGGAAGTTTCAGGCCAACCAGTGAATGTTCCAGAACTTATAAGATTGTGGCAACAGGGGATTGATCATAAACTCTTTTCCAAACATAACTACTAGGTTAACTGTTGACCGGATATTGCCCAGAGAGTATATTTTATTGACTGTGAATTCATTAATAGTTAACTGGTGTCCAGACATTGAAACAATGTGCTGATTCTTCATATTGAATCCTATCTCAGACAAATACAATAAGATGCCATGGTCTGTTGCTTTCTCAGCTCAACATTGTTGAGTGTTGATGTCAGGGAAAAGTCTTGCTCAGTTAACAGCATTCCTAGAACATTTTGTGGCACTGAAGGAGCTACAGAAAAGTCAGAGGCTTCATTGAGATTCAAAAGCTGAACCTGCAAAACAGCATGAGCCAAAGGGAAAAAAAAAAGGGGGGAAAAGAAGACAGAGAGTTAAAAATATCAGTGGGGTTCCTAAGTCGATAGCACACACATTGGGGAAGAAGTAGGCAGACAAAGGATCAAACCTGCCTGCCGTGCTTCAGCATGAAGCAAGAGTTTCCTGCTATGAAATGTTACCTCTGCCAGAAAGGTTCCTCGGATGCCTTTTAAACAGTTACCTGTTTACATGTTTAGTTACCTGTTTGTATGACTAGTTTTTGCTCCTGAAGCCTGGAGCTTTTAATTTCTCAGCTTTCTTCCCCAGAATTGTGGTGAGTCATTTGTAAACTTTATTTCCTGGCAAGGCAGAGAGAGCATGAATTCATGTGTCTGCAGAGTGCTGGATATGACTGCTACTCATGAAAGAGTTTGTTTTCTGAATGCTGGTGTACCCAGAAACACATGAAAAAGTGTTTGTATTTTAGAGCCCTATTGAACACTGGGAGGACAAACACTCTATATCTGTTGAAGGCCAGAATCATTGCCATAAGATTAACTAGAAAGGAAAAAACACATGGCAGCCATCCAGGAAACAGAGTTATCAGAAGGTAAACAGGCATAATCAACCAGGGACTCCAAAAAGTTGCCCTACCAACAAAATAAAAGATATGACCCCCTCTGAAGGCCCTGTTTCCTAGAAGCATGTATCTAAATAGAAAACAAATGGAAATCTTTAGGGCTAAGGAATAGCCTTAAGGCCATGGATGAAACCAAGAAGTAAGGCTAGCCCTGGCTGACATTTGAGGGTGGTGGTACACTGAGCATGGTGCTTTTGAAATACCAAAGAGTGCATTTGTGCTCATGCCAGAACCACTGACTCTCCCTGTCCTTTTCTGCAAGAAGTAATTGTTTTTTCTGGCAAGATATATATGACAGTGAGGACAGTAAGAGCTTTCCACCCTTGCTTCTGAGATTGTCTTTGTTGGCTTTGCTGTGTTCCTACGCCAATCATACCCTGCTGGCTGGATTGTCTGGGCAGAAATGATAGCTGTGTGTTTTTGATAGATTTTGTCCTAGGGTTCACCAAATTTCTTTATGCATGGATGTACCTGTCAGCATCCCCAATAACTACAACTGAAAATATTTGACTCATTTTCTTGCAGGATATACTTATCTTCTGTCCAGTTTGAGCCTGCCATCTGCAAATAGCAAGGAAGTATTTCCAGCCTGTGTACTTCTACAGTTTTGCCTCCTCAGTCATGTCCAGCAAGTTGCACATAATCATGCATGCTATTTGGGTAGCCTGGAAAATGAAACAGGAGCGTGAAAGTCAATGAGAAACCACTTTTTGTAAAAAAAAAGATTTACAAAAATGTAAACTTCTGTCTTTGTTTTAATGTAGTTGCTCTTTGTATCAAAGCTCAAGCGAGCTTTTTTTCATGAGCACTTCTTAACAGTAAAATACAACACACTAAAAAAAAATGATAAACTAGTGATTTTAAGAGAAGAATATTCTGCAGACAAAGGAGATCTTTGCCTAGAGCCACTTTGAAAAAAATGCCTAAGGATTTGTATTGCCATATTTCATTGAAGCATAAAAACCTCTAGGCATTTTTAAACGTCTCTTACGATGGCCCTTAAGACTATAAGCTGGAAAAAAAAAAAAAAAGAAAAACAAAAGGTGGGATTGTATTGATGGACAAAGTTATTCCTCATGTCTTTCTTTGAATTGGAGGAGAAAATGCAAAAGAAGAGTTTAGCCCATTGGATCAATCATACAAGTAAGGTGGCTTAATGTCACAAATCACAAAAGTGCCAAAAAGTGCAGATGCTAGTGGGTTGCATGTGATCTCATGCCCATTTTGCAGCTGTGTGTACTGGATACCTGTTGATGGCAAGGAGCTGACTCTTGATTTGCAAGCATGTAAGCAGAGAGCTGACTTGTTTTATGTGGGAAGAGACCTTCAGTTTCACTACACACATTTGTTAACCATGGAACACCTCAGCGACAGTATTAAGGACAAAATACTACAAGGTTTGCTTCAGTGTCTGCTCTGATCATTCATCTGTCCCTTCTTCACTGCCAGTCTTTCAAATTTGCACTAATGAACAAAGGAAGGATTTGTGAAGAATCTGCAGCTGTATCAAGCTGCTTTACTCTTCCAAACACGTCTGTCTCCAGGTAATTTGTGGACCAGTCAGACTCTCATTCCTCTTTAATCTTTCCTCTTCTTTGGAACAGGTAAATTGGTCTGATGTATTGGTAGACTTTCTTTGGCGTATTGGGGTGACTGTGTTGAGCTGAGGTGCTGTGGTCTAATTCCGTGAATGTTCACATGCTGTGGCACTAGCTGTTAGATTGGGCACAATGCAGTATTGCAGACATTATTATAAAAAATTGCACCTCAGGTTGGCTGCATTATTGAAAATAATAGCCTGCATCAATCACACCATGTATTTGACTTGCATTTAATAAAGGACACACTCATTAAGCCACTGTGATTTTCTGATTTTCTGGCTGTAAGAGAAAAACAAGGTCTTTATCTACAGTTGTTGGTGTAGGACTTTGGGTTGTAACAAACAATGCCTGCTGTATCTTTAACTTTAAATACCAGATGCTTTGAGCTGTTTGGATAGGGATACCTGTCCCTACTTCCACTCCCAGGGCATTTCTTTCTTGCCGTTTAGTTTGACCAGCAGGTCTCAACTCAGCCATGCCAGTCTCTTGCCTTCCTTTCCTGATTTCTCAGGAACCTTGGGAGGCTCAAGGTTTTTACACATCTAGTTCTGGAAATCAGACCAGTGGAGAAGGCCTGGGCACAGGTCCACCTCTAGACTGCATCCTTCTGCCCACCTAGCTCCAGATCAGTAGTCCAATTTTTTTGTCATAGATTCTGCCCAAACATCCTTTTGGAAGTGACACATCCTGACGCTGAGAGACCTTCCAAGGGAAGTTTCAGCAAGTAGGAAACGGGAGAATATAATATCTCATAAACTCCCTATGACTCCAGAACAAGGCTCAAAGGCTATCATTACTGAGATGCATACTGCTAGCGTCATTTCCAGAAGAAGATCTCTATTTATTGTGTGTTGGGAGTTTCTAGGGTCAGCTCCATCCTGCTATGTGGTATAACAATGCCTCAGTTGCACAATAGAAGTAATCTCACAGTATTCATATGTCACTTCAACAAGAGAGCAGAAAAAAATACTCTTGTAGTTACAGAGTGGATTGTTTTTTCTGACATTTAATTCTTACATGGCAGGCATCAGTGCTTTAATGGGAGAAATTTTTGGACTGAAACCAAAATAATTAATAGAAACCAATTATGAGTCTGTGTTTCCTATCTTTGACAAACTTCCCTGTTTCTTTCTTTTTTTCCCTTTCATTGTCATGTCATGTCAAAACTGATTATAAGAGATGGGCCTTGTAGAAAAGCACGTTACATGGGTGGGCTCTGGACTACTGAGCTTCAGTTCTATTCTGGAGATCCCAGACCTCAGTTTCACTGTCTTTGCCCTCCCCTTAACACAGTGAAAACCTTGAAGTGGAAGCCCAGAAGTAAGTTTTTTAGCTTTGATTCTGAGATGGCAGGAGAAGCTATTTCAGAGTCAAAGGCCAATCACAAAGAAGATTCTATTGTGATGGAAAACCAAATGGCCAAATATGGCTATTTCTATATATGGTGAAAGCGACTCACTTGCATCACAAATACCCAACATGTCATAGTGGCTGACCTCTAAAGGTGCGCCAGGTAGGTGCCCACTCAGCATACAGAGCAAAACCACACATCAGAGACAGAGGCAGCTCTGCCAGACAGCTGCCATCCTGTTACGGAGATCTTGAAAGCAGAAATGGCAAGATACAGGCAACATCGGAAGCAACAGAGCGGGGAACGCTCCCAGAAGAAGCGAAAAGACAGAGGCAGGAAGCAAAGAAGGAGACGACAGCTAAGGAAGGGAAAGACAAGAGGTACTGTCTTTCAGGCTGAGCAGTGGAAAGGCTGTCACAGCATGAGACTTTCTGAAAAATCCTGGTGGAACTACGATGCTGTAGGGACTATCTTGTGACCGAGATGGAAACCTCTTTCTGGGTCAAGGATGATGCATTTTTGAGGGAAAATGGGCTTAAGGTCTTGGTTGTGGAGCCAATATGAAAGTTGGAATGGTCACATTACAACTATAAGGGCATCCACACCATTTGAGGTGGTTGCAGGCTTGCAGGCTGTCGTATATAAATATTTTATGTTAACTACTCAGTGTGGGGTAGGAAATTTGGGGAAGTAGTACAACAAAATCACAGCCCCTAGTCACTAGCTGCCAACTCTTACCTGGTGGTTAGCATAATAATACCTCAGACAGCCCAGGAGCAGTCAGGAGACATTCATGTGTACTCCTACAATTCAGTATAGCATAACCAGTGGTGAAGCAGATGTTTATAGGGCTTGGCGAGTACTTGGCTGGATTTGTAGTCAGGTAACTAAGGTGTACCAAGATAGATCAAATGGATCATTTTCTGAAAATACATGTGTATCTGTTGCCTAGAAAGGCAACCTTGTTTACTCCATTAAACTACTAGATTATCATATTTAGGCAAACATAAGCCCATAGTGACCCTTCCCCTATGTCCCACAAAATTTTTAGTTCCAGAGGTACTTGGGAACATTATCTAAAATGAAATGAAACCTCATCAAATTAACAGCTGCCATGAGCAAACTGGACAATTATCTCCTGCCATTAATGCCCTCAGCAGCTTTCTGACTAAGGAGAGAATTTCTTATCCTTGTTTTCCTGTCTTCTTTTCTACAGGGGGCAAGAAGAACAATTACAGGAGGCGAGTGTTGAATCAAGACCCTGACTGCCTTCTGTGACATGTATTGCAGTGTAGAAACAAGCTGCCACAACAACTGGATGACGAACAACTCTGCTTTCTGGGAAAAGCCTGGCATACGTGCAGCCTGACATAACAACTCACTTGCAATAAACAGGATCATGAATACATTTTGCTCTTTGTTTCTTGTTTTATCCCCAGAATGTGATTTCAGAGACCTTCTTGTTGGTGCAGGTTGTCCAGGACTGGGAGGATTGGTCAAAACAGGGGAAGCAAATGGTTAAGGCTTGTCTTGAGTAGCAGTTCAACTTTAGTCTGAGAACAAAACTGGCTCCTAAGTTGCTGGAAATGTTTAGCTGTTAATCTGTTGCTCAGCTGATTATTGTGCATCGTATAAATGCCTGAGACTCATTGCTGCTTTAATTGTCCTTATCCAGGAAAGGCTCTCAAATTCATGCAACATCACACGATTGGAGAAGGCTAGATAGATTGGAGCAAGCTAGTGATTTGCCTTCTGGCTAAATTGAAACCATGGCAGGGGGAGCCAGGACACTAGAAGGGGATGCTGGAACTGATCACACAAAATCAGGTCAGGATCTAAATTTCTTCTTCTATTCAGACCTTTCCCACGTGGAGCAGGGGATACCTGAGCAGCTGTTGTCCTCTCCGCTTCACAGGAACTGCCACTAGAAATTCCTTAGCTCTCTGCGGAATACAATTTGGGGCCTTGTGAATCATGAGGTCACTGCAATAGGACAATCAAAGCAGGTGTTTCCAAATCCTCCTGATCCCAAGGAGGGAACCTAATAAAACACTAATTTAAATAACAGAGAACAGCAGCTAGGCAGTCATGAGCAAATAAGTTCCCCATCGCTTCCTGTTGTCACCTGTGATCTATCAACCTCAAGAGGTTCAGAAGTTCATTCATAATCTGCATGAGAGCAGAACTGCAGGCCCAGATACATGCATGGGACAGTGTGCCAGCTCTGAGCCCTTTCTCTGCATCCTTGGCCAGTGAGGACTCATATGCAGACAAAGGTCTCTGACGAGGAGCAAGGTAAGGATGTTGCCCAGGTTAGTGAGGATGCTGCACTGAGCAGCATGCCTTGGTATGGATCTGCAAGCTGTTTCTCTCAGTTGCCTGTGGGGCTTCTCTGATGAGGCAGGAGAGGGGTGTGCTGGGTGTGTGAGGGAAGGCATCGTGCCCACAGCAACTCATGCAAGGCACATTTTGTCCAGAAGTGACACTGTGGCCCAAGATCTTCCAAACAATTTCAACAGGAAGGCCCTGCCCATCATCTGGTACTCTATTCCTCTTCCTTTCCTCTCCCCAGATTGGGCACCACTGCCCCAGAGCTGTGGGGACACGCTGGTGCGGATATCCTGCTGGGAGAGTCCATGTTACGCCCCGCCGAGGTCACAGCAAGACCTCAGTCACTCCACAAACCTTCTGCACCACTGGTGGAGCCCCTGAAGGTCAAGTAGGGTCAGAGCACAGATGGAACTCCTATCTTGCTCCTGTTCAAACACCCAGCAGGTGACTTTGTTAGTTTTCAGTGTCAATCTTTTGGCTATTCCCTTCTTGTGTGTGTATATGTGTGTGTGTATGTAGGGAAGGAGTCATACTGGTGTTTTTTGGAACTTCTCAGTTTCTTGCCTTGGTTTTTTCACTTTTCATAGCATTATTACTCCATTAATATTTCTGAAAGCCAAGCCTTACTCCAATGGGCTCTCGTGATTAAAGCCTAAATGCTGCATAGGAGATGACAGTCCTCACATGTGCCAATGAGTCAGTGAATTCCTTTGTGAAGCCTAAGTCCATCCAGATGTTGACCTCAGCTCTGATGCTATGTTCTTTCCCTATTTTCCTCTAGTATTGCTGGGTCTGCTTAAGATGGTTATGACGTGACCAACAACGAGGAAAGACAGGCTCTCTAAGAGGGTAAAATGTTTTGCTTCTTTCTACAATAGGGTTGTGAAGCTCTTTCCACTGCTGTAATTCTTGGCTGTTGCCTTACAAATGCTTGTGTTACAAATATTATTGCTCATTTGGTAACATTTGCAGTGCACAGGCATAAATGTCTAAAGGCAATCTAAGTATGAGACAGTCACTTTGTATGGGTCTAATTTGGATTTTCAGGCTTTTTCTAGAGCCGAAGAACTGGAACTATACTGGTAGGCAGAGAGAACAGAAAATCATGGACCTAGCTGCATGTGGCTGCTAGAAATGTTCTGTTTGTACAGTCTAAACCTAGTATTTTCATTAAATGTAAAGGGAGGAAATAGTATTCTACCTAGCTACATTCTCCCAGCAATTTTGCTTTTTCTTTTCTTTGCAAGACACTTCTTAGAAACTGGACTCTGAATTACACTTTTCAGCAGTTGCTGGGCTAGGTCTTTCCTTGCTGTGAATCAGGGCAGCTCCATCACCTTCTACTGCAGGCTGCATTGCAGTAGGCCAGGACTGTACTGTCCGTGAAGGCATGCATGACGCAGGACCAGAGGTGGGCATACAGCCCTGCCTGCTGCACAGATTTTAGCAAGGTTCCAACAGCAGAAACGAAGATAGTGCCAAATGAATCATGTTCTGGGCTCATCCTCTGCTTTCCCCACCCCTCTGGGTGACACAAGCCACCTTTCCATGATGAATATCAGCAGATCTGGATATTTTTCCAGGACTTCACTTTAACCAGATTTCTGGAATCTGACCTTCGGAAACATTTACTCTGCCAAGTCCTCTCCCAGATCTGGGACATTTTCTTAAGTGGGTTTTTGCTTTCCGGTTGTGGGATTCATCCTGGGGATGTAGACTATAAATGGGGATTCCCTCATCTCAGACTGTCCAGCTACATCCCACCAAACAGCGTAATTTTCTCAGGAAGTTCCTCTCCAGCTGTCATAACATACCCTCACCGTGGTGACCTGCCACAGTGTTGTTTCCTGCTAAGATATAACTGGTCAGCTGATGAGGGGGCTTTAGCAATGTGAGCAGAATGAACATTGTGGAGCTGCCCCTTTGGCAATGCTTAGTCTGAATCCCCATTATCCTTTGGTACTGGGTTTTGCTGTTGCTGGTTAAGACATTAGGCACTTACAGATGTTTAACACCTGGTTGCCCATGCACACGTGAAGACTAGGCCTGCTGCTCTGCCCTCTAGGCCCCTGACCCTTTTTCCTAGGTCCTGGTGGCTTTCACTACCTCCTCCAAGCCTTTGCACTTCTGTGCTTGCACCAGGCATTGTCTCCCTGAGCTTTAGCAGCAGAGGCATAGCCTGTTCTGGGCATGCAGCTTTCTGGTCTTGGAGGTTAGCTTTGCCTCCTTTCCCAGATTGCCCCAGATATTGCCCTTTACACAGAGGAAAGGTACAAGTGTCAAGGGCAGGGACAGCTGGAGAGACAAGTCTGAGCCAGATGTAAAAACTCTGTGCTGAGTTCCTTCCATCTGGTTGTACTGAATATATCAGAAGGCAGCTGTCAATAGGCTGGAGAACCAGTGACTTTAAAATCTATGATACAGTTAACACAAACTGGCATCTGTTTAGTTTCCTCCATAAAACTTTATTTCTACTCTTCTCTCCCTCTTTTTTCAGTTTGGTTTTGGTTTTTTGTTGGGTTTTTTTTTTTTGGTTTCATGATCTCTGCCAAAAATGCATTGATTTACTTGTAACAAATCATGCCAGGATCGGAACAGCCTATATCTAAATTTACGGTCTAATTTTCAAACAGAGTCATTTCCTGCTATTTTGCCTGCCTCCTGAGTCAGAACAGTATATTTCTACATACTGCCAGACATGGACAATTCTTATTTAGAGATGAAGCCATTCCAAACCAGAGCCAGTATGCATTTCAAAGGTCAAATCTTTCGGTTCTTACTCAGGATTTTAACTGTAATGATCCAGACATGTTTTCTCGTGGCCTGTACGTTACAGGTCCCATGATGCTCTTGATTGCATTTCAGAGATGCAGAAAGAGTGACGGAGGTGCTTTGCAGTGCTTTTCAGAGGTATTGCTGGGATGAGTTTGAATTATTCGTTTATGCCATTAGTTTATACTGAGCTGCGCCAGAGCTGGTAACAATTTTCATTATGTGCTAGCTCGCTGTAGAGCATCCTGCAAAGGGGATCTGCTCTGTCTCATGGCAGAAAGCAGCACAAGTATGAAAGGAACTCTGAATACTTAAAAAGGCGGCACACGAATAGACTTTGTCCCTCCTTCTCAGCATCCCACCTTGACAGAACTGGTTTGAGAATCAGCAGCTTCTATGCGTTGTCAGCCCCATCTGGCTTAGCGACCTGTGGATACAAGGCAAGAGGGAGGGCTTCTCCTTCCAGCCAGCTCTCCAGCTGTTTATTTTCAGTCTCAGAGGCCCATATCACATCTGGAGTTTGCCCAGTTCTGGGTTTTGGTTGGGTCACAATGTATGAGCACAGATACGGTTATTTTAACTTTCCATATGTCCAAGGTGGACTATGGCATCCAAAATGAAACCAACCAACCAACCAAAATTGTCATCCTTCCTGCGAAGGATCACCTCCTCGTAGAGGTACAAGAAAAAAAGACATAAAAACTTCAGAACTTCAGCATTAATGTAGAAAAAATCCAGAGGCACAGGCAGTACAGCAGCCTCACATTCTAGGCGAGGATGGAGTAAATATAGCCTAGTAGATGCACATGATAAGATGCTGAGTTCCTCATTCAGGGAGAGGCCTGAGACAGTAAGCCCCAGTCTCTTCATTGGAAGAAAACATATTAAGGGACACTCACCATTTACTGCCTTCAGTGGAGATGCCAGATCAAACTGTGGCATCCTGTGTAATCCCTGCTGAAAAGCAAAGCAAAGAGGTACCTGGAGGACCTCCAAGGCACTTGATAAGAGACATCCTTTCAAACAAAGGTCAGCCAAGGTTGAGGAAAGTCCCCAAATCCATGCCAGGTGATAAGGAAGGAAATAGCTTTCTTTAGAGACTGTTCTGAAGCAAGAGTAGAAAGGATTGGTTAGGATGGGGGAGAAACCCATCCTGGCTCTACTTTTTCCTCAAGTAGAGCAAGAGGTAGTCCTTTCACCGTCTTTTACGTAGTGTGCTCTCTGAAGTCTTCCAAGTGTTTCTGCATCTCTTTCCTCACTGTTTCCTCTCTAGGAGTGGTGATCTGCAGCTCTCAGGGAAAGCTTTGCATCCACTTGGGTGTGATTAGCCCCTAACAACAGACTTTGCACCTTTGGGTTTTCCCACTGACCTAATTTTTCAGTGCTGCATTTACCACCTCTGATGGTTTCAGGCCTAATCTTAAAATAAGGGCACCTTGCAGTGATCCACCCACACCTAAGGGTTGGGTTTCATGGCCTCCTCTGAGTCAGGGTATGTTTTGATTGCTCCTCACTGACCATTTCTCAGTTTGCCCCCAGGAAGGTCTTTTGGCCATGCTCTGATCAGCTTTTCTCTACACTAGTCATATTGAAGTGTCTTTCACACCCAATGTCTGTCATTAAGGGGAGAGAACTGAGGTTCTTATGGCAAGCTTTGACTTGGAAAAGTTTGTTGTAGGCGCTTATACATTTTCCAAAACAGGTACAACTCTGCATTGCCATGGTGACAGAGCCTGTCTTAATTCTCCTCAGCAACAGAAAATAGGGAACATAGAGGCCAGAGAAGGGAAGCATGAACCCAGGGGCTCTGGAGATGGCACTAACTTTTTTCATGACCTTGGAGGCCCATCCAGTCCAAGCAGAGAAAGCTTCATTCAAAAATTGCTAGCCACTGGCATCCAAGAGCAGGATTTAGATTAACAAAAAAATATGACATGTAATCAATAAAACAAACACAAATAATCCTAGGTGGATTTTTTTTTCTTTTTTCTTTTATCTTTTCTTGTATTCATATCTCATCTATGTTCTGGTTTCTAAGCAAGAAAGGAGAACCTGCCTTTTCCTTACCAACCATATATGTACAGAACAAGGTTAAAATTCAATAATCAGTGAATTTTAACCTACAAAAAAAATCCACCTGCTTTGCAGGCAGCCGAGAGGCTGAGCCTATTTTCCTTTTTCCTACACCCTGAGATTGTCTGGCTTTAAACAGGTTGTCCAGCATTGCGCAGTTATAGGATGTAACCTTACCAGGTATCCTGAATTTGTTTCAGTGGAAGACATGTCTTTCTTTTGGGGAATTCAGCAGTATTCCTGCCAGCTCATCATCTCCCTAATGTTACCAAGCAATATGTGATTTTGCCAGGTGGCACACTAGCAAAAATCGCACAATTTGACAGAAAAAGAATCACAGTTTTTAAATGAGCCTATTCAAGATACATTTGCTTACACTTTGATATTTGAATTATTTTTGTTCATATCATCAGACTTTTGTAAAAAATCCTGATGTCTGTGTACACGCCCAATTTATAAAGAAAATAAAACAGATTATCTGATAACAGTAAGGAGTCCAGGAGCTGAGGTTTTAAGGAGAACATCAGCTACCACAGGAATTGGCAATATGCCTGTCCCTTAAAGCAGAAATGCATAAACTGTGAGCCACAGCTAGTGTCAAAGGCTGTATCACCCGTTTCATGTTTGCAGCTGGGAGTGAGACAAGAAGGTGTGATGGCCTATGAGAAATTTCAGGAGCTGACAGTGACTGGTGGCCCCAAACCACTTGTTGCTACCTAGTTAGGAGCAGGATATGGGACTAGATGGATCATTATCATGGACTAGATGGATCATTACCGTGGTAATGACTTTGGCCCGACCCTTCCTTTCCTCCAATGTCTGAGTTCATTGTCAGACTAAAGTGAGGAGAAGCTGGAGAGGAGATGGATGGGCAGGAGGATTTGCTTGGTTCTGTGTAATGCAATGTTAACTACTTTTTAAAAATATTCCTCAGAAGAGAATTTATCTGCCAAGTTTCAGCCTGGGATGAAATATGTACAGCCACATAACCCTCTGCCCTATTCCCCAAAATGGAAAGATACTAGGAAAAGGCCAATTTGGGTTCAGCTGTCACGTCACAGAGGTCCTGATCATTGGCCAGGGGCAGCTTGTGAAGGTTGCAAAGGGTGGACAATGCCTGTGATTTTATCATAAGGTTGCAGCTGCAAAGGTCCCTCTTGTGCCAAGACCTAGGAAGGAGGTAAATGGGAGGGGAAAAGAAAGCAGGACAGCTAAAGCAGAGGGCAATGGGGGTGAAAGCATGAGAGAAGGAGCGCACTGGGGAAGCATAGGGAGAAGTTAAGCCGTTCAGCCCACCACCAACAGTGGCACCTGTCCCAATCTTGGACTCGTTTGTGTTTCAGTGGCTTGTCTTACTGCCACGGCTTTGGGAACAGTAGCCTGTTTACAGGAAACAAGCTGGCTGTACTTCCCGTAGCCTCACTGGGCTGGGGTGGAGGCGAAAGCTGGCTCTTTCTACTGCTGAGAAAGCCCCAGATTGCTTGGGGTGTGTGAGTGTTGCAACTCACTTCTTCCCACCCCTACCTCCTTCCCTCGGTACCAGCCCTTCCCCACGCTAGCCTCAGCCACATGGGTGTTTGGGGGGGTTTATAGTTCCCAGGAGGGCCGCAGCATCCCTGGAAGCTGCTGGGACTGTGTTGTGGCTAATTGCCTGGGGAGCAGCCCTCACCCGATGTTGCCATCCCTTGCAACCTTAGGCTGCACAGAAGATGTTTAATGAACATGAGCAGGCTTCTTGTCGTGGATGGTAGCAATAACAAGAAAAATAAGATGTTGCACCACATCTTGGCAAAAGTGGTTCAGAAGGACAATTCAGGCAGCTGTTTGTCCCCCTCAGCCCCCTCCGTCTGTGTTCCCACGCATGCTTGCCTCTGGGTCATGCTGAGGGCTGAAGAAAAACCTGTGCACTGTCTTCTTAATAGCAGGCACAGAGGTTATCATTCCAGCCTTGAAAAGCAGGGCTACAAACAGGGGAAGGGGGGGAGGACATATTTTGGGAGAAATGAGTATTTAAAATACATCATATTTATTCTATTGGCCTCTTCCTTACCTCCCTTGCAGCTTGTAAAACTCCCGCTGCCTCCCTTCCTTTTCAGGCAAATGCTTGGCTCGTTATTTCTGCCAGCACACAGCATTCCCGTCACCCTGTCCCTGCGGCTACTAACCCACCTCCTGAAGCTTAAAGAGGAGCTTGTGGGACAGCTTCTGGCCCAGTCCTCACTGAGGCTGTTGCTTGACTTGTATGCAGCAGTATGTGCTGGATGGAACTCCTGCTCCTGATGAACAGAGGGTGCCAAACCGCATGAATCTGGGGTTTGGCAAAGCCCAGTGGCTTCCAGACGGAGAGGCACGGATCGCCAGGGGCAGCAGATCCAGCACAGTGGGTTTGTCACTGGCGATGAGAGGCTGGTCCTGGAAAAAGGACCATTTAGTCATCAACCAGCCACTGGTAGCTGGGAGGCAGTCTTGTAGCATCTGCTGCTTGACAAGGCACAGTCAAGGTCAAAAGCAGCGAAGGCTATTCCCTGAAGAGTGAAGGACCACTGCTCAAACCCAGCTACATGTTCTCCATGGGGCTGATGCCAAGAGTCAGCAGTCAGTAAGCTTACCGCCGTAATGGTGTTGATTCAGTGCACGTCTAAAGCCACTAGAGATGGCATTAGCACAGGTAATACGTGGACCCAGATACACATTTCAGTATGTGGCTTTGCAAATGGTGTGGGACACTGACAGGAGGGTGTCTGGGATGACCATCCATAGTTGCTTTTTGCGTGGCTTGCCATACCTCCACATTCCAGTTATTTTCAAGAGTTTCACTTTTAATAATGAACAAAAGACATTGAAAGCTGTCGTGGTTTGGCCTCAGACGGCAACAAAGGACCACGTGCAGCCGCTCGCACAAAAACAGAGCCCTCACGGCCACGCGGCCGGGAAGGGAAAAATGGGAATAAAAAGGCAAAACTCGTGGGTTGAGACAAAGGCAATTTTTAACAGAACAGGAAAGGGAGCAAGGAATAACAACAATAACAGAGGGGTATACAAGCGCAATGATGATACGGCCGCCCCCCGACCGCTCCCTGGGCGCCCCCAACCGCTCTCCTCCCCCGGGGCGTCACTTCCTCTTCCTCTCGCCCCCCGACTTCCTGTTCCTCCCCTTCCCCGGCAGCTCCGGCTACCCCTGGGGCATGGCGCCCATGGGATGGAATACCTGCGTCCCTGCTAGGGCCTGGGGAGAATTAACCCCATCCCCGCTAGACCCAGGACAAAAGCACATTGAGTTAACTTAATAATACACAAAACGGTGAGCTTCACCCTTCCCAAAAGTGAAGGACAACAAAAAGGGATCAAAAGTTTCTGAGGTATTACAGAAATATATCCCACCGGCAAGAGGATGAGAGGGGTGTTGTTTTCCACAAGCTGTTGTCATGTTCCTTAGTTGTGTCTCTCAAATACATTTCAGGAACATCTTTCTGAGGAAATGCAGTGTCAAGAAAGCTTTGAGGTGAGGGTTCATAGATATGAAGAAAATGAATTACGTGGGAACTTGGCTTCAGCAGGACTGATCCATACTGACTTAGGAAACCAGCCACCTGCCTAGGATTTCTGGGACACTTCTGCTTCAGTTGTCTATAGATGAGGTCTCCAGAGCACAGACAACTCTGTGATAACTGCAACAATACTAGTAACAGCCAATAATTAGGTAATTGGAAGTTCACATGGCAGCCTAGAGAACAGCTATACAAGTTTTGATCTCATGTCACATGTTTATACTGGATGGGAAAAAAATGGAAAACAAAAGTCATGACATAAAAGGAGTGGGGACCACATCTCTAGAGCCAGAAGCTTCTAACTTGCTTTGGGATTACATTTGTGCATTGAACCGTACAGGTTGCAGATGCCTGCCAATGTCTGTCTCTGCTTCCCCTCCACCTCCACTTCACAAAAGAAGATCTACAGTACCCTCTTTTATTTGAAGGCCTTTAAAAATCACCCAGAATACTCCATGTCTGCAGATCTAACCCATACTTCCCTTGGGAAAATGCTAAATACGTTGTATGTAACCTTGGCAAGATATGTTGTACTACAGTTTTCTATCTTTGACCCTTTCATATATCCTTTTATTGCTGTCAAGAAAAACAGACTCATAAAATGCAACTCATTAAATGCCCAAGCATTGTAAGACACTACTACTAAACTTCTGCTGTTAAGGCTTTCAAATTTCACATGGTATTAAAAAGTTTACTGGACACTTGGCCCTCTTTAAGTTTGCAAAACAACCTTTTGGGTCCCAATGTTATAAACTAGCAGTGAAAGTGAAATAAAGAAACTCAGATTTTATTGTAATCCATGTTACTAGGAGTTGTGCTTTAACACTTCAAGACTTGGCCCGAAGGTAAAGAAGCAGTAGCTTTTATAGACTTTTTTTTTTTTTTTTCAGCTGAGAGAGAGGCTGGCAAGGTACAGAACTAAAAAGTCCAAAGAATGCCACCCCAAAATTCACCAGATCCCATGAAGAATTTGAGGCAGATTGCTTAGAAACCTCCTGTCAGTATTTTCCCCGAAGTGCAGATCAGCAAAAGTGAGGGAAAGGTCTTTGTAATTTAGTCCTAAGGATCCCACTTTGAGGCAATTTGACAATATCAAAAGGGGAAGAATTTTCTTTTACTGTTCTAAAAGTGTGGAGGCAGGTACCGCAAATCCCCTTTCTGCACAGCAGAATCCATCTTGGGTATCACAGATTTCTCCGCAACTCATACAGTCCATAGCTTTTCTGCAAAGACTGTTCAAAACCCTTATTTGTACAAACAAGAATATCTAATGTCATCTTAGCTGAGAGAAGAACTTCAGAAAAGGATGCAATCTAGCAATGTCATCAAAAAAACGGTGGTCTCTTTGTTTCCCTTCATCAGCTGGTTTCAATGCCTCCCCCACTTGATCTGTGTGGACTGTTATAAGCCATTTGTGAGGGACTTGGCTCATGTGATACTGAGACTTGAAAAATGTCCTGAAAACCAGCATTAGAAACCTTCAGGGAAGGGTATACTACCTACTCAGTAGCTCTTACATACAGACTTTTGCGATCATAGGTAGGATTAGTCCAGAAAGTTAACCAGAAGTATTGGTTGGACATGGGACAAAAAGGTGGGATTGCAAGAACAATAGTTTTTTAATAAATGCCAGGTGCTGATGATCTGGAATCTGTGCAAGATGATTGTGTGTGGACTCCTCCTCTGTTAGTTCATCCTCCTTAATTGAAAAGTTGGGCTTTACTTGCTGACTTGTGTCAAAACAGGTGTTGAGATGCTTGATGCATCAAATGCCGTGAGATCCTCAGAGAGTAGGTGCAGAAAGACTGCTGAGAAATATGTGCCCAAGGCTTTGGAGGTGCCTCAGTAAACCCAGTGATCCTGGGTGGGGTGCTAATGCTGTACATCTGAGTAGGTGGGAGACAGGCTGTGGTGTAAATGATGATGTACATGCCTCCAGTTGTCCAAGTGTATGGCATAAAACCAGTAAGGCAATACAGTACTATGGAGATACTATTTATAAGCTTGAGGAACTTGGTGACACAAGTGAACAATCTGTTGAATGTACAAGCCATTCATATTCTGTCCTGTACATACCTAATGAAACTGTATAACTCTGAAACAAATAAAATGTTAAATCATCCTATTTCATAATAATAAAAAAATATATATTTCTTGGGAGAGTTTTAAAAATATTAATTGCATCATCTTGCTGAACAAAACAGAAAGTGTGATTTTCTAGTGCCCTCACGTCCAAAGAGTTCAGGGCTGCTTAATTAATTAGGTTACTGATTTTTATTAGTATTTGTTAAGCATGTGCAACATGATCCAAAAGACACAATGCTTAAGGCAGTCCCTGACCTCAGTTTCCAGTTCAAAAATTGGACAGCAATTGACAAGGAGCTCAGAGAATTTCAGAAGAAGTTAAGCCTCTTCTAGGAGTGGAAGGATTTATGCTGTAGCCTGGCATTTCATTGTGTTTGGTTGGGAGTTTGATATTGGTTTGTGCTCGTGCTAGGAGGTTTGTGCCAGTGCCACAAAGCCTGTATTGGTTCCAGAAAGATTTTGATACATATGGGAATATATGGGAGCTTGCCACTCTGGGACTGGAGGTTGATCCTTGGCTGTAGGACAGGGAAGGACAGAAGAACTGCAGAGGAAGAGGAAAATGGCCAGTGGGAAATTTTTCCTTAGGGTTCCTGTGACATCCGTGCAACAGGGATTACCAAACTTGGGAGCACAGGTTTACTTGGGACTAAATCCAAAAATATCTACAGGAATGGGGGGATCATCATCACAGCATGGAGGCAGCCTTTCTGCTGGAAAGTGTGAGAACCTTTCCCTGAGGAACCCCTATCCCAGATCCACATGAGGACAAAGGAGAAAAGTCAGGCCTGGAGGTGTTGCCAGAAGGGTAACATACCTCATGTGAAAGCACATTACAAAGGCTAATGCTGAGCTAGCAACAATCTCTCTCTAGTAGCAGTGGGAACCCCCTCCTGCTTTATTTTGTAAAGTATCTTTCATATCTTCTGCCAAAGACTTCAGGCGACAGCAAGTTTTGCAAGGAGGCAAGTAATAATAGAGGCAAATCTTGGTTCAGAGGCTGCCAATAGTCACTGTAGCCTGTAACGGTGAAAGGTCACCCACAAAGACATTATGAACACTCATTTTTTGCCCCAAATTCTGGACCAAATGTTCCAAGGAAGAAGCTGACTGTTGGGCTGGGTCCAAAGCATGGGGAGAAGTTGTAATTAATCTTTTTGTAATTCTTTTCCCACCCTAAATCTTCCACATTTCCTGCTTTGCTTAACTCTTTCCAAAGTATCCTCCTGCAATGTCACAGTTGCTGAGGCTTGATGCAGACCAGAGACTACTGGCAGGAGTCCTCTGTGCAAGCCAGATGGCCTCCCGAATGTCACCCTTAGGCACCTATTATGGGAGATTTGTTTTGGTGTCACAACTGCCACTTTCCAACAGTGCTCTAGAGGCTTGATCTGAAACATTCATCTTGCCCTTGAGCTTCAGTAATTGCCTGACAGTCACTTTATTCACCTTTAGCAGGCAGTTAGAGTGCGAGCCTCTTACACAGATGCACAGTTTTAGAAACAGGTTCAACAGGGTGGTGCAATACGGTTCATCAGCACACAGCCGTACACACAAACCTGTCTTCAGGGGCATCTAGCAGGCATGGGAATCACAGAGTCTTTTGAATTGAAAAAAAAAAAAGTGTAAACATATTTCCAAGTTTAAAAATTTTATCACCATCTGCTTTCCTTTGCAGCAGTGAAATCCGAGTTTCGATTCATTTTCTCACTTTCTGTGTGTTTCTTTTTTCCTTCTTTTTCTGTGTCTAGCTAGGGACATTAGAAATGAAGACACAACACAGCATCCCCCACTCTGATTCTCTGCTCCAACATGGATGACTGCCCCTTGCTCCTCAGATTATGGGCTCAGTTAGTGCTTTAAAAGGACCAGAAAAATGGAAAGGAAAAAAAAAAAGACCCTGTCCTGGTTTGAACTGTAACCACACCTCTGGCTCCCCCAAGGCACCAAGCCAAACAGCCAGGGGTGCAACAAGCTCATCTCTTAGTTTGTCCCTTTCTGTGGTTTTGAAGCATTTTAAGCTGATCTGTTCACAAAGGAAAATGGGTTATGATGCCACTATGGAGGCTGGAAATGAGACCTTATGGTCTGTCCTGGTCTATATATATATAACTTTTATGAATGCGGCGGCAGCTGTGCAGCAGCTGTGAAACCAAAGGGACCAAAATAGCAGCAGGAGGGCACCCAGCAAGACTGCTCCTGAGGAAAGTGACCCCATGAGAAGGATAGAAAAGGTGTTTTAAATCCTGAGTGGCTGAGTCCTGTTCCAGAGTAGTCAGGTGCAGAGCACACCCCATACATTGGCCCTTCCCATGAGCTGGAAGCTGCTGTGATGAAGCTCAGAAGATTAAGTTACCCATCTCCCTCCCCTTCCTGCATCTTTCTGTTTCAGGAAACCGATTTCAACATCATGGTTCCCTAGTTACAGGTCGGCCCAAAGTCTCTTTTGGGTCTGCTGTTCTTAGTAAGTATCCGCCCAGAGTAAGACATGGAGTAAGGCACACCATGACTCTTTTCACCAAGCTCATGACTGGCTCCTTGTACAGCTCCACAGGGCTAGGTTCTTTCCTGATAACCAAGAATGGGGAGGATTGGCCAGTTCCTACTGTCCAGGAGTGACTATTCACCAGTAGTTCTAAGAGACGATTACACTGTCTGCTCCCCACATACCTTCACTTCTCCCTGTTCCACAGCATTTTGAGACCAAACTAGCTATAAGCAGCTAACTTTGCTTTTTCTTTTGTTGTATATGTGTCAGTTTCTAAGGCATCTGTCACTACTTTGCAGCCATTTAAATTAACATCTGGACCAAAAACCTAGGTGCAAGAGGTGAGGGATTTCTTTGCCAAGTAATACTTCTACTGTGCAGGGTGATGCTGTTTGTTGAGAGCAGGTGCTGGCTCTGCTCTGAAGGAGATGAAGTGGACCTCGATGCAGCTGGACGGTTCCTGGGCTGTACTTCAGGCTGAGGTGCTTTGGCAAGGCAGATGTATGCTTTAACCATGCTGTAGGAAGGCCTGAGCCCCTGCAGACTACTGCAGGAGTGCATTCCACTGGAATAGAAGAGGAAAGGATAAGCAAAAAGGACTCTGTGTTTTCTAGTCCCTGAAAAGAAGCATTTTTCTCTGGAGTAAGAACGGAAACAATCAAAGGTAAAATTCTATCCTGGTAAATAAAACAGAGAGAAGAGGGAACCAGTGGAATGAGATCCATGGAAGGAACCTTTTCAGGGAAGGTTAAAGGCTTGGTCTTTCGTGCTACCTGTATTTTCACTTGCCAAAGCTCAGTTCAGTGACAGATTCTTTAAAGTGAGATAAGGATCGGAAATGATGGATAATATTCCCACCACCTCCCAAAAGCCAGGGGAGAAGTTCCAGAAAGAAAAGTATGGCAGTTTCTTTAAGAAGAGTGAAAATAATTCAATTTATTAAATTTCCATACACTCCTGGGGAATTTAGCCTGGGTTTTGCTGTTGTTGCTGTTGTGGTTTTATTTTTTCTGTTTGCATCCAGTAAAGTATTTTGAGTGAACGTAATGCACAATTAAAGTTGTGTAGTCAAAAGCTGGGCGAGTTTCCCAAAGACACCACTCCGAAAGTACCTTTGCTCTGCTTCTCAGCTATCCTGTGCCAGCTTTGTAAGGGACAGCTCAGTCCCATATGGGCTTTCCTTGTGGGTTTGCTATCTTGCTCCACGCACCTACAATCAGAACCTGCTACCCTGGATCTCACACTGCTCCACTGACAGAATGAAAAAGTATTTGCAGTGTCCCCTGCAAACTGAGGCTAAAAGTTAGTGACTAAGGAATACTTTCAAGAAAAAGGTGCTATGCGAAGAGGATACAGGCCAGGGATGCAGGGCAATTTGCAGATATTGAGGATAATGACTGAAATGTCTATTCCTCTTTAACCATTACTGCTCATCTATGTTGTTTATTTTTGTAGGATGGAATGAATGCTCTTTCAGTTGATGTCTCTTATGCAAATGTGATACCTTATGCTATGTTGTACGTCTGAGGACATTGGAGGACCCATGTGCAGTTGTTTATTTGCAGATAAATACCAAATGAGATTCAGTTCCACCTAAAATACTCTTGACAATGCTTCTTTCACCTCTGGTAATTCCTCTTCCATCATCACCAGTCTTTAGATTGGCTACTCTTTGTCTTCTTGCTGCTCTGGATGGGGCTGCTGAAATGTTTGGCACATTGTCCTCTGGACAGAGGCAGCCATGCTTCTCATTCCCTGAGTATCTGCACCACGTGCCTTTGCAGTAAGGTTGGTGTTGGACTAAGACCCAAACAGGACCCTGAGTTCTTGTCCTGTTTAAATGTGTGCAGGTCAGAAAGAGGAATGGGGACAGAGTCAGGACTAAAACATTGCAAGTTGAGCCTATCTTCATAATAAAACCAAACAAATCTAAAGCCTGCTGATTGTCAGAGTAGTTTGAATTCAAGTCAGATACTGATCCGAATTCTGCAAAGGTGACCTGCCATTGCTGCATGGGACAAAACCAGGTAGTTCAGAGATGCATGAGAAAGGAGCTAACTGATGTTAGCTAGAGAAAGGTATGATCTCTCAATAGAGTCAAGAGGTATGAGCTACATAGGTGATCTGGCCTCAGCATGTTATGGATGTTATGGTGATGAGTGTAATAACAGCTAGAGGTGGAAAGATTTCTTAATTATAATTTTCTTTTTTAACCCTAAACACTATTCTTGTCCATCCCAAGTTATTGCCTGAAACCACTGAAGACCTTCCTTCAGAATTGTCTTCCTCATAACGTAGCAAATAGGCGTTGTGCAGGACTGAACAGTTGGACTAGCCTGTTGCCGAGCCCAGCAAATTCCTTTCTTGTAAGGATGGCACATTCCATAATGAATAGCTAAGATGATCTGTTCAATGAGCCGTTTGCAAAGCACAGTCTTCCTTTAAAGCAAAACCTGCTACAGGAATTGTTTCTATTATAACTGTTCTGAGCTATAAATGCACAGTAAATTATTAGTCAGATATTTTCTGCATGACTGCCCACTATTCCTAACTTTGCACATAGGCATATTATTTAACCCTTTCTTTTCTGCTCTCTGGCAACTCTTCACAAGACAGATGGGAGGACCTGACATGCTAGTCAAACTCTTCAGGCGAAGTTAGCAGTGCTGGAAGACTGAGGAGTGGCTGAAGATGTGATTTGGAAAAGGTGACACTAAAAGAACCATCCTCTGCCTATTGGTAGGCATCAGGATCTATGTAGAAACTCATGATGGCAAGTTTTAGTGACTTCTCTTAGCCCTTTTGATAGCTCCATGAATAACAGCAGATCCAAATGTAATATTTGATCTGATTCTTCTCTATCGCTATGAGAAATCATGGATTAGAGCTCTCTGCACTGGGCCTGTATCTGTAACTGGACTGAACAAATCTGCACCAAGGAAAGCAAAAGCATGAATTCAGAGGAGAATCACCATTGGCAAGGGAAAAATCAAAGTCACCAGAATGGCATAGTGGTTTCCAAAGTTGGGTAATCTCCACATGACTGTAAAAAAAAAAGGACTGAATCTTTTTTTTTTTTTAAAGTATCAACAGAAAGATATCAAATGCACAACCTCTCACTGATTTTTAATCATGAAGAAACAGAATGAATATTTCCTGGGCACGTATTTATGACTCCAAAGAGAAAAAAATTTTCAATGTAAGATGGTGCATCTGGTTGCCAAAATTTGCTTTAGTTGCTTTAGTGTTTGATTTCTGCAGTGTTCTGGCATACAGAAAGGAAGATTGTGGTGAAACTTTCATAAGGTGAATTTCCAGGGCTGGTTACCAAAATCCAGAACTAAACACAGAAATAAAACTTGCTGACTCTTTTTAGTAATATTTATTAGAAAGATTGTCACTTTCCAAACAAAACATGGGCCCCTCTTGAACTGTTGTACCCAATACAGGACAGTGTTTCTTCCAAACCACTTAAACCCTAATGCAATTACATAGATGAAGAACAGGAGTGGAATTGAAGAGAGACACATGCATAGAGATGAATGGCACTATGACATACAAAAAGTTAAGGATAGTCAGGACAAGCAGTTCTGATCCCGGTACAAGTTTGGCAAAAAAAGATGTTCATGGCCTTTGGATCCCAGAACTCAGAGCCTCTGCCTCCACCTCTGGAGAAGTACCGGTTCACATACCCTGCTCTTTACTGGCTGATGTTTGCTACAGCAGTGACTGATCTTTACAGGTGGGTGCAGAAAGACTTGGTTGCCTTTTTCCGACCTTTATAGGTGACTGCCATTGCCAGAAAATAGGTGTCATTCTGGGAGGCGCTGCATTGGCCTTTCACCTTAAGGAAACCCTTCCGCACAGAAAAAATCTGTCATTGCTTTGTTAAGGTTATTTGCTCTGGACCTTTAAAAAGAAGCATTCAAAGGGTCATGAATTTCACTCAAAGAGCCTACACTGTAGCACAGACCTGATGGAAAGCTGCCAGAATGCATAGACATGTACGAGTGTTGTGCAATCTGAACTACAAAAACCCCAACGTCTCTAAGCAGTTCCAATAACTTTTTCACTTGCAGGATTCTGTATGCCTCTCAAAGCATGGCACCTAAATCACAGTTTGACTGTCAAATTCAACTGATTGTGATCCAGAGTCAGAAATTCGAAGCCCCAGGATGTGTATATGTGGCAAAAGACTTTCTGCCAACAAGTCTGTAAATCTGAAATTATTTATTTTGAACTATAAGTAGCCTGAGAGTTGAGTTATTTAATAACAATCAGAAGAGTCTGTGCATTTCTGGTTTGGAAAAGAACAAGAATAACTTTTCAAAACCATATTCAGGAGTGAAATTAACTATAGAGGGTGGTTGCCTCAGGTTGAGATTCCAAGTTTAGAGAGAAATAATAGCCATTTTACTGTCAGAATTGTTTAGGGCAAGGAGAATACAACAACTAGGTCAGGAGGATTTTATTTCTCAACTTCAGATTAAATTAGAGCTGCTCCAAAACCACATTGCGTTAGAAGCGACAGATACATTTGCTCCGACGGAAAGCCCAGTGTGAGTCTTGGCAGAGAAAGAGGGCTTTTGCTATGTCCATGAAAACATCTGCACAGGTTTCCAGGACCCTGAATGTGTTAGCAATGGGGACCCAGCTGGTACTGAGGGGAGCGAGTGGAAATTAACATCCCCCTGGGATGGAAGGTAACTCAGGTTGCGTGGCTCACACCAGCTTTGCATTGACAAACAGCATGAGCTGGAGTCCCAGAGTCACTACAGAGTTTGTTTTTCTCAAGGTCGTGCAAGGTTCACTCACATCCTTCTTCCCTATTGGTCTTGAAATCATGTGTTAACTCTGTGCTTCTGTCGCTGTGTCTGTGCACATTTTCATTTGTTTAATAAGCAACTGTCAATACTCAACCGGAATTGTTTTTGCAACTAGAGATCTATTTTCTGCTTCGGTCATTTTTCTTTAAAAGCCGGGTATGTCTAGTGCTGCTTATGTGATTTTTCTAGATGAAATTTATCTACAACTGCTTCTTTGGGCTCCATTGCAAATATTGTCTCAGAAGGAAGCTTCATACTTAAATAAAATTCACACTTTGCAAATGACAGTATGAGTTTTCAGTATACACTTGTGACAGTGTCCTCCAGCCCATAAAGGCTTCCTTTTAGGTTAAGAAAGATCTGTTTCCTGTCACCCCAACAGAGCCATGGACTCTGAGATTCAGGATGCTTTAGTTGATGGACTATTGAGAGAACTTGCCAAGTCTTTCTGAGGGACTGTAATGCCCACATTCCGATGGGGTGGTGCTTGTGCCGGTATATCAAATTGCTGTGATCTGAAGGTGCTAATGACCATTTTCACTGCTGTTTTTTCTTGGCCATAGCTGTGGGGGTGAGAAAGAACAGGGAAAATACATTAGGAAGCCAGAGAAAGGAGAAGAAATACCTTGTGGACCAGAACTAGACACATTCTGGATGAAGTGTTGTTTGACATCCCTTTGGAGCCAAGAAATAATGACTTGAACAATGCAGATGGGCCATTGTGAGACTGTATAAAACCTCTCACTCACTGAATCCCAACTAACCACAGCACAGCTTTATCTTCAGTGTTACTTGGAATTGTGTCAAGGAGGCTTTTTTTTGCTCCCTCTTCTTTTTCTTTCTTTCGTTCCTTTCTTTTTTTTAAACCTCAAGGTCAAACAAAACATACACTTAAAATAAAGCTTTATCAAGAGAGATGGAGGACTAAAGGGCTTCCTATTTTTAGTAAGGGCAATCTAATCTAAGCAGAAGTTGTTCTGGGCCCCTCTCCGTTTTCCATGAAAGGTAGGTGCTCCCGGGATGATTCCCAGGGCTTTCTGTGGCTTCTGTTTTCAGATGCAACCCAAGCCACTGAATTTTATTGAGCAAGTATCCTGGAAAGTCCTGAGCAAAATGAGAGACAGCTGATAGTCCTAGAATACCAGTACTTTTAGTAAGGTCCTGCAGCTGTATCTCTGGGTTGTGAATTCTCATAGGCTTTAAGCCAAGCTCTTTTCCCCAGTCCTCCCCCAGCTACTGATATGGTCCTTGACGGGGGAAAGCATCTGTCCAACTCAAAGCACAGAAAGTGATTAAGTGCTTTCTTAATCATGGCCTTGTAGCTCTTATATTTGACTCTTGGCTTAGTCAAAGCCAGCTTTTTAAGTAAACTTCATATGAAATTGGATGGAAATGGTAATGAGACAGAGAACTTTTCACTTCTAGGTCATCACTGAATAATTTTTCAGGAAGGAAAACCCTATAAAATTATTGCTGCTTGAATGCAGTCGAGAGTGTATTTGGAATGTTGAAGCACAAATATCTTGGCTGGCCTGACTGCTTTGTATCGCCAGTGTTATGGGAATTAGCTTGTGAGTTTACTGTGCTGAGACAAGACAATTACTTTTGAAACACCCAACAGACAGCTGATATAAAGCCCAAAGATGGAGAAAAATAAAACACAGTTGTGCTTTTCAAACTAGGAGAAAAAGAATTTCCTTTCCCATTAGCCTGATATGTTAACCTGTATCCCATATATGATGAAAAATAGTAGATGATGTCGCTAAGAAATCTAGCTGGTCCATTTTGACCTGCGGTGCTGGGATCTGTCCTGCTTCTTCTAGGAAGCTATTGAACAAAAAGAAGACAAACCATCTGATTGCCAGAAGGATTAAAAATACTGTACAGAAAAACACAAAAAAGTTTGAAAAAAAGTTTAAAATCTCTGCTTTAGTGAGTAACAAAATTACCACCAGAATGTTCAACTTACTTATACAGAAAAGAAGTAAACCCAGATTTCTGGGTAACCCAACGGCTTCATGGTTTAGGAAAGGATTGATCATTGCACAGAACAAGATATCTGGGAGTGGGGAGGTAATAGGGCCAGGGCTGCAAACCATCCTTTCTTGCATCCTCATACAAGAGCCAATCTCATCTCAGTTTGCAGGAAATTTTGCCACGCCTGGGTCATGTGGAAATCTGAATCAGGCTGCCCTTCTTTCCACCTCTTTAGTTCTAAGCAATGATCTGCACCCCTTGAAGTTTGGAGAGGAAATATATATAAAGCCTGTAAGTATTTACAAGAGCTATAAAAAAAGAGCTTTGCGGTAGTTGACATGGGAAGTGATTAAGGTACCTTATAAGCAAAGATTGCAGAAAAGAGAGAAGTGATGCCAGAAAGGAATCTGGCAACAATCCCGAGGTAACGATAAGTTACTTCCAAAAGGAGGAGTTGTGGGAGGAAAAATAAAAAAATTAAATCGAGGCAGATTGCAAGATTTTTGGCCTTGGGGACTAAGACACGAAGACGGTTCATCTCTGGGCTCACAGACATAAGGCGAAGGTGATGTTTCACCCTGCTCAAATCCTACAAAATAGGAGTTCATCAAGATTTGCTGGAATTTGAAAAGGCTCCATTTCCCAGGCATCTCATCTTTCTGCATCTGTGTTTACACAAATGGGTCTTGGGTCTCTCCAGGGTTTAGGAGAATGCTACTCTGAATAAAAACACACGCATGGGCTGCATTGCCAGTGAGGATCTCTCTGAGTGACTATTTCTTGTTTTCTAGTTTAACAGGTGGAGAATGCGTCCAGACCTGTCCCTAGACAGAAAGTTGTGACATGAACTTTCACAGATGAAATGACAGCTGAAGAACACTCAGTTATCATGATCAATCATAAGTATAAAAGTCTAGCTTTTGAAGTCTCAGTTTGAGAGCCTTGAAAAAATGTTATGGGGATCTACTCCTCATGTCCCAAATGGGACAGAAAAGGGTTCTGACTAGATGCACTGTAAATGGGGAGGGGCAAACCTTCCCATCTACAGGAAAGTAGAATGGTGTACAGAAAGTGAGTGCATTAGAAAAATATAGAAAAATTTAAAAACTATTCAGGAAATAGTAGTGAGTAAAGGGAACGTTTGTTGAAATTGAACCAACTACAGGTGGAGAAAGGAAGGGCTGAATTCATCCGGACATACTGAATAAGTGCTTTAGAAACTAGGAATTAGTATATGTCCTCCCCAAAGGTTAATGATCTCCTACCTTACTTTCATCAGGGTTTACTTATGGCATTTTAGTTTATGTATAGCACCTGCACCAGTGTGTAGTCTGTCTTCTGTTGCGTTACTGTGTCACAAAAATGAAGTACAGTGACACAGAATAAACTCATTGATCTATGAATATAGAGCATATATGTCTTGACAGCCAATGATATTGATGGATTGACCTTTGACACTTTTGTGCTTTCTTCAGTTCACACCAATGTCAGGGAGAACTTCACGTGCCCTGAAGCATGCTGAGAATCAATGTGTATTCCTACATTGATGTTCAAATTCAGATATCAACAAGCTGTGTTCAGATCATCATCATGTTGCAAGAATGCAGCTGGTAAGATTCTGCAGTGATATTCCTTGAACCTGATATTAATCAGGATTTTTATTAATCACCTAGGTGGCACGAATGAAGAGTATGCTAATTAAATTAGCAGATGACATAAATTTGAAAAGAATTGCAAGCACAAAAGAAGACAATCTTGAACTTCAGAATTATCAAATATTAGTGTAAGAATAATCCAGGGCTTGGGAAAGGAAAGGATGAAATTCAATAAAGACGAATGCAAGATATACAGTTCTATACTTAGGCAAGAACAATCAGATGTACAAATATGGGATGTGAAAGAACCAGCAGAGGAGGATCTGGGGCAATTGTGAATTTCAAGCTGAAGAGAAGTCAGAAGAGTTAAGATTGCCATGAGAAAAGCAAACACCATACTGGGATATATAAACTGGAGTACCATCTGCATGACACGGGATGTGATTTTTCTGCTATACTCTCTTTTCTCCAATTTTGGGCACCATGGTTCAAGAAGGATGGGACTGGTTGGACAATGTCCAGAAGAGACCAACAAGGATGATCAGAAGTCCAGAGAATATGACTAATGAGGAGAGATTGAAATAGGGGGGTTGTTTAGTCTGGAGAAGATCAGACCGAGAAGGAATATGATAACATTCTCTAAATACATAAAAGATAGATGAAGAGGAAAGAACAATTTGTTATTTAAGTGCAGGGTGCAGAGGACAAGTCTTAAAGTACAGCAAGGGACATGTAGGTTAGATATTATGAAAAAACCCTTCCTAATAGGAAAGATAATGAAGCCCTGGAATAGCCTGAGATTTGGACTTCATTCGAGATTTTTTGGGACAGGTTGGATACAGCATGTTTCAGGAAAGACAGGGGGAGGACAGGTTTTGTCTTTGGGCAGGCAGACAGAGTTGATGGCACTGAAGAAAGTCACCTCCAGCTCTATTTTGTGCAATGTCTACAATCAACGATAACAAGTTATTGCTAAGGTATGATAATCACTGTGGTACATAAATTCAGAGGAGTAATGGGTAATTCAGGCTGCTGGGAAACAAAATTTTGCCCTCCTGTACAAAGAATCAAATGTCATAGTCACAGCACTGAACTTAGACACATCCTCAGGTCTCCAAACCTAGTCCACAAATAAGGAAAGCCACATACAAGTGGCCAAAGAGCTTCCTTCTATGCTTGGATAAATGAGACATTCAGCAAAGCAGTAACTTTATCTGAACCTTAACCCAAAACTTTGCTTCAACACAACCTGATTTTTTTTGATATCTGAAAAAATTTTACTGCATTTTCATGATACTTAGTTCTAGTAGAAATAAGGAGACAGAATGTAACAGAGAAAAAAAAAAAATCTGTTTGTGGATGGAAAACATATTTCCCAAACCTTGGGGAAGACCTTCTTCATAGCTTCCTACCCTATGGTTGCTATCATTAGAGGAGTCACCAGGCTATTGACAGGACCCTGAAAGATGCATAGTTTCTTAATATCAACCACAGTTATGGTAACATGCATTCATCTCTGGGCTAAAAAAATAATCCAATGAGTTGGAGGGTAACTACCAAAAGCTACATTTAGGCTTCCAGTCTGGATACTTATTTGATTTACTCCATGAAAGTAATCTCTGTTGACATATTGCATGTAATGACATATGCTGTATAAGTACTATTCAAATGCATGCTGGAGTCTTTCAGGACTGCTGTGACTTGAAGGCAGGTCCTCGGTGACAGGTGTAGATTTTGTTAATGCATTGTTTTCTGAGTAGTGGAATGCTCTAGATTGCCCAGAAGTTTCTTCCCACCCGCTTTGAGTCTGGTGCTTGCTCCCATCAGTACCCAAAAACTCCGGAGAGGTCCAGCTTACTCTTGTGATTTACAAAGGCTTGTTGTTCTCCCAGCAGCCACAGAAAAACCTGGCTATGTCTCACCTCTGCCCAAAGGAGCTTGTCTCCTCCGGCACAGACTGCCACAGGCAGCAGAGGCCAGACCTCCCACTGTCCCAGCATGACTCGGGGAGGTGAAATCTCTCCCTGCCACCACAAATAGAAAAAAGCTAAATTATGCTTTAGGTGAAGACAGTAAGGAGGATGCTTTAAGGCCTCTGCAGATAAGCAGAAGTGAGCTAGCCCATGGGACAAGTTCAATTTTAGTTTGCCTCTGCTCTGTGGGTAGGGTCAGCTATGATACACCATTTTGTCACGCAAGCCCAGGGAAGTGGCTTTGTTGGTATCAGTGATGAATGTCAGCTCTGTTGCAACAGCCCCAGAAGGAGATAAAGACAAACTTTCTGTGCACAGAGGGACAAAAATTTCTACAATTTTTCCTTCCCCCCTCTGCTGTGCACCATCCTTCCCTCTGGCTGCCAAAGAAAAGAACCCCTCAGAGGTTACCCGCTGCCTTTCCTGAACTCGCATGACTTTGCTGCTTCGGATCCTTCACCTCCTGCGTTTAACCGAGGTTATGAAAACCAAGCTGCTTGCTCTCTGTTTATTTTCAGTGATCTCCTCTGTGTGCTGCCAGCGGCCAGAGCCACGGCCTTTCCCAACACAGGGCATCGCAGGGAGCTCGGACTGCACCCAGGGTGGAGGAGAGAGGTGCACGAGTCAGTGGCCAAGATGAGCTTACGTAAAAAAATTAAGGTTGAGACCCCGCCAAGATTTACAGTGCTTGTACAAGTTCAAGGTACTGGTGACTGAGCTAAGGGCATGTTTTTCTTGCTGCTCTGAGGCAGGGATCAGCTGCAGGGTACGATGCAGTTAGGGACACAGGAGATTTCAAAGAGTGTGACCAGCCAGCTCTGCAGCCTCCCCAGTCTGAACGCTGGGCACAAGGACCAGCAGCAGCTGGGCTTTGCATTGGAGCAATTCCCATAAACCTGGGGTGTGCTGTGGGTATGAAATTGGTGGTTAAAGTATCTTGGTGTGCCAGCTCTTGGGAACTGGATTGGGCGGCTGTGTAGAGTGGTGGCAAATCCCCAGTGGGTTGGAAAGCAGCATTTTAAAGGTGTGCTTAGGTGCCTTGGAAACCTATGTCCCATTTGCAGGCATGATGGGCTCATGTTCTGCGAAGTGTTTCTGCTGGGAAACAGGACCCTAACGCTTTTGACACTCAGCACTAAGTTAGCTTAAATCCCACTGATTTTAGCATTAATGAAACATATTTTGTTCTACAGCAGCTTTAAAAGGAGTCCTAGTGAGAAAGAACAGTGGGTAAATAAGTTGGAACAAAAATTAGAAGGGGGATGCACTTTATAGATGCACTGCTGGGTGAGATCAGAAATGCATCTATTTATCCCTGCTGTTTCACTGGCTTGTGTTTTGGTTTTGCCTTTCGTGGAATATATTTAATCACTCTTGAATGTCAGAGCATGAATGCGGGTGATGCTGTCCCAGATGGCTAGGACAGAGCATGGGCTTCTCACACAAAGTCAGAGGACATGTGCAAATGCCAGAAAGAGGTTTTTCAAGTTCCAGGACAGCTTTGTGCACTGATCCTATTTTGTGGCTTCCTTTGAGACACCAAAGCTGTGCAGAAGAGTCCTCCTTTGTACTTTCCCATTCAGCTGTGTCTTGAAATCTCGCTAGCACTCTTCCTAGGGAAGATCCTCTAGGTTGGCTCTGCACGGTAAGATACTTGTCTTCTGAGGCAAGCAGGGCACTTCTGCCAGGGATCTCTGGGGCTGGAGATGAACGAAGCCATGGGGAGGAATTCACATAATCTAGTCCTGAGCTGCAGCAGCTGCTTAGTTCTCCGTGCAGATGCGCTGCAAGAGAGGTCAAGCTGTGCCTTGTATCTCAACACGCAGTTCAATGAGAAGAACCAAGGAAGCTTGTTTTTCCAGGGCTGGTTATCCAGCCGTGATTTTTAGGGGGGAGCCTAAAGCTCATAAGATAGCTTTTCCTATAGATCTATAGTGTCTCTGTTCCTCACCAGGTCCACAAACCATGTGGAAAGTGGAAGCCTGCTAAAAGGGATTAAAAATGGCTGGTATGGGAAGACAAACAGATCGAATACATACACAAACCAAGGTAGCACGCTTGTCCTGGTTTCTCCAGGAAAGGAGGCTAAAACCAGACCTCAGGCTAAGTTTTGAAACACAATGTTCCATGTAAATGAGCCACTCTACAGTTGAAGCACCATTTTATTTTCTTCCCTGACAGTTTTTTTGTTGAAGTCATGGGAGTTGCCCTGGGCAACACAAGGGTAAAGCTATCTGTGACTCATTCTGTGTCATTGTAAGAGTCTTGCCCTTCTCCCTTGGGGGACTTTGGTCACACCAAGCAGATCTAACTTGACTGAAAATAGTTATTAATTCCTTTTTTTCTCTCTCTCTTTTTTCTTTTTTTCTTCTGTTGTTTCCATGTTACCTAACTCAGAGAAGAACTCCAGACAGATGAAGTATTTGTGGATCATCCTTGCTCTTTTTTTCTTACTTTTCCTTTTGACAGAAGTCCCTGGTACTACTACCCCAACTCCCCAGCTAGGCATGACAGTGGCACAAAAACTTCAGAGTCAAGTGATTGTTGTGTGACCACATCTCTGAGTCAATGATCCACACCAGCTTTGTACCCTGAGTTCTTTTTTGATTCATCTTCTAAACCACAGAATCATATGGTTTCTGCTGAACAACAAATGCAACACCCTCTAATAAGCTCCTTTGTATATGTCAGGTTATCCAGCTGCTTTGATTGGTTATAACCCTTGAAGGGTTAAGAGGCTTAGAAGAAATCATGGAGGGCATTCATGCTCTTTTCCTTTTATTTCTTTGTCTATTTGTCTTTTATGAGTCTAAGATGAGTTGCTTTGAGGTCTCTAGCACCTTCTTGTTGTGAGCTATGATAGGTAGAGGAATATTGACATAACTGATCCATAATGCCATTGATCTATAAGGAGATATATATCTCTGTTGAAAAGTTTCACTCCAGGCTGGGAATGTAGATCAGAATGTGGCAAAGCATTAAGGAAGCTCATGGTGGCACATGAATTAGGATGTCCTGCCATAGTCTGTGTAGATAGTACCTGCTTTAGTACAAAGATTGTGTCCCGAATTGTATTTGTATTTCATTTAGCATGCCGGTGCTAGTGCCAGTATGAAAACCTTTGATTCCTGGAGATGTTCTTGTGCTGCCTTGATTTACTATCTCTTCTTGTGGCCAGCCCTGGAGAAGAGAATGGCCTTCTAAGCACAGCTAATAGAGTTACTGTTTTAGTTAATGTAACGAGGACTTGTGTTTTTGTTGTCATGGCTGCCAGGTTTTGTTCCCATAGCACTGTCTGTGTGTATGTGGATGTGATTCATTACCTACAGACACTAGAGCCTATACCCTGCATTGCAGTTTGTACTTGAGCTGCTTCCCTGTCATAGAACAAGTATCTCAGATCTGCCTCTTGGTGGATTCAAGCCAGTGTCCAAATTGTTTGGCTTTGGTCCATCTCCAAGGACCTATCAATTAATTTACAAAAGCAGTGTTGACAAAACCATGGAATATTCCATTGTGAGCAGCAGTCAATGCATATTCTATATTTTAACATAAACTGATGTCTTCTGTTTCCATGTTATACAAGGAAGCATCCAGAAATCTATGATCTTAGAGATTATTCATAGGAAAAACAGAGGAACAGATCGTTCCCATCAAGATAAAAGAGCAAAATTTAACAAGTTAAAAAATGCCAACTGTTGGTCATACATTGGGTGTATGTTTTCCTTGATGTTTTCCTGCAATTCCTGAGTGACTGGAGTGCCCGGTGTAGTGCCTGGTGTACTGATTAGAGTGCCTGCAGTGCCACACACAAAATCAAATAGCAAAACACTTAGTAAGGTTATATATTCCCTACATTGCCTATGCATACAAAGCATGCACACTTGGATTTTTACACCCATACAAATCTTACAGCATAAAAAAACCCCCAAACACATCCAAAAGCAAAACCAAAAAGAAATTACTATAAAACATATTGCCTGCAAGAAGTTGTAGGTAGACATTTGGGTATCACCTATGAGCATGATAATTAATGGAAATTTTCTTGTAAATCCATTCTTTCATTATTTAAGTTCAATAATCAGTTCCAGAATCTCTCAGGATTGTGCTCTGTTTCATCAGCTCTTACAAGTATAAAACAGAACCCTCGGTCTTCAAAGCCAACCCTCTTGCTTTGCCACTGAACCATCCCCACTTGAATTTCCTCCAGAATTATTTCTTTTTTTTTCCTTTTTTTTTTCCTTTCTGTTTTACTGCTGGTTCTTTTCTTGTCCCCCATTTCCCCAATACCCCAAACAAAGAGTAAAACTCCCTAAAAATGTCTGCAGAATCTCACAAACAATGCCAAAACTCTGAGATCTGGCATGTTTCTTTTTTCTTTTTATAAAAAGCAATCAATTCCCCTTCCCTTCTTTCCAGCAATGATGAACATGCATTTTGCAGAATTAGCCTATGAAAAAGCCAGAGCTCCCCTGACTCCAGCTTTTGAGGGAATTGAACTGTACCCTTCCATGGAAAGAGCTCCCTGGAATGTACCATTAGAGACAAAGAAATTCTGGAAGCCTTGCCATATTTCCCATGTTTGAATCGTGCTGAGTGCTTGTCCTTTCTGGTATTTTGTGCCAATAGACTCGGTATGCTAATGTGGTAACAGAGGACTGCTCAGTCAAGTAGACACAAGTATGACAAGGTATAGTAAGGAGATAATAGGGAATAATTTAAAAGAAAAGAAGAGATGTAAATTCTTTTTTTCAGCAAAAGAAGAAAATTAAGAGCTGGGGATGGTATCTACATCATTGGGAACATTCAATTCAAGGCTAGATGTTTGCCTGAAGAATAAGGAATAATTCAAACTGGACTTAAATGACAAGTCCAACTTGAATAGTCCAGACGAACACTCCTATAAGCTGTGTTAGGACAAAGTAGCCTCTTCCAACATCTCATGTAGGAAGTATTCCTGTTTCCCAGAACTGCATCATGACTTTCAGCTTTCTTTGGCTGCTACCTGGCTAGGTGCCAGCACAGAAGAGGAAAGGAAAAACATGTTCTTTTTCTTTCACTCTACCTAGAAATCTGGTTTCGAGGAAAATATCTACTCTGCCTTTCATCAAGCTCAAGGCTGGTCCGCTTGATGTGTTAGGGCTGGTGGTATTCCATGTAGTGTTCTCCAAGAGCAGAGGCGTAGCAAAAAGGACATGGGCTCATTTGACTGCTGTGCAGCAAGTGTCCTCTGTATGGCCTCCTGGGATGGTCAACTCTCAGGTGGCCTTTTCAGAAAACAGTATGTTTTCCTTTGCTGAGGCAGAGGTTTAGGTTCTTCTTCGCTGATCTCACGCAGGTTCCCTACACAAGGTCAGAGTCCAGGGTGCTTCTCATGAAAAGGGCACTCACATCTTTGCAGCAAAGTAAACAAACAGGACCTGCTCATAAACAGCTCATTATCTACTCGATTTTCTGAGTCATCACATCCAGCTTGGAGTGGGAATCCCAGCTGAGCTAGTTGTTTTTGGCAAATCGGACAATCCCTTGTGACCAGCAGTGACTGGTTTCTTGCCTTTATTCCCCCACACCCCGTTGAACATAATACAAGATACTTTCCACCCTCCATTGTGGGTAAAGACAAGAAACCAAAGGGACTGGGAACTCTCTCCAGTGGCAGCTCTGCTGGAGCGTAACTCCAAGAAAAGCAATGTGGAGAAAGGTCAGAAAAGCTGCCATTTGGGCAGTTCAGAGTCGCAACAGCAGCATAGAAGAGGCCAGATGAAGGTAGGTTGGGGTGGGAAAGATGGGGAACGAGCCATAATGTGGGCTGGAGTGCATCCACTAAGTGTTCAAAAAAAGAGGCAGTTTTCAGTTGGATCTTGAAATCCACTGCAATCTAGTAAACAAGTGTGTGTCGTTGGCAAAGGCTCTGAGGAACTCAGGAGATTTTATTTCCTGGAAATTCTGAGAAACAGAAGAACAATAGAGGAAAGAAGAAGGAGAACCGCACGCTGGTTTCTGTGCAAAACATGGGAAAACATACTTTGTATCAATGAAATATTTTATCTGTTCTGAAATAGGCCAACTTGTGTCATTCTTGAGTGCTTTAAAGCATAAGAAAAGCTGGAAAATTCAAAATGAAGAGCTCTTTTGAACAGGAGAATCTAAATGTTTCAAAGAATGTTCATTTTTATCTTCACAGATTTTTCATTAATACACAACGAGCACAAATGAACAGTGTGGTAAAGCCAAAAAGAAATGTGTAAACTTGCAAAAAAATCCCATGTGAAAAAGAAGGATCTCTTTTCTCTGGGGAAAAGAAAATTACAACATTTCCACAGCTCAAAAAAGAAAAAGTTGGGGACAGAGTGTTTTAATCCTTCTTTGTATATCTGGAAAAGTGGGTGTCGGCACCACTATTTTTGCCCTTGTTGAATCCCAGTGGGTGCCACAAGAAACAATTTGCCTAGCCATGCTGAGAGGAGATAAATCCAACAGAGGAATTTCTTCAGATTTGGAGCCAGTGCTCTGTCATAACATGGACAATACCATGGAGGTGCTGAAGTACTTACAAAAGAAGAGGAGCTTCAGGCCTGCAGATGGTTCCCAGGCCACAGCTGAGCCAAGACAGCTCAATCCCACCAGAGGCAAAGCAGTAGATGTGAGTCAGTGAGGGCAGTAGAAAGGAATGACTACATCAGAGCCGCCCAATCTCACATGACAAGCCAGTGGCAATATTGGCACCAGTCAGCCTTTCCCTCCAAGCACACAGAGACGCTTTATGCACCCCTCGCTGTGCAGGGGAGATGGACTGTTCTCCATTGGATATAGAGGAACAACATGAAAGTCCAGCATAAACATGCCTCTGTCAGAGCCGTCGCTGCCCACCTCCTCCCTATCACTTACTCATCCCTCCCACGGGCAGGACTGGAAATGAAGTAGCAGTGGAAAGCAATAGACAGGCCTGCCCAAATGGAAATTGAGTGGCTGCTGGAGCCTTAGAGTGACACTGGAGTAAAAAAACTTGTGGCTGTGGTGATAGCAACTTAATGCACTGAAGCTCTACGTTGTCATGGACTATGGGTCCCTCCGTGTTGTGGACATGTGGAAACCAACAGGTTCAATGAACCCCACATTTCTGGACCTGGTTGTTGTGTGTGTAGAGCAGTTCCAGTTCAGAGGCTAGAAGGCCCTGGAGCAACCACTGCTGTATTTCAAGGAGTACATCCAAGCCTCTTTGAAAATACTCACTGGGGGATGTTTGCTTCAGATATTGTCCTCCAATACACTTTGCATTTCAGCATGGGCCTGGAATAGTGGAGGGAAAAAAGGACTCTTTGTTTTATTGGGCTCAGAAGGCAGAATGACATCCTAAAAGCCAAGCTTATGTTTTGGTGCAGTAGGGAACATCCCTGCTCATCATGAGGAAGAACAGATGGGCAATGAATGGAATAACTACCAAATAAATGTCCTGCTCTTCTCAAAAGTGACAATTTGGGAAAAAGGCCACTGAGTGAGGAGGCAGCATCATGAGGGAAAATTCCTGGCTTGTGACTGTGTTCAACCACCAGTGGCAGCCACCCAACCTATCAGTCTAACTTGGGGTGAGTCTGTGTCATGTAACCTTCTTTCTCAGTGACAGTTCCAGGGTCTGTAAGTCTGTAAGATTTCAGTGGACCACAGCAGCATCTTCAGCAATGCCTAAATACTTTCAACAGGAGCCAAGCAATGCCCCAGGTATGGAAGGGTGAAACACCTTTGCAGTGGTACAATTTTTTTTGGGTGCAGGAGGGGAATCATGTGCCTCAACAGCTGATGCCCAGCAGGAGACAAGTAGTTTGCTGCAGAATTCTCCTTTGCTGCTGCTCAACCTATACACCCATAATATCACTGTGTTTCACTAGAGGTGAAACACCTCTGACAACAAAAGCAGTTGTAGGAAATACCTAGTGGGGAGAAGGTGGCCTGAACAGCACTTTAAACTTCTGTAGGGGAGGAACAAGAAGCATTACACCCAAGCAAAACTATAAATTACACTTTGTGTGATAAATTACATTTTGGCTAGCCCAAAACAGCCAAATCATTACAAAACCTGCAATAACAGTTTATTCCCCTCTAAAGGTCACATTACTTAGCAGTTGGCAAAGTGGAGGACCTTTCTTGCGGCTTTGGTCCACAAAACAACGTCTGCCTTATTAACACTGACTTGTTTTCTACATGATACATTGAAAATCTTGGGTCTGCTCAGCCAGCATGTGCTAATTAGAAACTGAAGGGGCACTTTGCAAGGTATGATTCACTATGCTTGGACAGTGAGTGATAGTATGCGTTGGCAGAATGTATGCAATTTGACAGCAAAAAGGAATTTGCGCCCACGATATCTTCCCCCAAGTATTCTCAAATTCAGGAAGGTCAAAAGTGACAGAAATAGAGAGCTCTCTTTCTGATGATACATCATCAGAAAAAGTGATGGCAACACACTTTCCTCAGGACCAGGTGATCTGCTAGCTCAAGGACCATTGTGCCAGAGAGCCAGCATTCTGCATCTTACGAGCGGGCTGTCCCAGCCTGAAGAGAGACGGGTACACCACCCATTTAGAGACTGCCAAGTTAGATGGGCAGGCTGTTGCAATGAAGGCACCAAAGTCAGGAGAAATTACAGGGAGATAGCAATGAAAATGAAAATACATACACAAAAAGAAACAACTTGTAGCCAAGGCCAAAATCAGGAGGACACCAAGAGTTTTTCAGGTGATGGAGGAGTTAGATGCAAGAGATGCTGGATGCTGAGATACAGAAGAGCAGGATGCTAATCAAAGGTGTGAAAGCAGGAACTGGGTGGAAACAAATTATTCACCTACAGTGACAAAGCAGCCAGGCACTAGAAGATCGTTAAAAAAAAATCCAGGACATTTGAAGCTGAACCATTCACAACAGGACTCTTGTCTGGGCTTGGCTCCATCTTCTGGACCTGATGCTGGTAAGGATGACTGTTGTACATAAGCAAATACTGACACAAAGCACAACAATAGCAGTTAGAAGAAAAGATGGAGAAATCTGTGTGAAGCTTTGCAGGTGAAGTGCAGGTTGGAGTACAGGGGAAAAGATACATAAAATGTAACAAGAGTCAGTCTATGAAAACCTGGCTTGAATGGTAGCTTTTCCTGTGATACATCCAGGCTGCATTTTCTTAATACACTATCACTTTCTTGACATTATTGGAACCCTCTTGTGTTATTTTCTCAGAGCATGGTGTGTAAAGCTCATCCTTTATCCTTTACAGACAGAAATCCTATACAATCAGGGTCGAGAGTTCCAACAAGATAGAGGATACTTCTGTGGGATGAGCTGGTTCTACAAAAGGTTAGCACTGAATCCCCTAGCTGGTAGGTAAGCCAGTAGATGAGAATGAGACTGAATTTTTCACTAGAAAAAATTTTTTTAAGTTTGCCAATGACACCAAGTTGTGTGGTATGGTCAACACCCTGATGGGAAGGGATGCCACCCAGAGGGACCTGGACAGGCTTGAGAGGTGGGCCCATCCAAACCTCATAAATTTTGACAAGGTCCTGCAAGGGGGTCAGGGCAATCCCAAACACAAATACAGCTGGGCAGAGAATGGATTAAGGCAGCTCTGAGGAGAAGGACTTGGGGTGTTTGTTGATGAGAAGCTCAACATGAGCCGGCAATGTGCTCTGGCAGGCCAGAAGGCCAACCACATCCTGGGATCATCAAAAGAAGTATGGCCAGCAGGTCAAGGAGAGGATTATCCCCCTCTATTCCACTTTCATGAGACACCACCTGGTGTACTGTGTCCAGCTCTGGGAATTTTTACAAGGGTATGTAGTGATATGATGAGAAGTTATGGTTTTAAACTGAAAGAATGTAGATTTAGATTAAATACTAGGAAAAAATTCTTTACTGTGAGGATGGTGAGACACTGCAACAGGTTGCTTGGTGAAGTTATGAATGCCCCATGCTTGGAAGTGTTCAAGGACACTTTGGACAGGGCTTTGAGGAACCTAGTCTAGTAGAAGGTGTCCCTCTTCACAGAAAGGGGGTTGGAACTAGATAATCTTTCAGATCCCTTCCAATTTTCACCATTCTGTGATTCTATGGTACAAGATTTTCAGTCTTCTTGTCAATCTGGACCTTGTTCCAGTCAGTTCCTCCTGGTCTCCAACCCAAAGTCCTTACATGCAAACCATTCTAACACTCTTTTTTTTGATCATTGCAGGCAAGTAAGCAGAAGACCAGGCCATGTAATCTATGCCTTCTTTCCTATGGGGACACCTTCATCATTCTGGCGCAGGTTCCTGTGAATGTCCTATCTCCTCCTTCTTTCAGTGAGCCCCAGTGACTGATGCCTATTCCCTATCTGTCAAAATCTTCTCCGAACTGACTCTCTAGATGTATGTGGCCAGGTTAATTCATGCTCAGACAAGGAAAGACTGGTGATCCACCAAACACAACATGGTGCCATGACATTTGGGCTGGAGCGGTGTGTTACACTGAGTGGTGTTGGCAGGAAGAGATTGTGGGGCCAGTCCTACTCTTTTCTAGAAAATTAATGCCTAATGTATAGAGACATCTCTTGCTGACAGAGCAGTTTTGCAGTGCCAGACAGAATAAAAGCCTCATCAACACTGGGACATACTCCTTCACCCACAGCCATCTTGGAACTGCTCTTTTCCTTTCTATAGCCTCACACACCACTGGCAACAAAGAGATAATCAGGAGGACAATGTCTTCATTTATAGATTGATGGTTCCCCCTTCTTTCTGGTAAAGGCCTAAGCTTGTGGCTGGAGGTCAGCTGGGATCCAAGAGCAGCCAAGTAGCTCTTTCAATCCACAACGGGATGGAGCAGCCATTTTAATAAAAGGGAGAAAGAACTGTGGCTGCAAAAGCTTGTAATTGACCTGGCAGAGCATGCAAACCCTGGTTTGCATGGGAAATGCTCTCTTTTCCCTTACACACGTGCTCCTTTGTAATAGTGCTGGGGGCTACTATGCTGCTGTCTGAAGTATCCAGCTCTTAATTAAGTGCAGCAGGGTCTGTCAACACAGTGAGACAGAACAGGAGACTGCTGGTAAAGCCCTCACCAAAGGCAGCTCAGACAGGGCAGCCAAACCTGGGGGAAGAGAAAGCGGCTACACCAGAGTTCCATCTCTGTACCCCCAGCACAATCAGGGCAGACTGAGAAATCCCTGGCCCCAAATCCCGCTCCCCTCTGTGATCCACTTGTGACCTGGAAAATACGGGTGTCTCCCTAGATCAGGCTCCGAAAGTGTCTTATAAAGAGCTGCAAAACAAGATGAATACTACATGCTAAAAGAGGAAACATTCATATGACTTTCATGTCATGATCAGCCCTCTGCTGGACTCCTGTCCCATTTATCCAAAGGGCTGCACAGATACAGATCTGAAAAAGGGGATCCCAAGAGTTAAGTATTAGACACAGCCAAAAGGTGTACACAGAAATAGGAGGACACAAGGATTGCAGCTGGTTTTGTAGCTATGGTTTTACTGAAATTCAACTTCAATAAAAAGCTTAAGTGAACTGAACTGGGTATGGAGGAGGGAGCATAAGTTCTCAGTGTGTATATGTATCTGTTAAAGGTACATTGACCATGCCAACCCAACATTGGTTGTTCACTCACTCTTCCATGAAGGCAGTTGGCTCAAAGGAGGGGGATCTAAAAAGTTTCTTGAAACAATCTGTTAAAATTCAGTATTCATTAGATCCTGGCTTTGCTGAACCTCGTAGTTGTGAGAAAGCATCACTGCTTTACTTCCAAATTCTTGTCAGGAATCTGATTTCCATCCATTTCTTCTTCCTCAGTTCTTTTCCTGTGGTGCTTCACTTCCTCTTTAGCTCTTCTGCTATTTCCTTTCTCACCATCTGTCCCCAAACAGTACTGTTTGCCTGCTGCAAAAAAGATGCAAGTATTTCCAATTGATGCTTAAGTTGCATTTCTTCCTCTCTCTTTGTAGTATACTGTCACAGAAAACAGAGCTGTGAGAATCTGCCTGCCTCCAGGCAAGATTGTCTTTGCCTAAATGATTTGTCTAACCTGCTATTAAAACCATTCAGAGTTGGAGAAACAACTTCCCTAGGCAAATCTATTGCCTAAAAATAGCCTCCTGTTTATCAAATAGTCTGAAACTATAATCTGTAGCAAATGATTATCTTGTGTGCTCTACAGTATCAAGGCTGGGACAAACAAAGAGGCCAGAGTAATCTTCTGCCATCATTCCAGGGGCAGAAGAAGTCCTTAGAGCACAGTCTTCTGGGTTTAGTCACAGCAAGTCTCCTGGCAGCTCTGTGTACTGAAGTTAAGCTGCTTGAGCTGGTTCTGGTATGTACACGCAAGGCCCCATGGTAAACAAAAAAATCAGTGTCTCAGTTGCTGAGATTACAGCTCTGAGTTGTGGCTACTTCTCACCCCACTCAGACATCTACAACCACACCCACACCTTCCTTGGAAATGGTCTCGGGTTTCAGTTGCAGAGGAGCAAAATCTGGGACAAGATGAGATAGGTTTTTAGGCTTTGGTGAGTGACTGGGATTGCTTTTACCCCAGCATAGACAATTAGAGAGACCTTTAAATGATTTAGGAGTAAAAAGGAAGCATTTTCTGTCTCCAGTGTTTTAGTGAACACAACTTTTCGCAGGTGAACACATTTCTAATGCCTCCCCTGACATCACATTACTGGTTGAAAGCCCAAGGACTCCATGCACCATGGATATTTGATCCTCAGAGAGGTACTGGGTTGCATGTGCTATGAGGATATTAATCCTCAGATCTAGTATTCTGGCCTCTTATTCTAAAATAAGTTAAAAACAAATGCATATTTTCATAGAAAATGCAAATTACTAGTTCCTATGCATAGAACTATGGAACTGTGGAACTATGATCCATGGCTTCCTTAGTCCAGGCTTGTGCAGTAGATCAGAGAAGAGCTTGAAAACGTCGTCTCAGTGGGTGCCTGGGTGAAATAGTCAACATGATAAAATGAAATCAAGCCCTGTCCTGTTTATTGGTCATGGTTGCATGTCTGGAATAGAAAGTGTTGAGTAGTAAATGGAGCTGAGTTGGGAGTGAAGACGAAACATAGGGCCCCACCTTGCTCCCCTACCCACTATGTTGCTGGTGAATGTTACGATTTATTTGCTGGAATTACTCTCTTTTCCACGGACTGCGGTCCCCTCTGATCTTCTGACAGAACATTGATGACTAATGAGGTGCACATGTTCACCAGGGGAACGCTATTTGTCACTTTTGCCTCTGGGTAGTCTGGATGTCTATTGAGGACAGAGAAGCAGGAAGCCATTTTGCACCGAACAGCCTAACCTTAGAGGATGTTCACCAGTGGTGGCTCTAGTGAACCAATGAGTTCACAACAGTGAATTTAAGTGTCTTTGTTCCCATTCCATGCACTTCAGAAAGCTGTATGGCTGTCTGTACTGTTCATGAACACATATCCGTTTAAACAGAATCTCTATATTTATTAATAATAATGGCCTTTGTCCTGTAAGCCATGCTTTCCTCTCTGGCAGAGCCACTTAACCTACCCTCACTGAAGTGCAGGATTTCCTTTGGCTGACTTACTTTATACTTTTTGGCTATGGAATGAGTGTAGGTTTCTAAGATGAAAATGATTGACACTTTCTTTGCACATACCCAGCCAGGCTCTGTTGCTAGAACCAGTGACGGTGGAACCATTGACCTCAGAGGAGTTTTTCCCATTTACTTCAGCAGTGAATTTGGCTTCCTCTTTCTATGCCTATAGAGTTACAAACCCCAAAGTTGCCTGAATTCACCTTGGCTTTCATTGCTCTTAAATGAGCATCCATAAAGTGAATTTAGAGGAGTCAGTGCATTTTTCTGTCCAGAATAAATAATTAGGTCCTTTCAGCAAAAGATCCAAAGACAGGGAAAAAACTTGATGGAGTCTACCTAGTAACAATTTTAACAGATGATGTTAAATGGTAAGGTTGTTTGGAATCACAAATTGAAGTTTCCATCAAGGAGTTTCTTTTTCCAAACAAACCCAATATTCAATAGATAAATACTACAGAATCAAAGTTTTCATTCTTGTAATGATTATCCATCATTCCAGATCACATCTTGCCATTAATGTTGTTAAATCTCCAGCCTCCTGTCCCAACATGAGGGAAGTTGATGGGAATATTTATGGCAGCTGCTAAGATAAAGCAAAAGGCGTCCAGCTGCAATTCTGAATGGCTTTTTGCAGCTGCACGTGGTGGTGCTGAGACAGCCTTGATATGCTGCTTAGTGTTCCCAAATTAGCTCTCAGCACAGAGTTTAAGTCTCTAAGCTGAATGATGGTGAGTGTCTCAGTGTGCTAACTTTTGCTTATCCTGGGAATTGAGGTAAACATGTCTGGCTGCTTGGACTGTGAAAAATACGATTTGCCATTGATATGCGTCTGGCCTAATTATCTTGAGGCTGACATTCCTAGCTCCAGAGCGATGTGATCCTCCTAAGGGTGTGATCTCAGACATATCCCCTTCCCCATGAAAGGGGTACTGGGGATCTGAGCCTCATATAAATAACAGTGGAGTGCCGTATGCCTAATGCTGCTGGAAGAGGCTCTTTGGTATCTGAGAGCTTGAATCCCATGAGCAAAAGTTGGCTGTTTGGCTGATGCCCAAATGCCAATCAAGTTCACACAGGCTGGGAGGAATCTGGCACAGCTCATGACTGACCCTGAAGAGGAAGATTATTGCCTAGAAAAGGGTGCTATATTGGGCCAATGATGCATGGCCAAGTTTGATGAATTAATAGGATGAGGAGGAGTGTATTTAGGTCTCTCTGGAATATTTAACTCTGCAGATTAAGGTAGTTGCTTTCCATGATGCTCTAAGCCTGTAAATTCCTTCTGGCCTGAACAATATTTTTATTATTATTATTTTTAAGCGTGTAGACTAAACATGGTCCATACATCTCAGAACCGCCCAATGAGCTCTTTCCCTTGCATTGGGAAAACAGGGCCCTTTGGATTGTTTATAGCCAGCTCTATGCTTTGGATGGCTGACTTTGCAGGACCTCTCTTGTTTTTTGGTGACACAAGGGAGGCAGTAAGAAGGTCACTGCACCCCCAACTTGCTGTGCTTTATTCTTAGTGACTTGAATGAGCACCACACATAAACTCTGCTGGGACAGCTAGTCTCTGAGAGGACAAATTCCAATTTTGCACTGAGTGGCACAAATCCAGAGTCAGTTCACCAAAATCAGCAGAGTTATTTTGGATCAGGACTGAAGAGAATGTAGCCTAAGGTCAGAATTTGAGTCAAACAATCCTCAGAAGCTGCAGAGACTAGACGGTATTTACTTGGAAAACCAAGGCATATCTGAAGATATTCAGACTTGAGCTGTCTGACCTGACACAGCTGAAAACTGTTCTAGTTCTCTAGCTCCTAGCTAGCAAGAGACTTATAGATACCCTGGCTCATCAGCAAGGACATTGATCAATTCACCGTTTCCTTCCAATGGCTCTTACAGTGACTTTCACAGGGTCACCGGGATCATCTCTTTTTCTGGTTACAATATGGGACCAGCAGAGGACATGTTCAATGATGGATATATAGAGCCTTAGAATAAAAAGAAGTGTGAGGGGTAGAATGGAAAGGAATGGAATTGACAGAATATGAGAGAAATCAGCCTCTTCCACAATGTCTTCAAAAGTCTCTTTTTTGCATAAACATAATGCTTCTGCCACTCACTCCCAATCCCCAAACAACAACAGTGGGGGGAAGGATTGTCTATTCTGTGATAAGATTCGTGATACACATGAATAAGAAATAATCAACTGAGTTTTACCTTGACATTATTATTCCTTGCCAGGTTCTTCTCTGTCTTTCAACAAGGAAAATCTTTCCCCTGTATTTGTTTCAGCACTGTTTGAGTGACTTCTGGGTATCACCTCAGTTCTGTAGCTAGCTTCTTCTAGCAGAAAACTTGGCCTCAATATTGGCTTCTTCTGCAGAAAACCTACTTTGGCTTCAAGCACTGTTTCTCTTCTTCACAGTGAATGATCCCAGACTGTTTGAAATAAGTGGAGAAGCACATAATCAGAAATCCATCATATGTATGTATATACTTTCAATTCATAGTTACACACACCCTCACACAATACATTCAGTTCCCTTTGATTAGAAGGTAAACTACAAAACACAGATTTGTTCTTGACAACATCAGTTCAAGCACATCTTCTTCAGCACCAATGATTCCGCCCTTGAAGTTTAGCCCTAGAATTCCAGAAATCCTACATCAGTCTCCATCTCCACCACAGTTTTACCAAACAACCTCAGTAAATAGTTTAATCTACAAGGAACTGTTTCCTCATCACCATTTCCAGCCTCCTTGGAGGTTTACCAGGATGCTAGATGTGCAAGAGTTGTTTAGCTTTTGTAATGGTCCAGGATGCAGAGATCACTGTGACCTGCGCCTCTCAGGGCTTTGCATGTGGAACTTGGCTACGTTCACAACTCGTCTGGAAACTTCCAAACAGGGTGAGATTAGGTAAATTCTGAGTTCAGAGCCGTGTGGCAAAGAGGTTTCCTTCTTGTGGTCCATTATACATCCTTTAACGCTCACTCCTACGTTTTCCAGAGCTGTTCCCAGACTTTTATGAAAAACTCATGAAGTGGAAAGTGACGCAGCAAAGTTGGCTGAATGACTTCATTTAAAAGCCCTTTAAAATCTCTATTACATGTTAGAAACAGTGAGCAAGACAAGATTGCAGAAACATTTTTTAAAGCTTTTCCTTTCATTCTCACCATTACAGGAATCCCTCTTTCTCACGTATTAACCCTCTCTGGTCCAGGAAAGCCTGAGCTACAGGAAAGAAGCAGGAAAGAAAAGGAAAAAAAGAGGTCCTTTGGGTTCAGTGGGGACAGACAGACATCTTTTCTCAGCATGTACCTGTTTGTTTCCAAATTAAAAAAAAAATAAATTCAGATGCTTTTGAAGTAAAGTATTTTGAATGACCAGAAACTGCACTTAAACTATTTTTCAAACATTATTAATTAAAATTAACTGGTATGAATCTTTTTTTTTTGGAAACAATCTGACCTTTGTGTTCAAATTTTTAGTGTAAAACTAATCAAAAAGCCTTCATTCAAGTAAAAACCATTATTTTTCCTGTTCTTCTGGTGAAGCTTGGTTCAGAATCTTACAGTACCACTGCAAGTCCCTATTTAGTTAAACTAATTCTTTTCATTGTCTAGGAATATTCTCGATAGCTTAATAAAAAGAAGTACTAAAAAAAGACTTGAATGGAAACAAGCTTCCTTTGCACCTAGATATCAGCTCTTTACATTTTGGCCCAGAGGTTCAAAATAAAATGCTTGCAGCTTGATTTCTAGATTCATATAAAACACAACTGGCACATCTATGAGTAGATGTTGTGTCTTTGTGTGTCAGTCCAACTTTTGTAGGTGTTCAAATATGTACATGAATGCCTATTTGAAGCACACATCTTGCTGTACTCAAGCTTAAAAACAATTCCCTAAAGTTTATGTAAAAGCAAAAAGGTTTTCTCTTCCATGCCAGTTAGGAGACAAAAATCAAAAAGCATCAAAGAAATTAAAGTGGAGGGGTCATTTATGTCAATTTTGGAAGGGCCAACAGGTAAAGAGTGAAGTCCAACCCAGGGATTTAATATCCATTCTATTTCAAAGGTGAAGATAAAGTTCACTCAGCTGTGCTTGAAAATTATTACTTATTTTTAATAAAACCCATTCAGTCACTGGCCTGTTAGCTTGGCAGCCACTGCTTAATGCTGTCAACTGGAACATCTGAGTTTGGGAATAAACTCAAGTTCCCAGGACCTAGGCTGGCAGAGGGTAAGTGCATTTGGAGACATTGCATTTGAGTCCCTGGAGAAGGGAAAATGCCTGTAAAGCTCTTCAGGGATAGGAGATTCATGGGTTCTGATTACAGTAGGCTCCCTTATGTGTCATTTGTGTGCCTTCCTGGTTGGGGGGAACAGCATGAGTGGATGGGGCCATGAAGGGAAAAGAGGGCAAGGAACTAGGTTTTTTTTCTGGGCAGCAGAGATTGGGGTCTAGGCACTGGGCTTTTTATGCCAGACTATGGAAGAGAAAGAAAAGTTCTTAAAAGAAGGAAATTAATTAGGTCTACAAATAACTCTGGGATGACTGGCATGTTAACTCTGTGGGTGCTGTCATCACTGGAAAGACCTAGCTGAACTGTGGATCCTCCCCCCTGTTTGTGACCACAGGTAGTGGAAAGCTATTCTGTCATAGTGTGACATTAACTTTCATGACCCAGATTTTAAGATATTCAGCATTTTGAATGATACTTTGTGTTGTGTGGTTACCCATCCCTTAGGAACCCAATCAAGATTCACTACCTCGTTATGTTGAGGACTCCCTGGAGTCCTTGGGTGGAAGTGCAATTGGCTCACATTGAGCACAGGACTAATGTGAAACATTGCATTCAATTCAGCCAGATTGCATTGAACCACTTTTCAGTAAGCTGTGAAATTCTTGCTGGATTCTTCTCATGAATGGGACTTTGGTTCAACCACAAGAAACTCTCTGAAAAGAGATTCTCTCTGCCTTTTTCTAGGTCATCCAGCTAATGGCATTAATTTTCAACTGTAGCCTTGTTTGTAAAGAGGCAGCAAAGACAGTGATTGTTTTTTGCCAGGAAGATTTCTCAGTCTCTCTTTCAGGAGAGCCATCTGGACTCCAGTTCATATTTTCAGTGCCATTTTCCTGGACATCTCACCTATTTCACTGCTGGGTTTCTGTAGCAGTGAAAATCTCTGGCATGACTCTCATAATGTTAACATTAAACCCATCAATTGTACTTGGGGCAACCCACACATCTTCCTTTCTGATGCTAATTTGGTTTCCTCCCTGGCAGTCTGAAGTAACAAAGCCAATCCTTTGCAGCATTTCTTCAGAGCAGACCATTCTAAAAAAGGGCTGGACACCACTTCTTTTCACCTTCTAGTGCTGATGTTCACTTGTTCTCTCTTTTTTCCCTTCATCGGACACATAGAGTCTTCAAAAGAGAAGAAAAGAATCCAAATATCCTTTAGTGCCAGCTATAAAAATTGAAGCCCAGTTGAATCCAGATATTTCCCTTTCTATCACAGTCAAGGCCTCCCTTCTGCAAGGATCCGGTCTTGCTCTCTGTTTCACAGCCTCTGGTCTCAGGCTGCTTGAGAGAAGTGAAACCAGAAGGGACATTTTGCCTGAAATTCGGTAGCACTGAGGTCAGTGGCTTTGGGCCTTAATGGAATATCTCAAAACCATTTTGGCTATTTAGTTGCAGGAGCTGAGTTTCTGAGGTGGGTGTGAGAAGTAAAACACTTTCCTATAAAAGCCAACCTCTGAGGCAGGAGTCAGGAGATGGGCTGGATGTTTTGTAGCATTGTGCTGTGGGATTTGGTTGGGTTACCCGGAAGGAATTGGCCTCAAAACTGGCCCTGTGCTTCTTGCAGAAAGATTTCACCACTAACACTTTGCTGAATTACATCTACCAATTATTGGCTGGTATTTCCTAGCAGAAGTAATTTGTACTCTTTTTTTTCCCTTAAAAAAAAAAGGAAAAACATTGCCTTTCCAAGGGAACATCAGAGTCCTTAACCAATAAAGCATTTTCTTTCCTTCAGGGGAAAAAAAGCATCCTTCTATTTCATATAGATTTTACATGCATTGCAACACTCTTTTAACTTTCCAGGCTTAGATTACAGTGCCTGCAGTCCTGGCATTAAAGCTGATTTACACCCCAGAGTAAAGTAAAATACTGTCAGACTAAGAGCTTTGAAGGCCTTGACTTCATTGAGGTTAATGGAGTGCATCCCGTTAATGTCAGCTTAAGGATGGCTCAAGGGAAAATGGAATAACTAAGCAAATTACAGGAAAAGTGACACTTAGTAGTGTTGTGAGATATTTATCCTTGGGATAAATATCAAAACCTGCCCTTTGCTGTATATGCTATGCATTCCTTCAATTTGTTCTGAGATGACTAACTGACTGGACTGGATTTTTCTATGTTCTGCCATGACAAGGAGACTAAGCCTCGATGTAAAACTTCCATTCAAATACCCACAGTAACTGCAGGTCTGAGAGTTCACTGAGAACATTGGTCAAAAAAGACAGACCCGAATGAGGAATCAGTTAATCTGATATAAACACATCATGCTGAGGAACTGATGTGAGGATTTTGCTTAAACAGCCTTGGAGCGAACACTGCATTATTACCAGTGGATGGCTCCATTATGGTCAGTAAGTTGACTTTCTGAGAAAGGTTCTGTCATGATCACTTCAGTTGCTCATCACATTTAGTATTTTCTTCCTGTGTAAACAAGACTGTGTTCCTGTCTCCCGACTTTTGCACAACCTTTTCTAGTTCTTTGGCTCACAATAGAGCCTGAGAGTATTTATTGGTCCCTTACCTGCTATAATATGTGCATAATACCTTACAACTGAAGAAATATCATTGCTGGAGAGTGAAATTTCCAGATTTGGTAAGAATTTCCATTTGACATGTTGTTGAAGAGGGAAGAGAAGACTTAGAGATATTGTGACCACATGTTCTTCAAATGTGGCCTTTCCATGCAAGTAGTTTGACCTGTTTCAACTGCAAGTCAATAGACATGTTACAGTCCTTAGACAAGACATACAAATCGTGCCAAGTGCAGATTCTGAAGTGTAAAAATCAGGACAGCTTTCTCCTTGTTTATGTCATGTTCCATCCCTCACATCTTCCTTACCCTGTCCCTGTAGCTTGGATGTCACTCTCTAATGGTGCCATTTCTTGAGTTGTAAAGTAGCTGACAGCAGAAAGCTGAGAAAAGCCTATTGGATCAAAACTTCCAAACTTACTGACCTATGAAGGGGCTAGCAAGACCAGCTTCACTCTTCCTCCTCAGATGCTCTGAAGGTTGTTCTAGGAAACTATTTGGTGATTCAGATAATTTTCATTATTGTGGTGGGCACCTTTGCTGTTTAAATGGGCCTGAAAACAGAGTCTAGGTAGTGTCTACGCCTCTCTCTTCTTCCAGTACATTTCTCTTTTATTACTCATGGACAAGTTTGTAAATTATGAGTTCCTTTCAGTGCTGTAAGACAACAGTTTCTAGTGCATCCATGCTGTAGCATCTGCTGTTATCTTTAATGTTCTTGTGGTCTTCAACAGCATGTGAAAACCTTGTTATCCAGTGGGACTAAAGTCTATCTCATGTTGCTTTGTTCCTACTATTTCTTCAACAAGGAGACTGAATGGATAACCTGGGCATTTGGAGGTCTTTAAGCACTCCACAGACTACATTATTTTGATGTACCAAAGGAGCAGCTATATAAGCAGGAAGACTGTAAAATTAAGTAGTGTAAGGAAGGAGAGTTTCCAACATTTCTCACAAAGCCTCAGCAGATGGCAGGAGTCAGATTGCTCTAGATGCATCAAGAGAAAGATGATTGGGAGATTATTTTCCAAGAGTCGTCCTAATTTTCACTTTACAGTGAGCAAGTTGGATTTATCTGGGGCCTCTCTTTCTTGGATGAGTCATACACATGGATTTTTGTGCATACACTTTTGGATTAATCAGCAATTTCACTTTGACTCACTCCCTTTCTGTTCGCTCCTCATTAAACGTTCCAGCAAATGACTTTGTGTTCAGTCCTGTGCTTATCCAATCCCACAAGTTTTGGCATTCTCCTATATGGTGAAAGAATGAAACCCATTTCAGGCTGAAAAGAAGTGAATTTAGAGAGAACACTTATGAAGAGTGAATTTAAAATGAACCGTGTGGTGAAGCTGCCCAATCAGAATAGATAAATCCCAACAAAAAATTGCCCATGAACAGGCAAGGGAAAAGGACTATTTATTTGAATGACTTCACAGCTGGACTCAGACAATACGTACATTTGAAAGCAAAAAAATGAAATACAAGTCATCCAAGAAACAACCTGCTATGAATCATTGACAAAGAAATGCATTTGCAACAAAGAGTCTCAAATAGCAAAATTCTTGCATAAGGCAATGTGTTTCAGGTTCGAGTCTTACGTGGGACCAAGGCATGGACCCTTAATATAAAACAGAAAAAAACCTCCCATACCTTTAGCTGGTTTATATTTGGGGCAAGACATGGGTATTAACTCCTTCCTTTCGCTTATCTGTCTGGTGACTTTTTTGGAATGTTGACAGTTTTGCAAAATCAATGTCCTTTTTTTTTTTCTCCTAGAGAAGGCCTGGGCAAGCATGACTGCAGTCCAAGCAGTGCAAGCAGAATGACTAAAATCCTGTACATAGCTCTGAACACATAATCTAGGCTAAGTCACAGAGCTGGCTTGCCAAAAGGACATGAATGAAAACCAACCTCAGTTCCTGCTGGTGGCAAGCTTGGAGGAAAGATGATCTGTTTAAGTCTAGTCTCTTTCCTTGGGCAGTTCCTTGTTCAAAATGAAAACTAAAATAATATCAGAGTGCCAATATGTTTAATAAAAAGCCCTGCATGGTGCAAGCGCTGGGTGGTCCAGGTGACTATCTGCCAGAGAGTCTGCATGGAGAGACACAGCAGGGTTTTCCAACACCACACACTGCCTGCATGCTCCTCTTCGAGAGTCCCTGTACAACTTTAGTCTATCAAGCTCCAGCAGTAATGGCTCTAAGAAGCTGAAAACTTTCTGTTTAAATTTCAATCAAATGTATTTTGCCTGAGAAAGCAAAACGTGGAGCAATTCAAAACCAGTTTATCCATTTCAGTTCCTTTTTATGGAAGCAATCTCTCTGGCAGGGGCAACATAATTCAGTTTGAAAGAAAGATGGGATTGAGGCTGGGTCTAATTTCAGGTCCATTTCTAAAATCTAATGGTCACTGTGAAGCCCAGTATTTTTTTTTTCTGCACTGGGAGAATGCAATGGTTTTTTCCCAGCAGTTTAGAGGACTTTTCTGAGGATGAGAGGGCATTGGGGTGAAATGTTACAGCTTTAATGGCAAGTTACCCAGGCTTGCTTTGTTAGGGATATGTGATATATTTGCATGTCTACGGAATATTTGCCACACTCTTCCATGAGGCATTGAAGCCAGGCTTTCAGATGCTGAGTAAATCTTTAGTCCTTTTTCATGCCCAGTTTAATTTATTCCATCAGCACTGGCTACATAAAGACATAAATCATCCCAAGGAACAGCACAAAACAACCAGCATCAATTTGTAATTTCTAATGATTGAGCCGCAACTGGCAGGTGGCCAGGAATTAGTGCACTTCATCTTTTCCTTAGGTTTCGTATGATAAAGTGAATAATTGGGGTAATCAATTTGGGAAAAAAAAAGCTGCACTTGTTTTGCTCATAGCAGAATTTGGAGAGTAGAACCTGCCAGTTGGAGACTCCAACATCCTGGTTGGTAAGAGGCCTTGATTCAGGCAGAAACAAAGAGAGGTCCTGAAGTTCATGGGGAAAATAAACACCTTGAATGTTCAGCCATATCTCCAGAGCTGCCCAGTCATTTGTCAGTGGAGATCTGCAGAAGGACAAGGTCTCTCATTAGGTTTCCAGCTCTACTGACTGGGCGGTATGACAGACAGGCTTGGGAAGAATCAAGTGTCATTCTTTCTAGCCTCGGTCTTCAAGTTCTGCATAGTGCTATTCAGTTACTCTAAACATTTTCTTCAGCAGAGAGTAAGATCTGAAGAATTTCGAGGGAAGAGACGCTTCTAAAATAAGCATGGGCCTCACAAAAGTGCTCTTGAAGTAGTCTGAATTATCTCCTTCCCTCTCTTATTTCATGGCTTCCTATGAGAAAATGCACTGGAGGGAACAAGCCTGTACTGAGAGTAGCTTCCTCATGGTTTTCAGGCAGTGGCTGTGGGTAACCAGTACCTTAAAAGAGAGGAACCCGTGGATAACATGCTGAGGAACTAATCCAGGATGGATGTGAGAGCACATTCAGAGACTCCTCTTTCATACTGCCCGGCAGACTCAACAAGCTGGAGTGAACTCTGCAGTAGTCTTGGGTCTTTAACTACCCTGGGTAAGTCCATGCTAGTGAAGGAAATGGGCAAGGGAGAGCATGAACCTCATGCATCAGTCAGAGCCCTCTACCTTTAAATGTACATTGCTATCTGCCACGTGAACTGAAGGAGCAATTGGCAGAGGTAGTATGTTGTTACTGTACAAGAACAGATGGTTAAAGGGAGATGTGATACGTTTATGTCTCTGCTAGCCAGCAAAAATATATGGATATTCAAAATCCTGGCTCCTCTTCCTGATTCTGGGAGGAAATGTGGCCTAAGCCAGTACACTCAACACAATCAATCACTTAGATTTAGTGTGTAATCTTTCTAAAAGGCAGATTGTCATAAAAGGGATCTTTGCTCTGTATACATCTCTTATAAAATCTTTCCACAAACTTATTTTTAAAATGTATAAATGGTCCCTATCTGTCTCCTCAGGCAGTGATACAGGGATGACTTAAATGGAAAACTGAAAATATGAGTTGAGATTAATAGCCATGACCTTCCATGAGATTGGCAGCTCATTGCACTTTTCTGTAGCTCAAAGAACAAACATTGTGACCGCCTATATTACTGGTTTGTTATTTTTTTGCAGTCATCCCTTTCTATTCAGGATTTCAACTCATCTTCCTGCCATGCAAAAAAGTTTATAGTACAAACTGGCACTTTTCAGACACAATGTGCAGAGACTTTGGTGGCTGGACCACATTCAGCTCTTACAAGCTGTAAGAACCACATGCACATTGCCATGTCAAGGGATTTAACCCCAAAATAACAGCACCTTCTTCTTCCCCAGCTCATTCCCTCTCTCATGTTTCCCCCTGAAAGCATTAAGATTTCAGATTGTTTCAAGAAAAACAGTTAGGGAAAAAATGACTGGTTTAGAAGAGTAATTTATTTTCCTCCATGTCTTTTTCAGAAATAGCCAGACTGTTAAAACATTAATTACCAAAAAAACACCCCACCAAAAAAACCCCAAAAATCCAGAAAAAAAGCCAGCCTGAGGCAGAGCATGAACACGGAAAGTTTCAGTCCAAATGATTAAAAGTTGACAAAGCTATAAATCCATGAAAAGAAGAACTTACTCTGGAGAGTGTTAAGAAAAGTTTAACTCCCATATTGTTAATCTCAATGTTAATTACATAATGCATTAATAAATGGGTAAATGTTGTTATTCACAGAGGTGCATTTGGCCAGTACTGCACTTACTGCCCCTTAGGAATTCACTCTTTCACAGCAGCTGCTGGAAGAAACGCTATCTGCTGGGCAGACACTGCTGTGTTGTTTGGAACTGCAAGAAAGGAGTAAGATCCCACGTAAGGTTATGAACCCCTCTTCACCTTGTGTTATGCATCATCAATCTTTAAACATGATGTTCCTGTTCCCATTCAAGCAAATACCATACTGCCATAAAAGTTCCATTAAAAAAAAAAAAAAGAAAATAATAAAATCATCAAACCAGTTATAAAGTTAGTGAACAGAGAAGCTGATTCATTGTAATAAGCTCAAATGAGAGATAATGATCTAAATACCTCCACATTTTAGGAAAATGTGCACCTGGAATCTACCCAGGGCTTTCACAATGGGCTGAACCAGCTCCTTCAGACTCTGGGAAAGTTCAGACCCACATTCCCACTCCCTGGCTCGGAACCATCTCAGCTTTGATCTTGTGTATATTTCATCAAGTTGCACACCACTGGTTCCACACTGTGGCTCAGGCTGATTGCATCATTTAAGAAAAGTGCTAGGAAGGTGCGGAGAAAATAACCATTTTTGGTCCACACACAACACACACACAAAGTAAGAATAAAGAGAAAAGAAAGCAAAGGGAGAGAGGTGGTGAAGGTGGCAGGTAGTATCCTGTGAGCCATTTTCACTAAGATGCATTCCTGCAAGGGTGAAATGATGCCATTATGAGATTTATTCATTCTCAGCCAGAAGTTATGGGCCTGAAGAGGGGATTTCCCAATGAAATTTTGTGGTTTCTGTTATGCAGGAAGTGAGACCCTGTGAGTCTTAATGGTCATTGAAAGCTTTAAAGACGGTTCAGCAGGCTTGCAAGATACACTCACAGGAGTTTCACTGAGTGGGCAACTACAACTTGCATCCCAGCAGATGGATAGTTTTCACTGGCTTCTCATTTGCTTGGGCAAAATTCAAGACCTGGGCTCCTGATTCTTGCCTCAGACTGGAACCAGTTTGAGTCTGTGGTGATGTTTCCAACAACATATTTGTTTGGTTCTCTCCATGAGCTCAGCCTGAATCCTACTGATTTGGAAAAATGAACCAGAGTAAATGGCCCAGCTTGGGAATGTTTCATAAGTACCAATATGACACATAGAAAGAAGGAACATGGTTACCATAAGAGATCCTTGAGGAAATTTGCCTTGTATCTGTTCAGGGTACTGAGATTATGTCCCATAAGACTCTAGTCACAGCCTCTAAATTGTCTGTTTAACCTGGACTTAATCCCACCAGAAAAAAATTAAAATAAAAAACTTCCTGGAATCCATTATGTTCTTTAACTCAAATAATTTACCAAAGAAGTGGCTTTTAGTCACAGCTACCCAGTTTACAATGCCAATATAAGAAATGCTTTGTTTCAGTGTTTTCAACAGACACCAGAAGAGATGGACCCTTCACTGGTGAACACCGAACAAATGAAATGGTTGCATCTGCCCCACACCCCTGTTCCTGCAAATGAGGCTGTAAATGCTTACTATTCTCTAAGGAGCTTGTGGAGCTATGCAGGGAAGGGCCACAGAGAGCAGAAGACCTCCTCTTCCTCATTTTATTCATCTTAATCCCTGCATAGAGCAATAACTGAGGGCAGTTGTGATTTCAAAGGAAGGTAGCCCTATATCCATAGCACAATCCAGCTCTAATGACTCCTTGGTAAAAAGCAACAGGAGTTTCTTAGTGGTAAACAGTATTAATCACTATTTCCCATCGGAGCAGCCTATTATGAAGCGATTAAAGGCTGTTTACAATGAGGGAGGGAGGGTGTCATGGGGGTGGTATTTGTTTTGACAACCATTCATTTCCTAAAATCCCTGGGAACCATTTTCCTAGTTTAACTACATGGACATCTCTGAGGTCAAAGGACTAAGATAAAGTATTATTCCGTTCTCACTCCCTTGTGCCACAATCTACTTTCTCAAAAAGTGACACTGTCTGCAAAGACCCTTAACTTTCCCCCAGAAGGTGGTGGCTGCCTGCTGCTGGGACCCCATGGCCTGTGAGAAGGTTTTGAAATTTGTATGAGCTATTGGTTTCTCCAAGACCTGTTTACCCAAGTCCATTTAATTCTTTTGGCTTTGGGCACAGTCTTGTGTTACTGCTGTCACTCCTCTATTCCCCAAAACAAATATTTTGAGGCAGTTTCTTTGTAGAATAAAATGCCTACAAACACTGCAGGTTGGTTGCCTCATGCCTGGCAAACCTCCAACAGCTAACCCATGTCCTGCTCATTTTCCAGGAACCTTCCTTAAATAAAATTAATTCTTGCTTAGGTGGACTTTTATCATCAAGCCAAAAGTACAGGGATCAGAGCCAATTAATGATTAGAAATAAACAGAGCCAGGGTGATTATTAAGTCCCTTTTACTGTTCTTTGGAATTTTCTGGTTGCTACAATACTGAATCAAAGGGATTTCCCACCCTTCCTAGCCCTGAGTACATTTTCCTTGTAGCAAATATCTTAGCTCTATAGATATTTTTTTTTGAGAAGAAAAAAGATTTAGAAGTACAACATTGCATTTTTCTTCTCCAAATATGGAATATAACAGTTTGGGTGTTGTGGTATTTGGCACTTTTACAGGGTTTTAGTAGTAGTGGTACTTATCAGTGCTTGCAAGCAATTCAGGATAACCAAGACTCTATGCCACTGCAGCACTAGGATGTATTCAGAGTAAGAAAACATTCATTGTGCAGGAGAAGTTGTCTTACTAGACATGCTGGGGAAACAAAAGGGGAAAGAGAGACAAGAATGCTTTTTTAATCTCACAGAAGGGCAAACAGGACGGGAATGTGATATAAGATGTCTGAAACGGGGCTTAAATATCACAGTTTAGAACTCATGAATTATAGGAAAAGGCATGATCCACACACGCACCCTTCCTCTGGGATCTCCTGCCGACAGCAGGAGCTGAGGATAGTCAGCACATTGCAGGATTTAGCTCAGACTCTCTCTTCCAGCAAAGTAAAGTAGATTGAATTTGAACATTGCAATATGTGTCCTACCACTGCAGGAAAAGCCCAGAGTAAAGTGCAGTGCTGTGCTAACTCCAGGTCTTGCAGAGAGCACCTTGTCCGCAGAGGAAAAAAAGCCATGATTGTGAATAGGTGCAATATGCAACATTAGGAACAATTAACTACAGGGGCAAGATTTAATGGCTTTTTAAAGTTTCCATCACTCAGTCATAGGGAGGGTTTTTTTTTAACATAAACCAGTGACAAATTGCTGGTGAGAACAGAGCCAAAGGAATGGTTCTGTTTTAACATCAGGAGTTAATCGACCCAGCATAATCACACACTTCGGTTATATTTATCTAATATAATTCACTGAGAAAAATTCTTGAGTCGAAATAGCAGGTTTCCAGAGTCAGTCAGGGAGCCTGTTAAATAAATACCACGTTTTGAGGGGAAATATATCAAAAGGAAGTTTCACGTTTCTCAAGTGAAAGGTCTGAGTCCTGGCATTTTTCTCTCTGCTGTTCAATTCCACAAACATCTGAAATAAGGCAGTCTGCTTGCTACTGAAAACTCCCAATGAAACCAGAAACTGAGGGAATATCCCAAAAGGAAAAGACTGGATGCTCTGGTGAGGCATTGCACAAAAGCTGCCCCTTGCGTGGCCACCTTCTGATTTTCTGCTCTAGGGAAAATTTCCATGCCAAATCACTGAGTTTAGCAGTCATCTTTACTCCAGCTAGGCCAAACTAGGGATATAAAAAACTTCTAAACATAAAATGGCTTAGTCAAGAAAGAGTGTCCTTGAGACATTATGCTCAAATGATAAGTTTATGTCCCCAAATTATCAGCTCTCATCACGTCTGCATCTGAGGCAAATGAGCTATTTCTGAAGACACCTGGCCAGATACTGGGAGAATTATTGCAGGGGCTATAATTGCTCTTGCTCTCAGGCATGTGAGCTAGCATGAATATCTCATTCCTGCACCAGATGAATATGTCAGCTCCAAGTCTCCCAGGTAGAGATATATGACCCCTGTTCAACTAGGTACTTTTAAAGAAAAATTGATCTTCAAGAGCTACTATCAAAAGATGCAAAAAAGAAAAGCTTCTCTGGACATTGCTAATTTAGGAGAGCAGTATTTATTCTGAGAGCATTTTTGGTGGTTGGTTGCTTTCCACAATTTAGTCCACTGAAGTGGGCTCATCAAGATCCCTATTTCATTAGACCCCATGCTGCCAGTGGCTGAAAGGGCACATCCAAACACACAAACACTCCATGTGGCCTCTCTTTCTTTTATTCCTTTGGTTAATCCCAGTTTACGACCATCTTCAGAGATGGGATTTAGGGGTCATGGATCTTTAACTTGGCCATTCTTATGTTTTTATGAATGGTAAGTTTTTGTTGAGGATGGCAGAGAAGGAAAGCAGCTCTGCGGTGATTTCTGATCCAGAGATATATTCAAGGAGCATTTGAAGCTGATGTGTTGTTGATGTGTTTTTACATAGGTATTAATTGAAAGATTCCCTGAAACATATTTCTTCCACCTTGAACCTAAGGAAATGCCTAAAATTTTGGACCATTTTTCTCTGCTGGTAAGGGTTCACTTCCAGGGTAAATATGATCACTTGTACAGAGCCTTTTCTAGGAGTAATGCAAGTGTAAACTGAGCAGATGATTATTTCCAATGGTGGTTTAAGTCTTGCACAAAACAAAATAGCACAGCAGAAGGAATTTTGGAAAGATTAGGAAAGAGGTATCGCGAGAAGCTCCAAATAAAGACAAATGGAGTGGCGAAGAGAGCTATCTGGGAGACTGACAAGGATACTAGAGGGATGGAAAACCAGAGAGCTGGCCAAATCAAGTAACAAAGAGAGCGTGTGACTGATGGTCCAAGGACTTTGCTAAAAGGCAGCCAAGGTCACCGAGTCCTGGAACAAAGGGAAGACCCCTCCAAAGTTCTGATGAGGAGGGAGAGATATCAATAAATAGAGCCACTGCTGGGAGCATTGCCTTGGACCCTGCAGTAAGGATCCAAATGATGTCCAGCTTATTTGAAGAGATGGAGGAGAACTGTTCTGAGGGGAGTAGAGAACTGTGATAAAGGTTTCTTGAAAAAACAAAGGGAAGAAGTGGCTTTGTCAGAGGGGCCCCTTGAAAAATTTGCCTTTTAGAAAGATCTGCAAAGAACTTTTTCTCTCTCCTGGACTCTTACAAAGTGTGTTCTGCCTAGGAAGCTCTCTGTAAACCAGCCACGTCTCCATATTTTCACGTGTTCTGTGGCTCTGTTCCCCAAGACACAGCTGAGGCAGAGACTGGAGGATGTAGCATAGGGACTTGGTAATAGAGGCTTATCCCTCAGCCTCAGGTGGGTATTAATCACTCTGCCTGGCCCAGCTTGGTGCCAATGGCAAATAAACACAACGCATTGATCTGTGCTTGGAGGGACGGTTGGTTTTGACACTAATCCCTTTTCATGTAAAATTCTTTACACTGTGGAGGAGGTGAGTGCACTTTGTCAAAACTAAGAAACAGTCTGCAGATTGGAGAAAACATTGGAGCATCTTACAACAGGCAATCTTTATTTTGCCAAAACCTCTAGAGACCTTGAATTGTTTTCCTGGGCCCTTTCCCAGCATTCTTCTAAATGTTAATCCCATTCCATCTACTTGGATATCTCTGAGCTACTGTCCTTCCTAATGTCCACATTTCTGGAAAAAGACTCTTGGAGTTTTTGAACAATTCCTGCTGCATCTAACCTGATGGAATACATCCATACGTTTTGCAATAAGGCCTGCCCGTCATCTTGATCAATAGACATTTCCTTCAGTAGAAAATGGACATTTCCCCCCCCCCCCC
>NW_015090990.1:2277418-2312571 GCF_001431845.1 Calidris pugnax
GAGGAAAAAAAAAAAAAAAAGCCTTCCTTTCTAAATAGAAAATCTTTGAAAGTAACAGGGGGAAACTGATGGGAAGGGCTGAAGTCCATATATTCCCACCTCCTCCGCCTTGTGCTCTCTTAAAGGTGAGCTGCAAAATGCAAAAGAGAAATGTGTTAAATTCAGATGACTCGCTCGGGTGTCAGGAAGTGGCTCGAACAACCAAACGAAGGTAACTAACACATTTCCAGGGTTTTTTTGTTCATGGCCCTCCCCCCCCCCCCCCCCCTTCTCTCAGTTCTCTCAAGTAGGTTTATTCCTATCAAGGGACTAAAACACATGACTTTTCAACCTCTACTTAATTTTGCACTTGCTGTGATGCTGTTTGAGAGCTTGTTGCATGAGTAAACATTTGAAAGCCAAGGAGTCTTGACCCAGACTAGGTCCATTGCCCTGTTTGGTTATGGTGGAGATCTACATGGTGTGCAAAGGGTTACCTAGAGAGAGGTCTTCTGGCTGACACAGCCTCCTTTCTCGGTAAATGCTGAAGAGGGTTAAATACATAATAAACCCAGTGGGGAAGGAGAAGAGAGGGCTAGCCAAGCTGTTTCTTGTGCCGCAGTGCCAAACTGGTTATTTATAGCATCCTGGGCCAGAGGCTGCCATTTTCCCTTTTCTCACTCCCTGTGAGGTGAGAGGCATTTTTACTCTCCCCTGCTCCCCCTCTCATAATTTTGGCAGCTCTTCTCTGTGAACTTGACCAAACGCAGCCAACCTCAACACAGCTGTTTGATAAACAGAAACAGGGGCAGCAGGCTGGGCTTTGAAGAGGCTTTTGCAGAGCAATAACTGAAGGTTTGAATAATGGTGCGCAGTTGGCTGAAGGCTCCTCTCATTTGGAAGGACATCAGGCACAAGTGAGAGTTCGTCAAATAATTAACAAAAATGGAGAGGAGAAAGATGCCAAGACAAACAGGGGCTTTTGAAATGGTGCTCACTTCATGGCCTCTCTTCTAAACTTTCAGTTATACACATGCACGCATACTAAAGGAATCACCTCGTATATGTATGTTTAAGCAAGCTTGGTACCATGGTGAGATCTTGGAGGAAGCTCTTGACAGATCCAGGTAGAAGAAAAAACATGACACAGGTAAGACAAATTGGCTCCTTATCCAGAATTCTGAGCATTTCATCTACCTTTTTTCTTCCAAATTTTGCCTCCCTGTGTAGAACTTACAGATACAAAATGGAGTAAGAGTAACAAAGAAAAAAAATTAAACATTCAAAGTTAGATGAGAGTGAAAAAAAGACACAAACTATCTGCTACTACCTGCAAACTCTGTGGAATATGAAAGACTGCCAAGAGGATTTGCTAGCCTAACTGTGCATACACAAGTTCCTGTCCTCTGATGTGTTGAGTGTTCAAGAAATGGAAACTTCTTATAATGTGATTGGCAAAGGGAAGTATTGTTATATTTTTAAAAAATATTCCTTTCTTTACCTGGGCTTTTAGAATTGCATCAGGATGTGGAAATGGTTTAAGAGGAAAGGCTGGTCCTATTAAGATGGGTTAATACTCACATTCTGGAGTCTCTGGGACATCTAACTCAGAGCTCAGTTCTAATTTGCTAAATTGGCTTTTTCTGTCAGAGCTGGCCTTGGACATCTGGTGGTAAATGAGTTTCAGCCCTGCTTATTTAGACATCATACCTTAAAGGGAAAAAACATCTGATGAAACCCAAAGGTCGTGTTAAGACATATCACCACCAAAGCTTATGTTAAGCCCTATCGCCCAACGAAAGCTTTTTCCTAAATAACCACTCTTGTACATTGCTCAGTCATGTTTTCAGTATTTTGAGACATGAGTTTCCATTCTCCCCTTTACAGCGTTTCCCAGTGATTTGGGAACCCCACACCAGAATCTTTGGCAGACTGTTTTTTCCCCTGTTCACCTGTCATGTTTTCACTGGCGGGGATGGGGAGGAATGAAGTAATGAAGGACCATCTTGTGACTATATTTTTTCCTCAGCTTCTAGCACAGGCAGGACTTTGAGGTTCCATAAGCAGCCAGAACAATTGCCGTCTGTGAACTCGACAGGAGATTAATTTTGCACAAGGTGTTTCTGAAGGTTTGCAAATAGTTCCTGAATTTCAGTGTCAGTGAGTGCCTCTGGCAATAGGTTAACAAGAGTGTTAAAGAGAGAAGGCTTGTCTTTCTTCAACGGGCTGACAGAGTATGGTCGTTAGCAGCCCCTGCTTTCCACCTACACAGCCCTGGTCTGGAGTTCTGTCTCCATCACCTGATCAGCCCCAGTTCCTTTGAAGGCGTTTATTTCTGCACTCACACTGGGACATGCCAGGTCTGTAGGACTCTGTCCATGACATAAACATTTTACTTGGGACCCAGGCTCCCCTCTGCATCATGTTGAATGCTTCCCTTGCTGAGGAAGCACAGGAGCATGTTAATGCATAGCAGGACCTGGGATCAGGCCCTGTGTTGATGAGAGCTTTGTGGTTAGGCTTCCATTTGGTCCGAACAGTGATATCTAAAGATGTGATCAGACCTTGAAAATGTTTGGGACCCAGCAGGATTCTGGGAGACTTGCTCTCCAGCACTGTTTGGACTGGCAGGGGAAAGGCAGCATCCTCCATCTGCACATGGTGTCAGGAAAAGGTTTTTTGGGTGGTACTTAAGAGAAAGACAAAATTTTACTCCCTCTCAGGCCTCAGTGTTGGGTGTGGGCACAGGCTGTGCTGACAGAAGGCAGCTTTTACTGGCACAACAGGTTGTGCAGACCAGTCCTAACACTGGCAGAAAAGACCCGAATTGGTGCCAGCAACAAAGGTGGTTCTTTGGACACTCATCTCAAAGGAAGGGGACCGAAGACCAGTGATTTGCTGAGCAGCCCTCACATTCTAACCACTTTCAGCACCTCTAGGTATGAATGAGATTTAGTTTGGCAGTTTCTGAAGTAAAGTACTCCAAAACCCATTACCTTCTCTCTTCACAATCCCACCAAGAAAGGTCAACTGGAGGTGCAACCCCACATGAGGGACCAAGCTCATGACATGCAAGAAGCGGCTGCCTTTTCAGTCATGACAAGTTTGATAGTGCCGTGGATTGTCTCCATGAATTTGACAGGGGACTAGCAAAAAAGGACATCTAGGTGTTTTCCTCTTTCCAGGATTCATCCTGGGGACAAATTGTCTCATCCACAAGGTTCTTGTCTGTTAAAACAAGTGATACTAGTGTGTCATTTCACTCTTTTCTCTCTTCTTAATTAATCAACCCACTGCCATCTGCCAAATATCTTTTCAGGTACATGAAAAACCATTGGTGCAATTCTTTGGGACTGCTTTTATAAGCAGTGTTCCCTTCCAGAGCAGGTGCCATACAATATAGAATTTTCAATGAATTTCTTCTTCCTCTTGGCACAAGAAAAACTAGACTCCAGGTACCTATAGAGGTGTTGATCTGCTTTCTTTGCAGTGTACAATATAACACTCCTTTGCGAAATTGCTTTTCAAGGAGTGCAAGACCTGCTGCAAGTTCCAGGCCTAGTGTTGAAACAGAAGGGGTTCCAGTGTGGTTTACAGTAAATAAACAAGGTAGCTGGGAAATTTGGGTGTAGAGTGGGAATTCATGACCAAAAGCATTGAATGGTGCTCTTACAACTTCTGAAATGTGCTGGCCTTTGAGACTCTCAGCAGGGAAACAAAGGTAGACACCTCGAGTATACTTCTTTAGAAGGGAGAGAATCTATAGATGACTGCTAGCTGTAGAAGACCAGTATAAAACCCCTTAACCTGTCCATAAGTCATGAGGTAAATATGTGGTACTCAGCACTGCCAAGAGAACAGTCCAAGTATAGTTCTCTGTTTAGGTACACAAGCAAAAAGAAATCAGAGTCATAAAGCCATGAAAATGTAATGATGAGGCTCGGTTCTGTCCCCATGTGTGATCTTGTAGCTGAAAGTTAGAGAAAAAAATCTCTAAGCCTTTCACGCTCAAACTGTCTGGGAGCCAACATGGTGCAGCTTCTGCAAAGTCACAGCCATTGACAAATATAGCCTAAATCATACCTGTATTTGTGTTCCCTGCAATGGCTGAGAGTTGTCCTGGAGGAAGAAGTGCTAACATGAATTCACCTGCTTATGGGCAGGTCAGGGGCCTGCTGAGGAATGTAGCAGAGACACACTATCTCTTTCTGTCTCAATGGCACGAGATGTTAATCTGAAGAGGACTGGCTATAAAGTGCTGCTCTGTGCATGGGAAACATCCTACTGGGTAGGTACAGGTCACTAAAAGCTTATGTCCAACAGTGTTCCTGGAGTCTTGAGCTCAAAGATGAAATGATTTGACATTTCTATGCCTCCATGCAGGTTATCTAAAACTGCCAAGTGGTAAAGAAACCATACAGAACTAGAAGTGTTTGCTGAATGCTGACTCATGGCTTCAGTCTCCTGTTGACAAACACACAACTGATTCCCTCTGTGTGAGATGAAAGGAGCAGAGAGATTTACACTGTGGTTACTTCTTTGAATGAGTCAACTAAATAATCTAGCACAGCTGTGTCTTCTCCTGTGGATATGCCTAAACCATATTAATAAACCATTTTTTGAGTAACCAAAACCAGCTAGCATCTTCTGTCCCTCATTGACCTCTGTATGAATACTGATTCCAAATATATGCCCAAATCTTTTACAATGAACATGACCAGTCAGTCTCTTGATGTTATTCCTGGTTTATGTAGAGCACAGCACCATGGCAATCCATTTCTAACCAGTCTGTATCTGACCTATGTGCTCTACCCGTATTGCTAATGATTCTTTAAAATGACCATGTATGCATGCAACAAAAAAACAGGAAACAGTGAGATCTTTGTAATCCACCTCCTGTCCCAAAGAATCTGATAGATGGTTTGGGTTCTTTTTAACCATGACCTCAAAAAAAAAAAAAGAATTCCCAAAACCCCAACAAATGAAACCAAAAATATCCCATGTTATAGGCAACTTCTCCAGTCACCTGGAGCAATCCACTGAAAATCATGGAGGGGGTGATGGAACAAAATGACTCACTTTTGGGCTTTGACTAGTCTAGAAGAGATGTCATTATTCAAACATGACCAGCACTTCTGTCTAGCAGACTAAGCCTGCAGCACTGGAGTCAGAAGGGTTGGGTTGCTCTCCTAGTTCTGGTGCTGGCTTACTGCTGGATTCTGGACCAGTCCTTCTCCATTTGGAAAGAAAAAGAAAAAGGAAAATAATAGCATGGGTATGGAGAGCTTGGAAATCATACATAGAGGAGCTGAGTGTAACTGCTACACAGCAGTGTCTATGGAACCATTGTGGAATGTTTGCATGGGCCCAAGGCCATGCGCGTGGGCATGGACATAAGTTGGCTGCCAGGGAAGGAACTTGTTTGTTGCCTTAAATTGGGCCTGAGCTCTTGTCCACGTGAGTCTGCACAAATGGGAATTGTAGATGATGCCTTAGGCTACGGTCCATCCCATCAAGAGTTATTCCAAGTTTAGCCCGTCCTAAACCCAAGCACGGACATTTTAAGCCTGAGCAGCAGCCAACAGTGTGATGAAGCTGTAAGCTATAGGGTACTTCATTCTGTTCTCAAACCACTCTTCACCCTGTGATGTATGCCTAACCTCCATAGAGATTGCTGTCTCCGAACATCTGCAGGAGACTCCCCATCACCGATGGGATGAGGAAATTGCAAGACACAAGGGGGGGGTGTGTGTGGTAGGGGATCGGCAATGCAACCCTGCTGCAACTGGCATGTCCTTCAGGTCAGCATGTAGAATATGGCTGCAATGTGCATTGCAGACCCACCAGCTGGACTGTCAGTGGTCATTCTCAGAAGGATCAGTGCATGGCATTAGTTGCACGGCTCCACCGTGGGGCTGCTGGCCGCAGAAACAGCCGTCCTTAGGCAGGGTCATCCAACTGGCTGTTCAGCAGAGCCAGCTCTTGGAGAAGATGTTTCCTCGGAGCACAGCCCTGACTGGGGAAGTTTATCTGATTTTGCTCACTCTGGATAAACACTGAACCTGGGTTTCAGGTTGGAGGACTTGTTTCCCATGGAATTTGTTCTGTCTTGTGCTTTCCTACAGGAATGACACTGCAAAAGGTACCTCTTTCTCCTTTCTCTTAAACGCCTTTCCAGATTTACACCCTCCCAGCCCTACAGGCAGGCTGCCTACTCATATTTAAAGGCACAGTGCACAGAAACCAGAATTACAGCTGTGCAGCCCACGCACTCATGTCTGCAGGACAAACATGTGCATCAGTCGAGTACAGGAGGCAATGAACAACTTTTTTCCTTCCTTTTTTTTTTCAGGTGCTATATGATGAAATGGAGATATGTAAGAACCACAGGAAGCATTTATTTTAAGTACAGGCTAATGCCATGAATGTTATTTGCATTACATGACAGCCCAGTGAACCACAATATGAATAAGGAAAGGAAAAACTAGTGTTTTCCTGACCAGTAAATCTCTCTGTTGCTTTCTCAGGTTTCCTATCAATGCCAATTTGCATTTCCTTGCAGACCATTTGGGATGTCAATAGGTAACAGGCAGTATCAGTGAGGGTTCAGAATTGCAGGAGGGCTTGTGAGTAGATACTGACATATTTCTGGGGGACAGGAGGTGGGTGGATGCAGGAGCTGAGAAAGGAGGTGTTGGTCTGGCTGAGATATATTTCCCTTGATATATAGCTGGTAATTTAAGCCCATCAAAGTGAAATCAGTTTTGATAGCCTGAAAACAATGCTCTCTTTGTTCAGCTGCAAAGGAAAGACAAGCAGGCAGGCAAAAGCAAAATATTCTAGCACAAATATCCTGCTGGTTATCAGGCAGATAGAGAGAATCAAGCAGAGGATAACCTCTGTTTCAAATGGTCAGTGTCCTGGCAAATATCAGCAGGAGTAACTGGAGTTCATCAGCCTGTACTTACAATCGGATACAAAGCACTCTATCCAGACAGGGAGTGTTACCTTACATTAAACTCTTAACCACCTGAGCACCTCAAGTCAAGTGTGGTTCAGTGTCCTGCTGAGCAGCTGCTCCGTCCAGCTGAGAGTAGGCTGCTTTTCAGCAGTGGGTAAAATCCCTTCTATATAATGTCATGTTGGTGTCCTGCCAGGAGATAACCATCCCTCCTTTTGCTCAGTGAGTCACAAACCCTCTCACAGCATCTACAGCTGGGAGGCTCACTTGCTCTTGCTTCTCATCTGGAAGTTGCTGCCTCCCAGCTGTGGTCCAGGAGTGTCACCAGCTGATTTGGTCATAAAGTTCTGCTCTCACTCCCTAGGATTTCCATGAAGGGTTGCCTGATTGTCTGCTCACACTTCGCTACAGCTTCACTCAGGCAATACCTTCAGAGGGGATGCAGAGATCCTAAGAGCCTGGTGTCTCTGTAAGGAGCATGGAGAAAGTGAGCCAAGAGTGGCCATCAACTCTGCTAGCTAGTATATAGCAGATGGTGGTTTGGAAGGCCCAAAGGTACCTTCATGGTGGCATGTCAAAAGCTGGAAGGTGAGTTGGCTCTGTACAGGATAGGAACACAAGGAAATAAAAAGTGACCTCTCAAAAAAATGTAACACAAGCAACAATCACTTGTTCTCTGCCTACAAAGAAAAGACCACTCACAGAGAAACAAAAGTCATCATTTTCATTAACCAGAGGGCTAGCTTAGCCTCTACTGTTCAAATTGGCTGGCAATTTCTTCTGCACCCTAAGTTACAGAGAGGATATAACTTCTGGAGTAACTGGATTTTGACATCCCCACCCCATTGCTCACCCCCTTCCTCCAGGCAAGGATGACAGCAACAAGCACCACCCAACTCTTGTATTAGGGGTTATCCGATACAAGCAACGTCTGTGGCTGTGTGAACGTGGTTTCTCTGGTATGAGAGAAGAGGCCATTTAGATTCAAGCCAGAGTCAACATGACTCATTGGCTAATACATCCTTCACTGCAGGGCTCAGGAGGTCACTGTAGGTTCAAGTCTCACACTGGGACTTGGACTGGTGTTTCACGCTGTGGGGAAGGGAGGGGAGATGCAGAGCTCCTGGAGGTGCTTCCTATTGGAGGAGAGAGAGATTTTAATCTGAGATTCCTGCTGGCAGCTCTTCCAAAGGGGAATTAATTACACCAGGGCAAATTCATTCCTGGTGGGGGCTCCCTTAGCTTCAATGGGGCTGTCATGTGGCTGATTCTGTTGTTATTTTGGAGGAGGGCTATGTGCTATTTCTTTCTTTTTGTTGTTGTTGGTTTTGGGTTCTTTTTTATTTTTTGGTTTTTTTGGGTGACCTGGTCTTCTGGCTCTTGTCCCCTCTGGCAGTCAAACAGGTTCCAGCAGCCAAAGGTGTGTGTGTTTGTATGAGCCCTTGCAGAGTTGCTGTACGAGCTTCTGGCCTGGTTAAATCACTACTTGTTGCCTTGTAGACCTCTTTCTTTCACCTTTCTGCTAGGACTGGAGGAGGGGAGAAAGGGGTATGGGAATATAGAGTCCATCTGTCTCTCTCTCCATTTCTCAGCCATGCAAACCCCTGACAAAGAAGAAGTGATGGGGAGAGCCACATCTGTCCCCTCTTCCCTATCTAGCTCTTTGCTGCTTTTCCATCAGCACCCCTGATTTTAACACTGCTGTCTTTGCAGAGAAATGCATGAAGCTGCAACAGCCTGGGGAATTGCTCACCAACAGCTATAGGCTCAGCAGGGAACAAGGGCTGCGCAGGTAGACTCTTCCCTCCTGTCATTTCAAAGGTCTTGCTGGAGCTTGGTTAAATGGTCTTTTGCAGGGCAATGACAGCTGGGGAATATACAGAAAAGACAGAGTTCTTCCGAAGCCAGCTTCTGATGGCTTAAGCTCCTTTTTCTTGATGAAGCGAAGGGATTCATCCCTCTGGACTAGCTCAGTTGGAAGTGAAATGTAGTCAGCTCTGGGTGAAACCAAGGTTTTTGTACAAGGAAGAAAGGAAAGTCCTCATTTCTAAGCAAAAAGGGTGACAAATTTACAGGAAGGTGAATGTCAGTGTTGTCTGAGCACAGCTGGGATACCTCTGCTCTGGGAAAGGGGTCTCTGTGGAGTTCTTTAATTCCAAAAGGTTTGCAGCACCTGGTCTTAGGGCATCATCTAAAAATGGGAGAAAAGTGGAAGCTGTCAAAATCTCTCTTTGTAGAAATATGCTGAAGTATGAAACAGCCTTCCTCACAGACACAACATCTGGGTGTAGAGTAACCAGTAAAAAGTATCAAGCCCTCAGCTCCTGCTGTTTCTCCCTCAAAAGTGGCCCCTTTCATCTATGCCCTCTACATGATGCCAGTGATCTGCTTCCATGATCACTTTGAATTTTCTTCCTTACTCTTTTTCAAACAAACAGGAATTACCATTCACTCTGTCTGTTTGTCACCCACTAATAACCTTGAATCTGTCTGCTGATCAACATTGACAGAAGGTGAAAAGAAGTATTATGTTCTTACTATTATTGTGAAAATAGGCAACTAGGGTAGAGGGAAGAGAAACCCTCAGAAGGGAGAAGTTACAGCAGGGAAAACGCTATTTTTAAACGCCAGAAAATCCAGCCAAATAACATTATGCCCCAGAGTCCACCCTCAGTCAGTTCTGCTCTTCACAGGACTGATCATTTCTGAAGCAGCTGTACAGCAGATTCGACTGGTTGCTGTCTCATTTCCCATTCTCCTCTTAAAAATCACTGTTGCAGGACCATGGGAAGAGAAATAGCTCAAGAGATCAGTCCAAGTGACTACCACTTCGGGAGAGACCTTGGGCTAACCTGGCTGCCAGTTCATTTCAGAGGACAACGAAGTGGGTCGAAGTCATCAGCTCTGAGGTCATTTGAAGGGGGAGGAGTAAAGATGGGTCAAGTAATTTGTTTGCATTAAGTTTATCAGCACTCACAGATGATGCTGACCGGACATTCTTAAAGCCTCCCTCTAAATCATCAGAACTGAGGCTGGATGTGAAACCTGGTGATGTTACTGCAACAAGACCCACTGACAGGCTTTGGCCAGACCCTGCTGTCCTGTCTGATTCACCACAGAGTGCACAAAGGAGGATCTTCAGCAAGGTTTGCTCTGAAAGAGTTAATGCATTTTACAAGGAAAGCTGCCATCCCTCAAGGTCATTTTATCTCTTAGTTACATGAATTCTAGGAAAGCAAAGATTCCTTCCAAGTAAGTTGCTGGTTTATCCAAGTGATGCTGTTACAGAAATTGTTGTATAAGATCCAGGTTTTTCCAGGGTATAGCGAGTGTGTGTGGTGTTTAGATTTAGGCTGTGTGCTGCCAAGCTACTGACTCCCTTTTTTCTTCCTTTTTTCCTCCTCCCACCCTCTCTCCCCCAAATCACAAGCCTAAGAATAATTAATAAGAATAATAAATAAACAGATGAAAGTGGAAACATTCCCAAAACCTGTTATCACACAAGCAGTTTCAGTCCAGACCATGCTCGTTTCACATTGAGCCTTGGAATTGTCAATTCTCATTACTTCCCAGTGTTGAGTGCGGGAGGAGAGAATTTCGATCTCTGTTTTCCAGAATCAAACCCTCTGTTTAATGCGGTGGGGAAAGTTGAGATGAAATATAGGTCTCAGGGGACTTTCCCTGTGTGAAAGCTTATTACAGCTGTAACAAAACCTTCTAATCGGAACGGATTCTGTTACATGCATGATATTCAGGTCTTGGGCGAGGGGTGGGGGGGGAGGAGGAATGAGAAAAAGATGACAAAAAGCTTTAAAAGCAATTAAATGAGAACTGCATTCATTCCCCGCCGCCTCCTCCTCACTGCTTGCATTTGCTGTTTACGCAGAACGTTTTCTTTTCTGCATTTTGCCAGGGGTCTTGTGAGATCTGTAGGAGTTTTGCTGGGTCAGGTTGTTGAATGACATTGTGCAGCAAAGCAAAATTTACAAACTTGGATTCACCCACAGGAATGGAAAACTGTTTAGTGGTGTTTGAAATATAGAATCCATATTACCATAGCACGAGAGTCTAATGGGCTATCTAAATGCAATATTCAATTACAGTTGAAGACAGGGAACCACTTAAAATGTGTCGTGGTGTCCAAAGTTATAATAAAATCACAGACAGAATAAACCCAAAGGCACAGTCTGTGCCCAAATCAGCGTCTCTGGGTCTTTGCTGGTGATGTAAATGGCTTCACTAAAGCAACTGAGAAAAAAATTAGTGCCAGCCTCTAATGTAGACACGTACAACGTAGAGGTTGTTTTCCTGTGGTTTAGTTTCAATGGATTATATTTGCTATAAAAGACATCCAGAGAAAGTGTGAGGGAAGAAACAGAAAGGTATAAAAAGAGGAAGTACTTTGCTCAAGTTCATGGATTAATTCACTATTCTGTCCTATACCCACTGCATTGTACTAACTCAGTTTCTTGTTGCTTGTGATGGTCTAACAGGACATGTCCACCTGATTGATTCCTTTGGGCATCTTACCATGCTATGGGCACTCTGCAGAAGGGTGGTCCACAGATCAGAAATAATGTCTCTTCAGTTAAGAGACGATGGAAAGGGACTGAATCATGCAAGGGCTCATTTTTAGACTTGGAGAAAAGACCTGTGAGACAGACCTTTGGGATCTGTGTACCTCCCTGTCCATGATTTGCTGGATGAGGCTGGGCATACATTCACGTTCTAGTGGTGAAGTAACTAGAAGTCACAACCCAAGGTGCTGGCAGTTTTGAACACCATGGGTGCACTGGGAGAATAGGGCTAGGTTATGAACGTGCTTTTCAAATTCTGATTTTACTGTGCTCAATGAGCCATTTCAGCTGGTGACAAAGACCTCTGAGAGAAAGATGTTTCAGTATATGAGGAAGTGTTTTATTTCCACAAACCAATCAGTTTGTATTCTCGAGAGGATTTGTCAGGATGGGACAAAGGCTGCATAGAGTTGTCACTGTTAGCTGCCCTTTCAAAAAGAGCTGGCATTCAATTCTTGTGCCCAAACCTTAGCAAATAACAAAGACGCTATCAGGCTTAATACCCCTGGAGTAGGAGTCTTCACTCCTCTGCTACTTGACTTAATGTGATCTTCATCTGAACCTCCTGGATGATTCACCAGAGCTCTTCCAGGGCAACTCCACCTCCATACTCTGCTTTGTTTAGACATTTACTTGGGAAAAACACCACAGTATGCAACAGTAGTGATGTTAAGCCCTGCTGGACTGTAGATAGATGAAGAGCAATGAAAAGGTGATTCCTGCCTCTTACAATCTGAATTCCCATGTGATTCTACTCTTTTGTCTATTGTAAGCTCTTCTGGGTGAAGAACATCTCTGGTTTCACATAAATCTGTTGGTTAACATGAATTTGGGGAAAGACTAGGAAGCTCTCTCTCCCAGGGCTACTGTGACACTACTAAAATAAAAGCAGCAAGTGACCTAGTGTTCAGAAGCAATCCTGCAATGATGGTGATTGAGGGAAGAGATCCAAAATCATCTGATCCTCCCTGCTATTCATGTGGAACACTGTCTACGTGCTGGGACTTGAAGGAAGCAATCTCATTTTCTTCCCATGGATAGCTCTACCTTTTCTCTCCTCTCCTGCCCTCTCAGAAATACAGGGTAGGGGCAGTAAAATTATAAAGCTGCCTTTTAAAGATGCTCCGTGCTGCGAAATGAAACTCAGATAATGAACGTTTCCAGCCCAGCCAGAGGACTCTCTGAGGTATATTTTTATCTCTACGGTGCCAGAGATTAACTGTACATTTGTCTTAATGGTATCACCCTTTAGTGTTAATGGAAGCTATGTGTGTAAATCCCTGACCATCCAAATGAGAATACACTTTGAATGATCACAATAAATCAAAGTAAATGGAAGACCCCTGCAGGCCAAATTCATCCCCAGAGCAACTCCTGAGACTTTTAGGAAGCTTATGCCAAGCAGGCACAGCAAGAACAAACACAGCAGATCATGTCACCTGCTTTATGATTTCAAAGTAGTCATGATACTTCCAGTTGTAACAAAGTAATTTGCTCTTTAAAAATGGCTTGCAAAGGAAAAACATCGCTGGGTTCAGTCATTTTGGGATCTCTATAGAACTTGGAGAAACGGACTTGGTTGTTTCTTTTTATAACAAGGTTTATTTATTGACATGTTTGTAATTTATAAATGCATGTTCTTTCTGCTCTACTTTCCTGTCAAAAATTAAAAACTGGCAAGAGCATGGTAATGAAGGTAACAGAAAGTGATGCCTACTAGAGAAGGGAAAATACACCTATTTTCAGCTGCTTGAATGTCTTTGGACTGATGAAATTTTGCGAACATGTGTCTATTTTAAACAAAAACCCTATTAAATTCTCAGCAACAACTCCAATTCCCTTTTCCAAGAAATACAGGCAAGAGAGACATAAAAGAAAAAAGAGACATAGTGTTCCTGAGTTGTAAAGTAGAAACAAGTATCATACAGTATAATATATTACATAAAGTCTTTTGTGATTCATTTAGGCACTATGGAAGTAAAAGACAGACAAACCATTGTCCTTTTCTAATTTGCAGATTTTTTTTTTTTAGGTGAGGGACAGTGTAACTTAAAGGACACTGATGAAAACACGGATAAGTATAAGACAAGAAAGGAGTTTCTTCTTCCAAAAGAGTCTGCAACTATGCATATGTAGAAATGACCTAGAATTATATTTCAGACTTCATCAGCAACTCTGCATTTCTTGAAAAAGACAGGAATTCCTATTGCCCACAATACATGAGTAGAACTGTTTGAGCAGAAAAATGAGAACTGGGAAGTTAAACCTTTTGCTGGTTGCATTGTGAAATAGAGCAAAAAGTAGAAGGGAAGACAGGAATCATTGTTAGCTAAAAAGTGAAAACATCAGTACTTAGATTGTTTGATGGGAACACCGAAAATGTCCCCTTTTGAAAAAATTACTGTGAAATCCTTCATCAATCTGGCTGGTGCAATGATATCTCTCTCTTCCTATGTCATTTGGCTTTGAGGGTTTCTATCTTCTAGGTGACAAAGTCAAAGCTCATTGTCAGCTTTCGCCTGCTGTGCAAGATACATCCAGCTTGGTGGCAGCATCCTTAAATAATTCCACATTACAGCTTTGCAAGAAGAAAGAGAAAATGTCTCTTGTCATTGAGAAAAAGCTCTCAGTGTCTCCATCCAAGGTCACTTGGATCTCATAGATCAGAGGCTATTAGAGGATTAGGAAGTTACCTGCAAAGTAGCTGGTCTTCTCTGATCATTTTAATGAATCCAGTGTTTCTACACTGGGTAAGTCTCAGCTGGAAAAATGCATTAGGAAATGAGAAGTATGTGGAAGGCAACAAAGAAAAGTCAGAATATTTTCATTTGGCATAACCTGCCATACAGATTCTCTTTTCCTCTCTAGATATTGATTAGAGATTTGCAGGCTCATGAAGGTGAACCCCACCCTGACCTGTAACATTCACAAAAGTGCTTTCTTTCAAAACCTTTTATTTTGATGGATGGGAAGAGGGAATGGATGGAAGTAAATTTTCTAGTTTCAAATCTAGTTTTATGCTCAGCTGTCCTGCAATGTAACTCTAAAATTAATTACTGTGCTACTGACTGCTGTTCAGAAAGGCTGTGGCCATTTTCCATCCCTGGAGCTTTGCCGTTCTTGTTTCGTCAAAAGCTTCTATGAGCTTTGTGCCATTAAATCCCTCCTGTTTTGTGTAGAAACCTTTTATGCATTTCTGTATTGACCTAGGCAAACATGGGCCACCAAGCAGACCACGACTACCCAATGCCAAAAGGAATGTGAGGTTGCTATCAAGAGCATGAAGAAACTCTTTTGCACGTTCAAACTGTACTCCCTGGGTTACATCACTGCAGAAGTGGAACAAGCCATTGAGCTAATCTTTATATCTAAAACACACCCACGTGGCAAACTGTTAAAATGGGACCTAGTACTTTGAGTTAAATAGAAGTCCCTTCCTCCAATATTTATTCCTGGAACTCAAAATATTTTGTTAGTTTGTAGCTGTTTCTCTACTCCCCCAGTGCAACCAAGACTGAAAGCCCAAGACCCAACAGCCAAAAAGGACACTTCTTGGCCCAAGTGACAATCAGGAAGCACTGGATTTGTTGTAAGACTAATTGAATTTTCAACTTGGTTTTTTTTTCAGTAGTGAGAGGATCACAGAAGTCAGCTGGGAGTTTGATGGGGACCTGCATCTAAACAGAAAGAAGCTGTGCTGGGAATAAAGTTAGGGAAGTGCTGCTGGTGTCCTTCCATTGACTCCAGTGGTACTGAACTTAAAAAAAACAGATTTACACAAAACTCGTTTCTGAAGAACCAAAGACCTTGGGGACAAAGCTGGGGGAGTGAACAAATGGGGCTTTTTTTTCCCCTCTGAGGAGGAGGGCACACAGCTAAAGAGCAGCTCTTCCATCCTTCCCTTCCCCCTCGAGCTGGCAGCCCCACCTGTTATGAGCCAGGAGTAATCAGAGAGACGAAGGGCAGAAGTGGTATTTTTACAGGATGAACCCACCGGGTCAGCTGGAGGCCTGCTGTAACCCAATATCGAGTTGTGACTGCAGACAGGCACGATGCAAGGATTGGGGGAGGAGGGTGGTGAAGGATGGGTGGAGGGAAAGCAGGGCACCTCACTTAGGAGCCTTCTGTTTCCCTTTGGTGCCCTGAACAATGAATAGCAGCGATTGTTGATGAAATGTGTGATCCAAGCCTTGTTTAAGGGGGAGGATAAGGGAAAGCGGTGGGACAGGGGCAATGGGAACATCACTTGCAGGAACAAAGAGCACACGTGTACGTAGGCACCCTATGCCCAGTCTGCAGGGGAAGGGAGTTACGCAGAGGTATCTGTTTTGTTCACTCACCTGCTTCTCTCTCCTTTTGTGCACGCAAAACAGAGAGCCATATCACTTCAGACTTCCCCCGCCCTACACCTTGTGGTATCGCCAGGGCTGGACCAGCTCATTGCTTCCAGGGAAGCCTGTTGTCTCACCATGACAGAGTTTCCCCTATGCCTCTCATGCAGAGTGAGATTTGCTTCCCCAGGGCTGCCCGGGGAAGAAACACCTGCAAGGAGCCACAGCTGTGGTGCGAGCTGCTCTCCTAATGCTCTGTTTAGGATTACAGCACTCCAGAGCATCACATTACCCCAGTGGCTGCACTGAAACCTGGTATTAATTCACATTAGCAAGGATCAGATTTAGCATGTTGGGAGGGGGAGGACTGTTATTATTGTTTCTAAAACTGCTGGAGCAAACTCCTAGGACTGGTCTTTCATTAATCCTGGCAATGGGCAGAGGAGCTTCTTTGTTCCTCAACACCACTGGCCGCTCACCCTGTCTCCTCTTGCACGAATGCCTCTAAACTCATTTTCATGATGGGGTTACTTGCTTATTTTTATTTTTGATGTGCCAAAGTTATTAACTTTCAAAGCAAATTTCTGGATGTTGTGGAGTTGCTTTGGATTGCATTGCAACAGAACAGGGTCTTCCAGTACTGGGAGAATGGCCACAGTGTGTCACCTCTTGTGATCATGATGGATTATCCCAAGACCAGAAAAAAGGAAAGAGGGACTAAGCAGTAAGAACAGTGAAACTCTTGGACAGACTTGTGCAAGGAGGATATGGAGTCTTCATTGCTGGGTAATTTTAAGAATATCTGTTGGGTAGATCTGATTTTGTCTTTGGGTAGGGGCATTCCACGTGCCCTTCACAGTCCATTTCAACCTTTTTTTTGATGCAGCTGTTATAAGGGTGAGGTGGAGTTACTTTTTTCACCTGAAAATTTCTGGTAGGATACCTTTCTTCCTTTTCCCTATCTATACCACATCTTCTTTGGTAAGTGTTGCTGAGGCTGTATCTATCTGAGGAACATAGGCATTCCCCAGGCTTATAGGTTACACGTAGAGTGGTGTGTTTAGTTGCCTCTGAAGGGTGTTGTGATACCACCCTGGTATTTTTCCAAGCCAAGGACCATTCCACATATGTATAACTGACCCTTGATTTCAGGTGCTGCTTCTTAAATTCAAGGGAACATAAACATCAGTAGCAACAATCACTGCTCAGTGCAGCTAGTGTTAAATATCACCTGAATACCCTTGTACAGCCTTGGAATGGATATGAAAAAGGAAGTGAATATAAGTATTTGAACAGAAGCCTTCAGAGGCTGCAAATCCCAACCATGTTTGTTAATTTTATTTACAGTTTCAGAATTATCTTGAAATGTTGTTAATATTGGCTGTGGTACAAAATTCGGAAATATACCAATGCTTAAGTTGAGAGAGGTGGACTAGAACAACAGAGACAGAGATAAGACATGAGGTCTCATGCTGTATGCAGTGCCAGAGGTGAAGAATGAGAACTAGCACATCATCTACTGACTCCTGCATGACATTTCTTTGTGTAGAGGAGAGAATACTTCAACCTTGTGCATAGAAATCTTCTATAGATTAACCAGACTTGTAAAGCCAGAAGAGGACATCTGAATATCATGTTTCACCTTCTGTACAAATGCAGGCCATCAAATTTTGGCATATTACTTCTTGACTGAGCCTGAATATTTTGTTCTGGAAAAGCAGCCAGAAGATCAGAAATCAAGTGCTTTGTGTGGTCCTTTATTCCAAGTTAAGCTAGTGAACCTTGATTCCCTTCCCCTGCTGCCCTAGTGTGGTCCCACACTGTCCTGATGGGAACTCTATGCAATGGACAGGATAGCCAATCTTCAGAGTTCTTATTGGCATCTCAAGATCAAAGTACTGTAAGATTGACCATCCATCTTATCTCATACATGCCATGCTGCCGCTCTCAGATGGCAAACATTGCAGGCAGCTTTGTCATCAAACCGTTTTGGATCACTTTTAGCAAGTTACAGTGATGGACTGTCAGAGCCTGACTCCCTCAGTGGAGAAAAGTAGCTGCTGCCTGGATGTTAGGGCATCTTCTGTGGCCAGTTTAGATACAGCTCTCAATCTTTATTCCTCTGGTAGGTGTCCTGAGCCATAGGTAGGTCTCCTGCTGATGCTGTCTTTTTAGCTTTATTGCTTTCTCTTCCTCTCTGTGCTCTGACACCCAAATTTATTGATGTTCATTTTAATTCTCCTGGAAGAATAAAAAGGAAAAAGAAAATCCTGCCTTCAATATACACATGTGTTTTTCTCAGTGCTCCCAGGATTACACTGGTGTGTGTGCAAGCTGAAGGCAAGGCTCTGCCAAACTGATTTATCTCTTCAGCGTGTTATCACTCTCTGGACAACATGACTTCATACGGGGCAGAATTAATGGGCTCCTGATAGAGTCACAATGCAGCTTCCCAAAGGCCACTCTGTCTGGGAAACTCCAGATATTTCTGAGAAACCCTGGAAGTAATTAGGTGACTCCAGGAAAATCCAAGGACTTAGAGAACTCTGTTGGGGCTAGAGAACTCCAGGAATGTTTTTCTATCCTGGGTTTGGATATATCCAAAAATTCATTCCTACCTCTTTTCTCTGCAGATCTAGGGGATTCAGTACAATGAGTGTTTGGAGGGCAAGGAAGGACCAACAGAAGAGGCTTAGTCATTAGTGGGGACTTTTCTTTCAGACAACATGAGACACAACAAGGTGTTAAGCTATCCTGCCTGTAGAGCTTGATGTGTTTGTGGGAACAGAAAGTATTCCCATGACAGGAAGGGAGGTCCAGCAGAGAGCATCGAGGGAGTTTTTCTGATGAGACATAAACTTATCTCCAGTCACTCCTGGTCATTAAGATCACTTGGCATTTTCTGGGTAGGATTCTTGTTAGATCTTTGTTTCTGCTTTAATTTTCTGTTTCACCGTCAGCTGCAGGCAAATGCCTTTTCTCCTTCCTTTCCTGAGCTTTTGTAAACATTGTGCTGTAAAAACAGCTACTTCCACTCCTCTTTACATTTCATCAGGGTGCAAATATCTCCCTGATATGCCTCTTGGCTGGATTTGCTTAGAATGAAAAGTGTTGATGCGTTGTCTCATACCAAGCAATATTAACAAACCAAACAAAAAGGAACTTCTCTAAAGACAGTACAGAAAATAAACTGCTGTAGAAATAGTGAGCATCATCTAAAAATGAAAAACAGTCAAAATAAAGTCAATTTGTGCTTTTCACTGGGACATACACAATCAAGTAAGTTGCCTGACTCTGTAATTACGGCGCAGAAAATCCAACATCTGTATAAGTGATGAAATTTCATAACCTCCCCTGTATAACCTTGCTTGATTTTGACACTTGTGACTTATGATAGGTTTAGAGGTCAACCCTGAAGCGTGAGTATTGTTTCAATCATGCTGCTCCCTCTCATGAATTACGTTAGCAAGGGCTTGGTCACAGTTATCTGTGCAACAAAGAAATATTGTAGTAGAAGTTGTAGCATGGTAGGATAGTTACTGTGGTGATGTAGTTAAAATGCCTGGGAGAGAGATTTTCATTGTTGAAAAGTCTACATAATAAAGTTTAATGTAGACCATGGGACACGTTTTTTTCTTAGGATTTATGAGTGGAGCTTGGTGAGTGATACATATTTTGGTCTGGTCACCAAAATGGAAAATCAGAAGGAAAATAAAAGCTCAACCAGCACGATAATCTTCTGAGTTTTTGGATGAAAAGAAAAGGTTGATTTTGGATTTGAATGAAATGTTTCATTGGACTGAAATTGAAAGGCTTTTTATTAGTTACTTAAACTATTTAGAAAGTTGGGTTTTTTTCTTTTGTTGCTTTGAAATGCATTGCCTATTTTTAATTGTAAAGTACCATTTCAAAACCTCAAAAGTTTTGTTTTGAAAATGCCTGAGAGATTTTGAAAGATTTCAACATAGATACATTCATTGGCCAAAAATATTCACCACACTCTGCTCAGTTTGGTGATCTCTTTTAGTCCTACCCTAACACCAGCTTTTGGCACATTAACTATTATTATCATTAATAATAATAATAATAATAACAATAACCATAATATCATCACCCAGCTGTGCTTAGAAGGCCTGGGCACCAGGCCCAGATCTGCTATGACAAATCTTTTCAACTCTCTGGGCTTCTGTTTCACCTCCCACTCTTTGGCTTTCTTATCTAGTCAGATTTAAAGTCATAGGGTCAGGAACTCTCATATACTGAGCCTCTCATGTGCACACTGATGCTTGGATTGCAGCTTCTACCGCAGTGCCATGAATGGTGGATTTTCTGCTCCATCCTCTCCCATCTACCAGCCCATTACAGAGAGATTTGGAAGTGTCTCAGCCTCCAAAGACAGCTAGCTCCATGATAGCAGGGAAACCGAGGGAGCAAAATCAAATAGGAAATGTTTTTTGTTTGCATTGTATATGCAGAGATTGAGTTGTTAGTTTGGGGAGTGGGTGAAACCAAACTGTGACTGTAAGCACTACAGCCAATCTTTGCTCAGGTGTGATTAACTTCTGTGTGAAACAATTTAGTATACACCCAAAATACTGTTTGCATGGAAGACCAGCAACAATCTGAGGAGGCTGAATGTAAATATGAAATAAAACTGAGAGAAGTGGAATGAAAATGAGCCCCCCCCCTTTTTTTTTTTAACCAGAATGCCTGTTTTGAGAGGCCTTATTTCGTGACAGTCTATTACTGGGTAGAGGAAAGGACCACCTACACTTTTTCTCCTGAATCTATTGCCATGTTCCTGGTAGGGAGTGGGCTGGGGAGTCAGATATATGGGAGAGGGAACCAGCAGTAAACAAAGCACAGAGAAATAGAGCCAGGTTGAAAGCCAGCACTTGTAGCATGCAGAGGTGCTGGTAGAAAACCAACACACTTTGGAGGCAAAATGCTGAGGAGAAAGTCTCAGAAAGGACTCAAAGGACCTATATCTCATATTGTATCATTTTCTTCTGCATCTGAGCCATCAGGACTTTATATAAATCCTTAGTAAACCCATTAGGAAAGCATCAAAGATACCTGACTGCCTCATTTAGTCCTTCCATGGTATTTGACTGCTTGGCACCATGTTTGCTGAAGGAGTTAGGACCTGCTGCGTCACATGCTCTGGAGCAGGATGCCTTAGCAAGAACCTGCAAGAAGGTCATGCAGAGCAGGAGAGTCTAGCTTTGGTAGCAGGCAGCAGGGCTGACCTGCCCTGTGTTTCAGGTCTTTTTTACCTGACTGTGCTTCCCAGAAATCAGGATTAAAAAGATCTTTTTTGACGCCAAACCACGCGGAGGGGTCCATTTCGATGGATTCTGTGACTTATCCCAGCTGCCTGGAGTGACAGCTTCTGAATCCTGCTTCCCATATTGCCTCTGAAGCCCTGGACTCTTAAAATGAACAGAGCTCGTTTGCAGATCTTCAGCGCTGGCTTTGCAGGGGAAGAGGGAGAGGGGGGCTGCCTCTGCAGAAAGGTTGCTGTCCAAGAGGCTGGGAACGGAAGCAGGTTCACCGTGGTGTGAACAAAGGCCTCCAGGCACACCAGAGAGCATCTGCTCACCAGCTGATGGTAGTGCACCTGCTGAACAAGTGCAGCCGCGGCGCTCCCCTCCCGACCCTGCTCTCTGCAGCCCCCAGACCCCGTTATCCACGCTCCCCCGACTGGCACTGCTCAGTGCCGGTCCCAGCACACCAGAGAGACACCTCGCAGGAGGAAGAGGAGCTGCTGGGAGCTCCGTTGGCAGCCATGTGGAAACCGAGTCAGAAGCTGGTTCTAGCACAGGGCCACGTTGTCGGCTTCCAGATGCTGGCCCTGATGGAGAGGTTTTAACTGAGCCTTGGTTAAAGCTTCCGCATCCGTACTGAAGCCCAGACCTAAATCCTACTGTGTCAGAGGGTGACTGTTTCTTAATTGTTGCAATATTTCTTCTGGGACTGGTCAGCAGGCCTGGCATCAAAAGGGTGATTTTGAATTGTAGAAAACTCTTTTGCGGGTTTTGTGCTAAGAGTGACTGAAACTTGCTACCGGTTCATTTCAACTACATCCACCGAACCGTAACTCACTACTGCATACAAGTTCAGCAGGAACATTCCCAAAACCCCCGTAGAAGAAATTTACGGTTGCTCAACGCTCTGTTACTGGCGGCCACAACTGTGTGCGCTCCACATGTCTTTGTAATCACTTAATGACTCATTTCCTTAATCTCTCATTTCCTATAGCCTTATTACAAGCGATTCATAAACCCAGATCCATAGCTGTTCTCTGGCTGTAGTCAGGAAGCACTGAACTGACTCTGCATCTGGTTGGTTGGCTGAAGTACCCCTCTCTATTCCCCTCTGAAACTTTCCACTGGACCCTGTCTTTTGCTGCAGTGACACCTACTGATGAGGTAAGAGTGTATTAACTACATGTTCCCTCGTTGCCAAACCCAGGCAGCAACCACTTCCTGGCTCTAACCAGATGTTTCTGCTCTTCTGGAGCAAATTTCACACTACACCGGGAGAAGTTTTGCACGGTCTTGACTGTAGTGCGTTGGTGGCCAGCGGACCTGAACAAAGATCACTGCAGCAGGAGGAAATGGCTCTTCACGTCCAGGCTTCTCATTCAGCCATCAACCCACTGATGGCTGAATGGCCTTGGGAAGTAAACTTTGCAAGGCAGCGTTCCCTGGGGTGCTGTGTGGCATTGACTTGGGAAGCAGCTGAACAGGCAGCATGCCCTTGCTTTCCTCTGCAGGTTCTTTATTTTCTGGAGAAGTAACTACCGCCAGGAAGTCATACCCTTGATACTTCCTCATAACACCCACTGGTGACTGAGAGATGGGGAGTGACAGTTTGAGCCCCATTGTTAGGTGCAGCCAGGCCAAGGATTTCTCTTTTTTAGTGAAAACCATTGTCCTTTCAAATCCCAGTCTTTTCCCTAAACAATTATTTGAAAAATTTCAGCTTCAGTTAAAACGCTACCAAAAATGACCTTCAGCACCTCAAGAGGAGATGGGATGGGATCAGTACTCCAGCAGGGCAAGAAGAGAGTCAAGAAAAGGAGAAAGGAAACAAGGAACATTTTCTCACTGCAGACCTTGGCTTTAACCCGCTTCATCATGAAGGTTATCTGTTCTCCAATATATCTAAACATTGATTCACAAGGGAGAGAGCATGATAAAGGAATGAGGATAGGATAGGATAGGATAGGATAGGAGAGGATAGGATAGGATAGGAGAGGATAGGATAGGATAGGAGAGGATAGGATAGGATAGGAGAGGATAGGATAGGATAGGAGAGGATAGGATAGGATAGGAGAGGATAGGATAGGATAGGATAGGATAAGAATTGTCAATACATTCCCCAATCTCCCCCCTGCTTTGAGATCCTATCTGACTTTCACTGCAGGTTAACAGATTAAAACTGAGGCCAGTGAGCCAGGGCCAATGGATAAGCACTGTGAATCAGTGCTGTAAATTCATGATCTCTGAACCTGTCTGTGAAGGAAAGTGCTACAATAATTTTATGGAGGCCTTCGGATGTAACAGGTCTGCATAAGAGGAGAGGCACTGGAGAAAGTCTATCTCACACTAGAAAACCTAGCTACTTTTTAGCCATTGCTTTGTGGGATATGAGCGCTTGAATCCATTGCTGCTTTGATGCAGAAGCAATGGATCTTCACCATCCATCTTCACATCCACCATCACCACAGCACAAATGGGGCCAACACACTAAGAAGCTAAATGACTTACCCAGTGTATCAAGGAGGAGCTTGCTGTAAAGTAAAGCAGAATCTGTCTACAGCCCACAGTAAGGCTTTGGCCAACAACTTCTCTTTTTAGAAAGGACCTCAGTTACTTATTATAAGCTACAGGCTGCAGTTTGTCATGTACTGTATGTAGCACCACCTCCTTCTGGATGGATTCTGCACACCTCTGCTGCTCACTATTCATGTAAATTCAGAGTCTTCTGGGTATGAATCTTAATTCTCATTGTTTTGTTACTGTGACTTCTCCTGTAGGACCCTCCAGAAAAGTGGACCTACCTTGAAGACCTGAGCCCTTCCGAGGATGGGAGATGCTACTAATAGATGGAAATTGTGGATGCAAATCCTTTCATGTTGGATGAAACTCCACATTGAGAGGCTTGAGGTTAGCAGTTTGAAAAGCTTTTCAGCTTTTTAAGAAATTCTGTCTTGGCTGATGGAGACATGGACGAGGGGCACTGAACCACAGGGTTTCCACTGAGCCCACAAACATAAACAGAAAGATCCTTCATAGATATCAGGTTTGTCCCAAGTAAATCAGAGCTGCCAGAGTTCAGGGGAAGACAGAGATGTCTTCGGGGTGGTGCATAGACAGAAAAACAGCAGACCAGCTTTCTAGCGTCTAATTTGTTAGAATAATGCAACAAGACAGATCACATAACATGAAAACCTTATCTAACTCCCCCCGTACTCAACCTGACCTGGTGCTACAAAGAGCTCCAGTGTTGCCAGCTGAGAAACCACAGTGTTTGCACTGAGATCTTGCAGTCCCCCAGTGCAACAAGCCATGGCATCGCAACAGATTATCTGTGATTCCCAGTTTTTGCAGGCACAGGAGGTCAGTGCCACAGCGCCTGCAGGGAATGTGACTTTTCAGCTGTCTCGCTCTCCCCAGTACACTTTGACCTTTGTGCAATCTAATATCAAAGAACCAATTATTCTCAACACTCATATATTTTCCTCCATAGACTCAATGCCACATGGTTGCCGGGGGCAAGACATCATGCTAATCAAGGCAATAATTCAAGGGAAGGCAGCGGGGGGCTGTCATGATCGGGAGCCCTGGCTTCTACTTCTGCCTCTCAGCCATGAATATGGGCTCAGTAACCCCTACTCCTTCCTTCCCTCTCCCTGCAGTCTTTGCTCTGGACCTCTCCTGATGTAAGTTATATACAGAAGTCAAAAGGGATACCGGTGTACACCAGTATCCCTTGCCATACTCAGCTTTCCTTATCACCTATGGGTCTCTTCTAAATAGAGGCACCATTGTCCAGTGCTTATTTTTCTTTCCATTCCTACGCACCCAGAATCAGCTCCCCTTTATCCTTGTGGCTGCAGCAACTGGAGCCATTTGAAAAGTGACACTGGGGAAGGATCACTGCCTTGGTGGGATAGGGAGAAGAGAGGAGGTTGCAGTCCCATAAGACAGATGTATCTAAGTATCCCACTCCTCACTCAGTGTCCACAGCCTCATTTGACCTCATCTGCCACCACCGCATACTGTGAGCTCTCAGCATCAGAATTAATGAAAGATCAAAGACCCATCCAGGATCCAAGAGCAGGCATAAGGAGCTGCCTATAATTTTTCCACCCAAAAAAGGTGCTTAAGGACTGCATTAAATGTCACAATGTACTGACAACTGGGACTACCAAAATTCTGAGCTAAGGAGCAAACACATTTCCCACTTGTCCTGAGTATCAGCCCCAGCCCAGGCTGTCAAAAAAAAAAAAAAAAAAAAATTCTAAAGAAAACCTGAGCCCAAATGGGGTTATTGAGATAATTCAGAATAAAGTATTTAATCTAATCTACTGAAATATCTTTTCACTTTTTTTTATAGAATCATAGAATCATAGAATGGTTTGGGTTGGAAGGGACCTTGAAGATCATCTAGTTCCACCCCCTCTGCCATGGGCAGGGACACCTCCCACCAGACCAAAAAAAAAAAAAAAAAAAAAAATTCTAGAGAATACCTGAGCCCAAATGGGCTAGAAATTCAGTTTCAAGTGCATGGAGCCACCCACTCTCCCAGGCTAATATGGTACTGCAACATGGCCTCAAATAGAGTAAGATGAGGAGAACCCACCTTGTCAGCTCCTAGGAGGAAGATGTTTTACAGATATTTTATATGTTTTAATAGCATTGTTGACTGTTCTGTCACTATGTCTCAAGGGCTTTTTCAGTGAAAAGTGTGGAGTGCTGAGTGAGTGTGCTGGAAATTCATTCATCCCCTGCAGACAGGTGGGGTTAATTCTGGCTAGCACAGAACTAATGGGGGGATGGGAAAAGAGGATAAACACATGGAAGAAATAGAAGTTTAAAGACTTACTGCACAGTTAAACCAGACAGGTAGGATTGTGCTTCAGCATCGGTTGTTTTCCTATAATTGTTCCAGATTTCTTGCAAACTAAAAACACCTACAAAGGGCCTGCAAGCTCCAAATCCCCCTTGTACTGCATGCAGGCAGTGGCTGCACCTTAAAAGAGCTCAGGATTATTCTGTGGCACATCCTGGGGTGCAAATCAGCTGAAATTTAACCTTAATCGCTATGGGTAATCAGTGGAAAGGGCTCAGTTCAGGCTACAAGAGTAAACACAGATGAGGCTGAAAACACTCAAAGCTTCTTAAGGAGGAAAAATATGAGGCAAGGGGTGGTTTCGGCTAAGACAAAAACATAGTATTTCAGAAAAAAAAAGACCAAATGCTCAGATTATAGAGCATTCAGACATGCATATGTGAGCAGTCTTCCTCTTTCATAGCAGGATGCAAATGCTTCCTATCTTTCTTTTTGCAAATAGAAGAGACAATTTCAACCTGAATGAGTTTGATTTTAAATGACCAAAAAGTCAATACTTCCCCTCCCAAAAGGAACTTGCAAAATATGAGAACAGGAAAGGAAAACACTACAACTGAAATGCCTGCTTGCCTCCTTCAACATTAGGGTCTTTGGAGAGTTAGAGCTGCTCTGCACCAAAAGTAAAAGGTTTACATACCAGTGTTCTAAGAAAAAAAAAAGGTGGAGAAAGCTAGAGGCTGAGGTGTCTTTTTCTGCAACTGGAGCCCTGAGAAGATAGAAAACATATGCTTTGCCTTCCTGATATGTATGTGCTTTTTTAAAGGAATGAAGCTACTGGAGAAATTGAAAAGGATGACTCCTGGTACCCAAGTGGAAGATGGAAGCTAAACTTTGTCTAATCAAGACTCTATGAAATGGGTGTGTGTGGGAAGAGAAGAGGAGGATGAGCCTTTTCTTACCAGGAGACACATATCTGAGCAGTTCCCGTGTGGGAGCTAACATTCCCATGATGGGGCTGTGCTGGTGCAGGTCCTATTGGGTAATCAGATCCTCCAGCCAATAAAGGAAATGAGCTGCTGGTCCTGTCCCACAAGACCTTAGCTCCAAGGACTGATGGATCCCTGTGGAACTCTGGTCATGTCTCACCAATCTCACCATCACTGATGCTCCCCAGTCCCCAATTTTCTGATCTAAGTTGTGCATGCCCTGGGGCTCCTGCATGTGTGTGTGTTTTAGTAGATGCCTTGGAAGGTCAGGAAAGTTGGTCCCACAGGATTTGTATTAAAAACCTTCAAAGCCCACCCTTTTCTACCACCTTTTCTTCCACCTTATGTCCTATATTTCTTTGTCTTTTATTAATTACACTTTATTAATTACTTTGCTTTTCACTGGAGGCCTAGGGGAGAAAGAAGCAAGTGAATTGCTTCCCATGGAAGCAACAAGTGTCTCGAAGTTGCCCCATGAGATAGATTGAGATCTTATTCCCAGATTTAGGAAGAGACAGTGGGCACATCCTGGAAAGTGCTGAGAGTGTTGCAGGGGCCGAGTCGCCCCCCAGTCAGCTCACCTCCCAAGAACATATCTCTTGGCTGGATAAGACCTTCAGACCACGCAAGAGGGAAACTGTTGAAAGGAAGAGGTGTGTGAGGGGGATGTGTTTCTTACTTTGTTTCAGGGGCAACTCCATAAATCTCCACACATTAAGGCCTTCCATATGCTGTTTTTCAATATCAGCTTGTCACTTCAAGCTGTCTGACATGAACTGTTGGATGTCTGCTCTCTTCTCCAGAACTCATTCACATCCCACCCAGATGCCAGTAGAGGTTGAAAAGAACAGTGGAAAATGCAAAAGATGACAGTTCAGAGCATAGATATTTTCCAGAGTTGCAACCTATTGACCTGTTTTCATCAGGCTCTGTGGCATAGCCTGTATATCAGGATCAGAGAACATCAGAAGAAGCAAAGGGAGAGTCTGAAACCAAATCAAAATCGAACCACTCTCCTGGTGTATTTAAAGCAGCCAAATACTACCTTCCTTAGTTCCCCCAGATCCTCCTGGAGATCTAGTATCCACCTAAGACTTGGAGATTTCTGACTAAGTTTACAAAAAGATGCTTTGGAGTTCAGCAGGGGATTGACATCTACTATCAGAGCTTTTTTTTTTTTTTTTAAGGTGGAAAATATGAATGTATATGGGACTATAAACCATTCTGCTCTTACTATTATATCCCTTGTTATCTGTCCATGCTTAAGTGCAAGAGTTACAGAAGCAGGCAAGAACTCAGGAAAAGAGCCAGCAATGGGAGAAAAGCAGCATTGCAAACCTGAAGTGGGCTGTGAGTTCCACTTAAATCCCAGTGCCATAGTCTCTGAAAGTTTGCAAGTTCACATTTGAAGCTCAGCTTTGCAGCTGCTTCTGCTCTTTATGGGATGCAAAGAATTGCTAAATCCTGGATCCTAAAACTGAGCATTAACTCTCCTTCTGGGTCCCAGTCCACATTGTGGGTTCATGTAAGCTCTTGGGGGTTGGGGGACGAGGTAGACCACTGGAGATGCAAATACCTGATTGCTTGTAAGCACAGGGAACCACCAAAGCAACTTTTAAAAAAATGTTTTTTCCAGTCATCTCTGTTTCTGGAAACAGGGATTTAAAATTAATGCTGTGTGACTCATTGCCACAGGTTACTCTGGGAATCAAAGGCAGAAGTGGATGAAAAAAGATAAGTTTTGGGAGGACAAGTCCATTGGTAATTAATACAACAGTCTAAATCCAGCCTTCAGCTTGAAAGGTTCTTAAACAAGTGAGAGCTGAGAGGGTCACATGGGGAAATACTACCCTATACATGACAGGATTTTATGCTCTCCCTTTGCACATACACTAAGGGTCATATTGCTGAGAGTGTCCTGGGAGACATGGCTCATCTTATCTGAAACATGGAGAAAAGTGGGGAGGAAAAGTGAAATATGTCTTCTTTTTTTACCCTTTAAAATGTTCTCCCTTAAGAAGCTTAAATCAATTTGGGAGCTAGTCAAGTTCAAACTGGTTAGGGAAAACTCTAACTTCCTCCAAATACCTTATGTAGGGGTAGGGAAAAAAACCCAAACAAGCATGGCCTTCCACAGGGTTTTGTTGTCTTGGTACTCTCATGGGAGCGTTGCTGTGATATTTAAGAACCTATAGCCTCTGCAACTAAGATTCAGCTGTGAAAGTGATGATAAGCAGTAGTGACTGGGAATAGCAGGGAACCAGGCTTCAGTGACCCAACTGCCTCTATTTCTGTTCAGTACCGATGGGTTGTATCGGGAGCGGCATGGGGCTTGTAGCTGGGGACAGATGTATATTTCAAATTGATTTTTCTGGGGTGATACAGGTTCTTTTGCACTCTTCTCAGCCCTTGGTTTCTGTCAACTACTGTCAGTTGGGAAGAAAAAAAACCAAAAAAACAACCAGAAAAGCATTTTACTTTGCTCCAGTTGGCCTTAGCCCACCAGCCCATTCCACACAGTGTCAAGTCCAGCTGTCAAGCAGTAATGGATTTTTTTTTTTCCTTTTTCCTAATAATTCCTGGGCTGAAACTGAACTGATAACCTCAGAGACTGTCTTTTCAGGCTTGGCTGCAGACCAAGAATGTCATTTCACAAAGAAATGCTGAGGTTTCAGAAACAAGGTTTTGCTGCAATGTGGAATGAAGCTGGGACCTTTTAAACGGTGTCAAGAGACAGTGAGTGCCCCTGCTGCCTCCTGCCCCTCACTGAATTCCCCACTGTCCTCCTGGAGAGCAGAGCACTGATCCCTGTTGTGGAAAACATCAGTTCAGATGGATTTTGAGCGGATTTCTACTCATTTTTAAAGTTTGCATGCCCAGAAATTCATTGGACTGTGGGGCAGAGTGAGTAAAACATCCTATTTCTTGCATGCCGGGACAGATTAGTGGAGTGATCACCCAGAACAGCCTCCCTTTGGCAACAGGGGTGAGAATCCCTCGGGCAGGGGCACGAGTGTGTTGTCTCCAAGGAAGTAACCAGCAGCTTTAGCTCTCTCTTGCCCCTAAACCCCATCTTATCCCTGGGCCACAGACTTCTGCTGAGCTGAGTCTGCTCTTTACATGGCATTCTTCAGCTGAGGGGGCAGAGCCACCCAGCAGAAGCTCTTACTGAACAGGGACCACTTTTAAGAGCACTCAGGTGAAATGACCCTGGTTTGCACCCAGAAAACCAGCAAAACACAGCCAGAACCCGAGGTTCAACCTCCCCACTTCAAATGAGCACCTACTCTCTCCTTTTTTGACCACATCTGCCATTGTGGGTAAGAGACACTTTTCTCTGAAATCAATGTATTTCCACAAAAAACTTTCTGCTTTAATAACAATCAACAGTGAAATTGTCACAAGATCCTAGGCAAAATCCACTGTCAAGCATGGCACGATGGATCCATCACTTCCATGGAATTTGTTTTAATGCTGCCAGAAAACACCACCCTGATGATTAGTTAGTAGCAAGCCAGTTTGGCTTTAATGCAAAGAACTGCACTGAGGTGCAACTCAGCCTAACAAGGCCAGAGCCATTTATAATGCTAATATCCTTCCCAGAAGCATGCTGAAAATTCCTAGCTGAATTGTTCTGAGGCTTGGATGTCCCTCTCAGCCCCACCGCACCTCCTGTTTCCTTTTGCAATCCTTGAGATGGTCCTCAAAACTTGCGCCTCTGTTTTTTTGGCGGGGGACAAAGTTGAGGCAGAACACAATGCAACCTGTTTCTGTGTTAACTTATTCTCCATGCCTCCTCATTCTTCCCTCCCTGATGTCAAGAGGCACAAGGGAGAAACCAAACATTGCAGATTACCAGCCTAATCAAAGAGGGATGCTCCTGCCTCTTCTGAAGGCTTCTCTACCCTCCCAAGTATGATGCGGCTGAGGAGGATACTGGAGCTGCTGGAAACCCAGGCGCTAAAGGGCTTCCATATTTATCTGGATGCATAGCTGAGTGGCTTGCATATGTTCCCTGCTGCCGATCTGCACTCTATTAGTCTGCTTAGTGGATCTGTACAACAACAGGCAGCCTTGCGTGGTATTGCCACATTTCCAGACAAGTAAAAATGCAACTAAAACTTTGAAGGTTTGTTTATAGCTTAAATTTTCCCTCAGTGCATTTGTTCCTTTGCTCGTGTGCATGACAATGCGTGTCAAGGGGGAAGGGAATGGATCCTAAAAGAAATAAAGAAGTTTGTGGAATGATGTCTGCTGTCTTATCTGGCAGTAGTCCACCAGCCCCAAAGGAGAAATCCAGGTCTAGACATCATGGTATATGTGTGGGGGGTGTGAAGGAGAAGCAGAAAAAAGAAAAAAATGCAATATTGTTATTTAAGTGGCTTATTTCCTTCCTCACAGATACCAAACAAAATTTTAATGATGAAACCTGCTAACAGCTGGGGCTAATTTGGAGGTTATTTTTATGGCAAGAGCAACAAGACAATAAAAGGCCAGCCCCAAATGTGGCTCAGTTCAAGCGTTTGTCCCAGCAGACCCCCTAAAATAGTCGCGATTTGCCCTTCTCCATCCCCATTGCGTCACCTCTGCCTGGTAGCTGTGTGTCACGGGGATGCGATCACACGCCACATCTCTCCTCCAAAGGATGACGTGGTCTCTATAGCTCCCTGCTTAGAAAATTGCAAGGCAGGGGCAGGGCCTGCGGAGTTCATTTGGGGGCTCCCTGGAAATGATGTCAGTGCTTACATTTATATGTCACCAGGTTTTAAAAAATTTTCCATTTTGCTGCTGGCTGGCCTTTCTCTATCCAGGGTATTCCCCTTCTCCTGTGGAGGAAGACTTCTTGCCCCAAGGTTGCTCAAGGCTCACAGGAGTTTCAGAGCCATTTGTTGCTGTAGGATGCATGGCCCTGGCTGTGGAATGGCATGGATTGCAACTCACTCCCGGGACTTTGAGAAGGGCTGGGCTGGGCTCAGCAGCCCATTTTGTAGGATTACCTCCACAAGGACCTGAGCTTGGGTGGTTGATAGGGTTGGGTTGTTTGGGAAAGCCGATTTTCTAGCCCTCAGTTGTTCCCAGGTCCTTCAGGAGTGCCCATGGTGCAGCATGGAGTGGAGCAGGAGCCCCCCGAAGCCATCAAGAGAGTCCCTCACCCAGGAACCCACCTTTGGCAGGGAGGAGAAGGAATGTGACAGGCACAAGCTTATCCTTCTGGTGCTGCTTGGAGCTTAAATAACCAAGTAGCAGTTAAACTGAAGCCATTGGCTCCGGGGATAGAGGAGGGCACCAGCTGAAGGGCGAAGAAAGCCTCCTTTCACCAGCAGGAACCAGCGCCTCTTGTGACGCTGCCATATAAAATCACACAGCACCTGTTAGATCTTTTCTCACTCCGCTCTCAAGATGCAGGAACAGCTTGGCTCTATAAAAGCACTGATGTGTTTGTTTTCATTCTGAAGAGCTAATCCAAACCCCTCTCTTCCCAAAGGACAGGGAAGGAGGGGCTGGAGGGGGTATTTTTATTTTTTTCCTTCTGCTTGGGAAACAGGTTGGAGCTGTTAAAATAATTGGCAGCAGTAGATTCCTGCAGATTTCTTTGGCTGCATTTTAAAATAGAGAGGTTTTCTTCTCCCTCTTTCCCCTTGTTTTTTTGTCTTCTGATTTAGCCATAAAATTGCCACTTATGACATTAGCAGTTGCAGAAAGCAGGAGTTTTCCTCATTAGAGCAGCTCTGCTCTTGGGCTCTGGTAATATCATTTAGTGGGAAGGATCTTGCCAAAAGGCTATAAAACCAGCTGAGGACTCACACGGCAGTGTCAGGAGGTTGCTTTCTTGGTTACTTTGGTAACACGCAAGCAAAGCTTCCCTCTCTTTTCAGGACAGGGAGATGGGCTTAGTTTCAGATCTACCTCCACTTCCTCTGTCTTGTGAAGGAGTTTGCAAGCAAGCAGTGACAGGGCACACAGGAGGACAGAAAAAGGCCCACAGCATGTGTCAAGCCCATCCCTGAAGACTGTGGCTCTCGGCGTAGCTTGGCTGTGAGCATCCCTGCCTGCCTCCTCCAGGGGCACACAAGCCCGCCCCTCACCAGTCCTCAGAGCACACATGTCACATGCTGCAGACCCAGATGCTGCCCACCTAAGGCAAGTGTCACCTCCTGGCTGGGACTAGACCCTTTCAGCAGTGTGCAGTCGGCAGGATGGGTTGCCTTCACAGCCCTCGAGCAGTGTTGCTGGCGGCAGCAGGGAACACTCCCTGCCTCCCTGCAGGCAGCCCAAAACCAGAAATCTCCCTTCAGCTCACCAAATTGTGCCTGCAGCCCTTTTACCCAGATTAGAGTCTCAGAAGAGACCTGGCCTTCATGGGGTTTCCCCAGCAGTTTTATTGCTCTTCTTCGTTAATATAAAAGATTTTCAAATGTGTGCTTCAGCCCTCAACAGATTGGAAACTGTTACAAGAGCAGATAAGATCTTGTTCTGAGTTAATTGAGTCCTACCTACAGCATAATTGTAGGACTCAAAAGGACTCAAAAAACACCCAACCCTACAAAATAATTCAGGAAAAAAAAAGAGGGGCAAGAGAAAGTCCTGCCCAAGTGCATTACCAGCCTGCTAAAACTCCTCTGGGTGAGATAAACCTATACCTTGCAAAGTCAGGAAAAAAACACGTCTGGAAGCTATTGTAACATTGTGACTCCTGCAAAGATATGTCCTTATCACAGCTGTCTGATCAGGGGCAGATTTAGACTCCTGGGTCCACAGGACATCTCTAGCAATGCCAGAATTACTGGCATTTCAGCCTTGTTTTTTCAACCAGGCCAGCCAGACCTGTGCTGCATTGCAACTGAAGAACCCTTCCTGTGAAGTGGAATTGAATTTGACTCTAGGAGCGGAACACATCCTGCTTTGCGGCCAGACTCGGGTGAAACGCCGTGTTCCTTAGTGGGGCTCCCTCCTGAGTGAGGCAATATGAGGTGAAGCCCAGGAGCTGCAGGTGGCCAGAGCTGCAGAGCCCAGAAATGCCTCTGCTTTATTCCTTGCTGTGAAATTCTAGGAAATCCCTCCTCAGAAAGGAGGATTCCTGATTCAAAGAGCCAGCTAGATATTTGCTTGTCATTAGAGGTGGCACAGCATGCTCAGTGGTTGTGTTTGGAGCTGGAGAACAACGAGCAGGCAAAGGACAGACATTTGGCTGTACACCCGCAAGAGTCAACTCGCTCTCTCCCAAACTGGTCAAATTCATATTAGACAGCGTGAAACTGAAGCTTTCATTCTGATGCTGCATCCAGCACGGCCATTGTAAACTTCCATTTATTACAGCCCAACGAGGAGCAATCATCACACCACCTCCATAAGGTCAACCATCCAGTCAATCTTCTAAAAATCAGGCTCAGCACAAAGACTCAGTGAAGGGGTCAGGAGGACTGGAGAGTCCTCTGCCCTTTCCTCCATCGGCTCCTCCTACCCTCCCCTGAACTTTACTCTTCTTTTGCGAGAAATTTCAAAAGTCATTTCCATGACTTTATGGACAAATCTATATAAAACAGTGACTCAGTCTGCACTCACTTACTGGCAGAGATGTATCAGCTGCAAGCCACTTAAAAATGGTGAACAGAAAAATAACAATTAAACAGAAAAAGAAAACATTTAGGGCCAAAGCTTTTGGGTGTAAATTCTTCCATATGTGTCAGCAGTTTCTGCTATTTAATTTTAGAGATGGACCCAAAGAGTTTCTTTATGAGTCCCTTCTCCCTCAAAGCCCTAAGACTGACTCCAGGAAGGATTCCTGTATATTTGTCCAGAACTCATTTCTACCTACTTTAACAGTAAGGCTTATGTTAAAATAAAAAGTGGGTGGTGGGTGGTGGGTGGTGGTGTGGGGAAGGTATAATATACTCGTTAGATATTTGTTAGCACCAAATTCACAGCTGCAAGCAGCAATTTTATTTCAGGATGGTCCAGAAATGGTTCTGAATGCCTGGAGGATATTGTTCTGCTCATTGTCAAAAAATGCAATAATTTTTGGTCACTTTAAGTTACAAGTCTCAGGAAAAAAAGAAAACTGGTAGTGATTTCAGATGCTTTTTTCTCCTCTCAGAAATTAAAACCAGGGCCTGGACTGGTGCCTTTGAATTTATTTATATTTTTAAAATTAAAACAACCACTTAAAAAAAAAAAAAAAAAAAAACAGCAGCTCCTGGCTTTTACTTTAGCTAAAAGTTTCTGGCAAGTTTAATGC
>NW_015090990.1:2312919-2327871 GCF_001431845.1 Calidris pugnax
CTCAGTCTGCACTCACTTACTGGCAGAGATGTATCAGCTGCAAGCCACTTAAAAATGGTGAACAGAAAAATAACAATTAAACAGAAAAAGAAAACATTTAGGGCCAAAGCTTTTGGGTGTAAATTCTTCCATATGTGTCAGCAGTTTCTGCTATTTAATTTTAGAGATGGACCCAAAGAGTTTCTTTATGAGTCCCTTCTCCCTCAAAGCCCTAAGACTGACTCCAGGAAGGATTCCTGTATATTTGTCCAGAACTCATTTCTACCTACTTTAACAGTAAGGCTTATGTTAAAATAAAAAGTGGGTGGTGGGTGGTGGGTGGTGGTGTGGGGAAGGTATAATATACTCGTTAGATATTTGTTAGCACCAAATTCACAGCTGCAAGCAGCAATTTTATTTCAGGATGGTCCAGAAATGGTTCTGAATGCCTGGAGGATATTGTTCTGCTCATTGTCAAAAAATGCAATAATTTTTGGTCACTTTAAGTTACAAGTCTCAGGAAAAAAAGAAAACTGGTAGTGATTTCAGATGCTTTTTTCTCCTCTCAGAAATTAAAACCAGGGCCTGGACTGGTGCCTTTGAATTTATTTATATTTTTAAAATTAAAACAACCCCTTAAAAAAAAAAAAAAAAAAAAGCAGCAGCTACTGGCTTTTACTTTAGCTAAAAGTTTCTGGCAAGTGTAATGCCAGGATTATTTTTTTGTGTGTGTGTGTATGGGAACTTAGGGGCAAGTTGGTGTGAGAAACTTTCCCAAAGAATCTGTGTAAACCACACCAAAACCCAACAAACTCAACCAGTCTGGAAAGGTCCGGGAGTGTGAGGAAGGCACATCTGCAGACAGGCTGGGGACATCAGCAGTTTTCAGCTGGCTGCCGGCAGCAGCAACGGCTTCTGCATCCCCTCAGGCGAAAGGGGGTTGGATTTGGGGGTGCTGGAGCCAGCAGGACACCTGGTACGGGCAGCTTTTGGCTTATTCCAGGAGGATTTGAAGGAGCCTGAGGAACTGAGGCGCTCCTCCCTCGCGGGCAGTCTGGGCACCTGACTCCTGCGGGCTGCTGGGGAAATCCCAGCCGGTACCTCTCAGTACTGCAGGCAGGTGTCCAAACCTTTGGGCCAGAAGGCAAGTGAATCCTTGAAACTTTGCTGCGGACACAGGAGAAATCCCCATGGAAGACAAGACTAGAATTTCTCTGCAGCCACAAGTGAACAGGTCTCCAGAGGGAAGAGGACAAACCAGGACAGATCAGTACAAGCATCTTCAGTGATGTGAATTAGGAAGGAGTGGGAACAGAGCTGGAAAGCACAACTTCCACATTAAAATGTGGCTTTTTGGCAGGGGGATTCAGAAATACGGGCAGTTCTCATTGCAGGTCTATTTGCTGCATGTCTGTTGACAATGCACTGCCCATACTGTACTCTCATCACACGAACAGGGACATTTCATGCCAGTATTTGGTGAGCTAGGGAAAAGCCTTCCTTCAAGCACAGGCAGGGTGCTGAGTGCTTCCACCTGCCCCCACAGATAGTTTTGAAACCTAAATACCCCCAACATTAGGCTCATAGGCACCACCAGATGTCTTTTCTCCCTTGCTTCAGGCTGGAGAGTGGAGCGTGGTCCTACCTGTTCATACCAATGCAAGCCCCAGTTCACCACCTTTCTCTTGGAGGTTGTGGTACCTCAACCCAAAGCCAAACCTCTTTGCTGGCTGCCATTTCTTTCTCCCCACACCTCTTCCCGGTTCAACTTGTTTCCTGCTCTCAGACATTTGCAGCAAATGTGTGTCTCTTGCTTTGTCCTGTAAACTCCGTGTGACCATGGGAACGGTTCCTGACCCAGCTGGCAGCCCGCGTGCTCTTCTCATTAAACTTTGGCTCTCGCCTCAACTGGATCTTCAGGCAACATCCAGGTGAGCGCAGCTGGGAAAGCACTTTTATCCATCTCGAGGATGCATACGGCATCGCTTCCCAGCCTGTCGTTCACCGGGGGGAAGCTTCACCCCACGTCTCTGCTAAAACACTGTCCCTCTCCCTGCTCCACTGCAGTTCCTCAGATCACTCCCTTTTACACATCTGCCTCCCCAAATCCTTTTTTCAGGGCACACAACCAGAGCAAAACCAGACGAGGTCTGCAAAGTGGTTGGCGCAGGGAAAGGCTGTACCAAATTAGAGAAGGCCAGAATTTACAGGCAATGGTATTTTGTGGAGCCTGAGCTTCTTATTGGCCATGTCAGAGCATCTAAAATATTTTTTCCAGTCAGAATCAGTGGTGTATGGGGTCCTGGTTCCTGAATTTGTGCAGAAATCTTCAAAGCGCTGTTATGCGGCTCAAAGGGCCACATGGACCCCACCTGTTTCTTAGCCCAACCAGGTAATTTAGTGCTCCTCAGACATCTCTGTCTCACCAGCTGGAAGCTCACAGATTGAGAAGGCAAATGGCACTGGCTGTGGTCAGCACCCACCTCTTGTGTTCATAACTTTTTGGGGAACTGAGGAAGGGCTATGGTAACTGGCATGGTGCAATCCCCACCTGTGTCTCCCCAAGCCTGCTCCAATGACACAGCCTCTGTGCTGTTCCATCAGGACAAGGATGTGGAGGGAGGCAGGAGGGCTTCCAAGCCAGCCCCATGCCATGGTTATGTCTGGTGTTTTACAGAGGTGCAGCCTTCAGCCCTTCCTGAGAGCAGTGAGCAAGCCAGGGAGGCCAGGACTGCCACCAGGTCAACTTGTGATCCAGCTCCATACCCCTGAGGAACCACAGTCAATGTAAATTTTGCCAAGCCCCTGTCACCCAGATCCCTGGAGTACCTGGTGGAGGTGGCCCATCATCTCAAGATGACAGACCGCTTGGAAACCGTTGCTTTCTGGCAAAAGCTTGCAAATCTTACCTTAAATATCTGTGAGAGGACGTGGGTTATCTGCCTGGCCCTCCCAGCATACTTAGTGTGTCCAACCCAGAGCTGCAGTGAGCAAACAAGGTGGAAGACGACTCAGAGGGAATGGTTTTGACCGAGGAAATGCCTATTGCTTGCTGCTTTTGAAGGGTGCTGGTGTTAGCCCAAAAGGAGGATCTGAAGCCTCAGAGGAGCTGTGAGAGCCATTTGTAAACCACCGTATGGGAGTTACTGACGGCTGTAGCCGGGGAGGACTGAGCAGCAAGCTGCCGTGTGCGGGTACACGCGCGGGCATGAACAGAGCACACTGCAAAGTTTCGACTGCGTTTTGAAGAATGTGGTTTAAGGCCATCCCGGGGATTTCCCAGCTCTGACAAAGAATTTAATTTCCCTCCACCGGGTGGGAAAATTCAACAGGGGATTGCTCAGGACACTGAACAGAGCAGCTACAAAGTGGAAGTAGGGTCTTCTGCCATCAGCAGCTGCATTGGATCCTGCCACAGGAAGGTTTGGGTCCTGCCTCAGCAAGGTATATTAGGCTCCCGACTTCTGTATGTTTCACCTCTGCGGATCTGGTCCCAACAGAGCTAGAGCCAGGCCTGTCTGCTCGATGTGCAGTAACAGCCCCCAAATCTCATGGTAAAGGAAGGAGAGGGTGGCAGGAGTTCATCTCCATGGGTTAAGTTGGAAGTGCAAGTGCAAGAGCTTTCACTGACAGGGCAGATGGCAAGGCCAAGCTTGCCAGACCTCTACCCATTCCTAACAGAAGAGAAAATATGCTTTTCAAATCAGAAATCTTCCAGATTTACAGTGAAAAAAAGCAGAAACAGAAAATATGCGGGGAAGGGGGGAGAGAGGGAAAGCGTGTCCTAACTCTGTGAAAGATAATTTCCCAGAAAAAAAAAAAAGAAAAAAAAAAAGAAAGAATATCTCAAAACATGAAAAATCCTTGGCACCAGTTCTTACAGTCCAGTTCATTGCGTGAGCTCTGAAAAGAATTTTCACTGGGTTTGCAGAGTGAGGAGATAATTGAAGAGGCTTTGAAGAGAAGAGTGAGTCCGGGTTCGTGCACTTTCCTGCAGTAACCTAGAACTGGGAGGTCTCCATGTCTCTGTCACCAGTGCCCTGTGTGACCTCTAGGTAAGGAATTTAAATCACCTATGCCACAAGCTTCATTGATATTATAGGTGATAACAGTATGAAAAAATGTTTCGATTTATAAGCCAAGCTTAAAAATCTACATTAAAAATAAGTAGACTGGGATTCATCTGAAATATTTCCAGTAAAACATCAACAACAAAAAACAGTTTGTTTTATTGGGAGGTCAAGTATAAATACTCCATCCAGTCCAAAATAAGCCTTTTTGTTTAATTTTCATGGGTTGGAAAAAGGTGGGGAGAAAAGTATTACCGCTATTTAAGAGAAGTTAAATATAGATTAATCCGTGTAATATTTATATATTAAAAAAAACTGGAATAATTTTTGAGATACCAGACCAACTTACATTTTTCTTACCTCAGAAATTCAATATGAGTGATGTTAGTTGAAGTTAATAAGCATTTTTGGAGGAAATAAAGAAAAAAGTATATATATTGGGAAGAATCCATTGGTGCAAAAAACCAACAGCACCTCCCAACCTTGCAGGAGTTTGGGGAAGGTGAAGTCAGACACATGAAATCCTCAGAAACTATGTGACGAGATGCCAGATAAGTGTCTCAGAAAGACAGGATTTGATTGTCAGAGGCCTGTTCTCACGGAAAATAAAAGGCTCCAGTTTCTGTACAATTATGTACAGACAAGACATGTGTTTTCACTGCATGGCACCAAGCCTGGAGTATATTTTTTGCTCCTGATTTACAAGGAAAACTTGGCATGAGGATGACCCACACAGCAAGAAGTGGGCAGATTTAATACAGATGCATGGGATAGCCTCTCAGATTCAAAAACCTTTAGTGTCAAGCATCGTTGATTTTGCTCCAACCTATCTATACAATACCCTCCATAGGCACCTTCAGGTGTAGTTGGTTTTGCTTAAACCTATCTCTACGATGCCCTCCATAGGAGCCTTCTGAGATTGGGCAGGGGTTTTTAGGTGTTGCCACCATGGGTTTATAAAGGAAAAACAACCTATCTTTGTGTCCTTCTACTTATGCCTGGGATTTTGCAGTAGCAGGCATTTTGGACTACAGTAGTCTGCATGAGAAGGTGAGTTTAGGCTGGGAAAGTAGAGGATTCTCTGCCTCAGATTACAGCAGCTCTCGAGGTTTCTGCTTTGGGTGTTTTTTCACAGGCATTGTCTCTACTTCTTTCCTTCCAAGGCTGCAGGAGCAGGAGACTGGAGATGCTTTTTCATCCTGGTCCTGTTCAGCAGAATTGGGAATTGAGAGAGGTGTGGAATAATTCTGCTTCTCATCAGCACCCACATGTCTGTGCAGCCCCTGCAGCCACTCAGAGTGGTCACTGGGCTTGGAGAGTATCATAAATGGAGGTTTTGAACCTGTCTCTTCTGGTCCTCCCTCTGCTGCCTTTGATGCTGAGTCCCTCAGGACCATTTTCCAGCTAAATTAGCCAGATCACAGTTGACCCATGACCAGCAGCACCTCAAGGCCCTGATGGCTCTTCTCCCTCACAGACTGGCTTCTTCAAGATATGCTTCAGAGTGTTTGCACCACCAGCCTTCATGTCTGTGGACCTCCGTTGGCAAGCAGCCCATTCACCATCTTTCATGAGCGGTAACATAACCAACACAGAGAATTAATGTTGCTCATTTAAAGAGGAGGTTGGCAGTTAGTACCAGGAACAGCTGTGCCCCTTTCAAGATTTAATCAAGGTCTACAAACAAGCCAGAGGAAGAGACAACAGGCTTTGAGTAACAAGCTGACTAGTCTGACTCTGACATTTTCCTTCTGTATTCCCAGACCCTCCCCTCAGGGAAAGCAGACAGCACAGCTACGCAGTGCTAGAGGTATCTTCCCAAACCATAAAATGGAAAAGACTCCCTTTTCAAGCAGGTCACCAGGTGATCTTTCCTTGTGAATGTCACACAAAGCCACACCACAGTGAGATGTCTCCTTTGAGAGTTAAAAATATCAAATCTGTCTCACTCGGGACAAAAGTTCTAATTTAATTTGTGGTCCAAAACATTGATAATAGCAGCATGTCTCTGTCCTGGCATATGAAGTTTTCAAGGACAGCATGAAAAATTTGCTTGTATGCATTCAAGGTGACCATGGGTGTGAAGTATCACACACATAAGCACGTATCTAGTATGTATATATATACACACATACATACAAATGTATATATATATATATACTGCAACTGTGATGGGTTGAAAAATCAGGCTCTCAATATTTATAACTTTGGCTCATATCCCAAGCAAAGCAGCCCTATTGCAGAAGCTCTATTTGTGGCAATGGGATCTACACACTCCATTTTAGTTCTAATCCTAGGCAAGCTGGCAGACATCAGGTTTTATGGGAAGCAGAACAACTAATCCGTGCTGAAGTGCAATGCAGAAAGTTTCCTAAGTATAGCGTCCCCTCAGAAATATGAGGGCTCAAATTAACCCCCTAAATCCTCTTTATCAAAGTCAGCCAAGCTTGGGGATGGTAAATTGATTACGTGGCCAACCCCAGCAGCCCAGGCTCTTAGAGCAGATGGAGTACTTCTGGGAGAGGGCTCTGAGGGAAATGTAGAAAAAAGACTGAATTAGCAAAACTATTGACATGAAAATCTCTTCAGAGCTCAAAGTCTGAGCACAGTTCTTCTGAATCTACAACATTCACACCAGAATTTGGGAAGTCTTGGGTCTTATTTGGAGACCCTGATTGAGCTATGAAGAAAAGAAAGTTAAGTCCCTGGCTGAAGCAGACCCTTGGGTTTTCCCTGAATGTGAATAATTATGACCCCAAAATGTTATTCACTGCCCCCTGTCATTATTGCCCATTGTGGGGTGTATTACCCCTGATATTCCCATCCAAAACCATGTCTGTGTCCAGCTCTGCTCTAGTTCCTTGGCTGCATTAAACACTCGAAGAGGGGTTTCATTCTGCTGTGTGAGTACTGGCTTAGGGCCAACTGTAGAGTGGAGGTCTGGTTACAAACTGTCTTACAACACAAATGTGTGGCCAGGTCCAGGCTTTATGTTTGGACACATCTCTCCAAGTCAAGAAGAAATTTCCAGTTGTTTGGATGCTGAGTCAGCAGAAACATTGGGAATTAGCAAAGGATTTTTTGTTTTCTTTCCCCTTTGAACCTTGAAACCGGCTCAAATTATTTTTTTTTCCGGCTTTGGCCAGTGGTTCACATGGCCTCCCAGCTGAGATGTCTAACAGGAGATTGCCAACTGTATTGGGAGTTTTCTGTGACCCTGACAATTGGCCCAGAAAAGAGGGAGCTGAGACCTATCGTGCTCATTTCATGTGAGATCCTGGAGGGACTTACAACCAAAGGTCCTTCTTACCAAAGTGCAACTCACAGAGTCAAAGCAGCAAAGAGGGGAGAGGAATGCAATGAAAACATCTAATGTTGAGAACCTCTTAGATAATATTTCTCTGCTGAACAATCAGTAGTTTGTGGGATTTTTTATTTTCTTTTTTAATGAGTAATTTTGAGAGAATGAATGTTATCTAGAGGAAAATTTTCTGATAATGAAAAGCACAGATTTTGGCACACAAATTTGTCCTCATGAACCCAAAAGTAAGAACAGGTTCACCAGCTTCTCCTTGGAGAAAAGAAGAAAGACTGTAGAGCTGGCACTTGAAAATTCAGTCTTTTTCAGTCCTGATGGCTGCCACAGGAACTTCTGCTTCTATGGCACTGATCAAAAACTGGAGGCCTGACCCAGGGAATAGCTATATACTGACAAATATGCCCACTTATCCTCTGACTCTTCTGACTTGAAGTCTCAGTGAAGACTCAGAGTAGTCCCAAACTCACCTAAGTAAAACTGGTGCCATTTGAAAGCTAGGGAAAAGATATTTCAGGCGAATCAAGGGTCTGATTTGGGGGCTACAAATAAAATAAACCCTAGAACTAACAAAGTGTAGTATGTAGGAAGGTGTTCTTGCACCAGACAAAATCACTCATCTCCCTTATCCTAAGAGCTGAATACCTAAATGTCTAGAAAGACTGCCTGTAATTTCCTCTAAGCTCAGATAGCCAGATGAAAAAAGGGATAAAAACATGGGTCCCTATTACATTCTTTTAACCCTGTTTTTTCCTTCACTTTCTTTTTTCACATGTGGGACTTTTCAAGAGAAAGTGGTGTCTCAAGCATCCTGGGAATGGAGGAGTAGTTGGGGCAAAAAACATGGTGAATGTTTTCCCAGGTCTCTGATCGGGCAGCAGTTCTGTGAACTGCAGCCCAAACAGTTTCATGCACCCTCAGAAACCTATAAACATTCTCAAAGAATATTTACTAGCAACCTTTTCACTAACATTTGCCAAACTCATTTGAAAAGGAGAGCAAATTTTCTGTGAGAGGAGCAATTCCTAGCAAGGGAGCCACAAGCCCCTTTGAGCTGCCTTAAAAAAAAAAGAAAAAAGAAAAGGAGGAGGAGGGGGAAAAGCATCTGTAAACCATAGTCTGCAATTTTGGCTTTGGAGCTCAAGATAATAAGACCACTGACTGACAAATTCCAAGAGTATTTTCCTATTTATATTAGCTTATATTTATTTGTTCAATATGTGAGGATGTGATTCCTTGCATTAATCATTAGCTTGGTAGAGCTTTTCCTGCTTCCTTGCCAAGATTTAAAAAAAAAAAAAAAAAAAAAAGAAAAATAAAAAAGAAAGAAGTTTCCATGTAGATATAAGTAGTATTACACGGAATAAGCCCCCCCTGTATGAAAGGGCAGGAGAAGTTGTCAGGACAGCCCTGTAGTGTAGGGGTTTATTTATATCATTGTTGCTGGGAGATTTGCAAAAAGGCGTGCAGATGCTCTCCTCATGGAAACAAACAGGCCAAGTTTGAGCCGGATTTTCAGAGAAGGTCTGGATAAACCTCTCTGAGCCATGTCACCCTTGAACTCAGTCCTCCATGTGGAATAACTCAAATTACCACTTTGGATTCTCTTCAAGGGTAGGGTGTTTGAGACCCCAGCCTTCCAACCTGCACTACAACAATGGCCATCATCATGACATATGCCCTGGCCCACTTGACTTCCATACCTGTAGCAGCTTCTCTGGAGATGCCCACTAGCTTAATAAGGTCCTTAGTACCATACCAGGGTCCTAAGCTCTGGAGTATATTGTGGAATGTTCCAATGTACACGGACGTTGGTCCCATTCAGACCTCAAAGTGTCATTCTGGTTATGGAAGTATAACTGAGATGTGTAATAGGAATCTGTTCCCATTTCCTGAAGAATTTGCCCTTTCCGTGTTTAGTGCTGGAATTAGTAAGTATGTCCACCCAGTGCAGACACAAGCAATTGTTTCCATCAGTTGCCAGCATGAGTAGGAGGAAGAAAGCAGTTGGAGAGATGCCTTCCAAAAAACTGTTAATGAAGAGAGAGGGGGAAAGTGAAGGTCCTACATTGGGATCAGTTTTCACACTGGCTGAATTCTAGTGGAGCCTTCAAAGAAAAGGAGACTCTGCTTTACACGTAGAAAAAGTCACAGGCCAGGAGTAGAATCAGGCTCGGATTAAATAGTCAAGAGCAGCTATGTGAGCTAGTAGCTTCAGAATAAATTAAAAGATAGGGTTCACCTGGGTTGGGTAAGCAGAGAAGATTCCTCTTCTGAAAAACACATAAATGAAAAACAGAAAGGGAGTATTATAAGTATGACGTGGTCTGCTGGATGGAGGAGCTTTTGAAAATGGGTATGGGGTTCCTGCAATGCTGTATAGGACTGCTAAAAGCGGCACCTTTAGTCTTCTCAGGCACTGAACCATCTTCCTGTCCTCCATTCCTATGTATTTTATGACTTCAAACAGTCTCTTCTGCACCATAAACTTTCATCAGCTGCCAGGGTCAGAAGGAGGGAAGGTAATGTTTTCTGTGTTTCTCTCATGCTGGTGGGTAGAGGCAGCTTAACAACTGATGTTTTCTGGTATGCTTGAGGAGCAGGTGAAACTTTACCACTATCTAAGCAATCAAGTCTTCCCTTCTCAGCAGAGAGACACGTGTCCTGGCAAGCATAGCTAAGGCAGTTAACCCACCAACATAAAATTCATCCTGCACTTTGACGTGAGTCATCCAAGTGGGGAATTGAAATGTCCAAGGTACACAGGCTTCTCCCTGCCCATGTGGGATAGCTCACCACAACTGTTCTTCAGCAACACGGCTGGTCCAGGGCTGTGTGACTCAAACAATCAGGTTTCCATCTCCTGCCTTGGGAGACCAGTCAACTCGTAGGAAAGTTTTCCTCAAGCTAGTATTTCCTTTTCACAGTCTCAACCCATTGCTCTTAATTCTCTACATCTTGCGTTAGCCCCCCTCCACCCTGGACCTCCCTGAATGACTGATCTTTCTTCTTGGATGATCTTCAGATATTTGCACATCATTATTTTTCTCTCCTGCTAAGTGGTCTTGTAGCCCATAGTAATGTTTTTGTGTCATAGTGTTTTGGGTCTTATGTTTATCTGGAGTCATTTTCTTGAGTTCTTTTTAAGAAAAAAATGACAAAAAATGTAAATGGAAAGCAAAATCAACCAGATTCACTCGTGAGTTGGGATGCCATCTGCCAGAGTGTCTTCCAGAGTGCTTTTATTTATGGATGACTTTCAAAAATTTGCAAATAAAGCAGCATAATGGAAATGTTGGCACCACCTTATCTTTTTTCTACACTAACGCAGAGACATATGAACACACCAAAGATTCAGGGGTGTGATACTTTGGCCCTGTGGAAGCCCAGTTGGGAATAAACAAACATCCCTTCGTCTTCACTTTCTTTCTTAGAACTTCCTTGGATTCATTGGTAATTATCCCCACCATTTTATTATATATCTAGAATGTCAGGCATCCCGAAGGATACTTATGTCCTGGACACAGTATCCATCTGTTTTTATACTAGGAGCACCAAATGCTATAGCAGAGGAGCCCCATATCCCATTTAACAAATATCAGCTCCTTGAACAGGAAGATGCATTAACACGAAGGTGTAAAAAATCATGACAGGGCCAATGAAGGAATCTCTAGGGAAATATTTTGGAACTGGTTAAACACGTATGTTTAGACAGGGGAATCACCTTCTGATAGTGACTTCACTCCTTGCAAACAAGCGTGGATAACTAGCTTAGCCTGCAGTATCTCCCTTGTAGGCATCTAAAATTAGAGTAGGAAGAAACACTGAAGTGTGAGAGTTATACTTTAACGGTCCTGTGTAAAATGGGAAATCAATAGCAATGCCTACTAAAAGGAGAAGTATTTTACAAACCTTCTGAAATTCTCATATACTTCAGACACAGGCCATGCAAGTACAAGCCCATGATTTTCAGCCCTGGTTCTGTGGATTACTCCTAAGAGGGGCATGAATGATGACTGCAATGAAATACTTCATCTCATCATACAACCTTCTCATGTGATGTTTGTAATAGTCAGTGACTTCGTTGGAAAACCCACATGATAATCCACAAACTGAAAGGGACGTCACTAACATAGGAGGGGTGGTGAGGTGGCAGCGACATGGAAATCGGCCAAGATCTGAGAGTTAATGATGCTGACAACATAGAATTCCATTTTTCAGGAAGAAAGTTTATCTGCCTTTCTCCCCATTGGCTACAGTGGCCATACCTGTAGCATAAGGCTCCAGGCCCCAACCGCTTAGACATTATCGCTGCTTTTTTTCCTGCAACATACTGCATTCTTTCTAAACATCTGTTTGCACAGAGAGATGTGTTGAAAAGACTGTGGTTATTCATTTACTCACATTTTGACATGGCATTGCTGAGTGATTATATTAGCAAGGCTGATGAGTTTTCTTTACAAAGGGAAGCCCCATGGAACAGCATGAAACAGGCATTGTTGCAATTTTGCTGGAAAGAGAGAGGGGAAAAATTCAAACCCAAAAAAAGCCCTAGCTCACGGCATGTCTCCACCCAGCAACAGAAAGGCAAACCAGAGATCTCTGAAAAAGTCCTAATTAAGGCAATAAGTTCACGGAGCAACAGGCAGTACCAGGGGGACAGGCTGCCTGGTCTAAGAGTATCATAGCTGAATTCATCTGCCTGATGGTGTAAGACCGCATTATTCCTTTGGAAGAGAAGTGGCTTGGGTGCAGCACTGCACCATCACAGCTGGACTTCTGCAGTCACATCAGATGGAGGGAGGGGCTGTGAGTCATACTGTGACCTGGACTTCAAGAAACCTGTGTTCTGCTCCAGCTGTGGTAGGTGATTTGTTATATGCAAAAAAACTCCAGCTGTCTACAGTTCCAGTACGTGGAGTACTTCAGTCTCCTCTCCTGTATAGAGGCAAGGTAGGTGATTTGAGGCTATTGCCTGAAGATCTTGTACAGTGAGGATGTTCCAGCCACAAGCAATGTGAATGACTGCTATGGAGAGCTTGTTTTATTGCATAATTGACTATTGTTTGGCTTCTGCACTCTTTCTGTGGCCTTCAAGCTCTGCATCTCTAGGAGGCATGCTTTCAGAACATTTTCCTACCGTTACAATGAAGGTCTAAAAGAACCCCTTTTTTTTTTTTAGGTTGAAAAGCAAAGCAGATTTGGAAGAGCTTTGTTTCTGCTGCTTTCACTGTGAATTATTGCTCATGAAAGGGCCTAGGCTGATAGCTCCAACAGCTTCATTTCAATTTCAGAAGAGCAACTTCAGAGGCGGGCATTGGCTGATCCCCTGAGGCTGGGCTCCAGCACTCCTGCAGAGAGTCAGCAGGTGCCCATCCTCACCACAAACTCAGCTCTCCTGAGCTGGCAAGCTGGGCTGGGACAGTCACGTCAATGCTACGTGCCATGGCACAAACAGGATCATCTCTCCTGCAGTCATCACCAGGAGGGTTGGATGCGCGGGGGGGCTGTTTTATGTGTGCTGAAATCTACTTTAAATCCAGTTCCTGGAGGGCAGATGGCCTTCCAGGGCCAAAATCTGAGACTTTGTGAAGCCAAGAGTATCTTGAAAGCTTGTCCCCAGTTCAATCATAAGTCCCAAAATTCTCTTCTGTTCTCTCCTTCAAAAGGAGAGGTAAATATGCTCTCTGAAAGCATTTCAGGCTAAAAACTATGACTTATATAGTGCCGGAAACCACACTAGATAATCTGCTGGCTTTCAGAGGAATTAACTGCTTCCTCCCCATAGCACCCCACTGACAATCTCAGCAGAGATTAATGGTGCAGACAGATGTGCCAATAGCTGTGCTGATGGGAGAAATCACTTCCCCTTGTACTTGTCACACCTCTCCTGCCAACAGCTTCTCCTGTTGGATGCTCCCTTACCCATTCCAGCCACAATGAGCTGGACTAGTTAACTACCTAAATAATGAGGTCTTTGCAAACGTGGGCCAATCAACTTGGAAACAAGTTGGAGAACTTCTACACAAGCAACTCTACTGTTGGGTGGCTCAAAATAGAGAGCATGTGCCCTCAAGCTGGACATCCTTTCTCCTCTAAGGGGCTGATGCTTAAATAATACGATGGATACAGGTCCCTGGAAATGCATCAGGGGAAAGTTGCTCTGCTGCTAATTGCTTTGTTTCTTCCTGTGGCTAAAATCAGAAGACTTCACTGGATTGGAAATCCCAGCACTCCTCCTTTTTGGAGACTGACTGAATAGAAAGGTTTGCCATGGAAAAACTTGTAAGACTAATTTGACAACCTTGAGGAGATGGCTTCGTATTTTCTTTTTTGATTTTTTGCAGCAGTAGAGTCTTTAGGAGAAAGAATCTGAGATTTGAAGCAGAACCTGTGTGTTGAGTTGCTTGCTTTCTTGTGGAGTACCTCATTTATTGAAGATACAGTGAGCAGGACAGATTTTGTGCACACACAAGGGTGCCCTGTGCAGCCCCCTACTTTATACAGCTGTGACAGCAGGGAAACATGTGTAAGCCAGTGGACAATGCTCATGGCAAAAAAGACCTGGCAGTCTTTATTTGATGCAATGGTCTGTTCTGTTCCTTTAGTTTGTGGGTCAGGCAGACCTGTGACTGGGACACTGGTTACATGGAGTCCCAAACTGAGAGAGAAGCCATGTAACTGAGGGTGTGCTGGGCAGTGGGACCCTGGCTCATGGTATATATTAAAATCATCTAACAAAATCCTTTCTTAGCACCCCAATTCTTCCTCTGTGACATGCTTTGACAAAATGCTGTTTCATGTGTCAAAGCGGAGCAATAATTCTACACATATATTCATCTTCAAGGACAGCTTGAGTCACTTGAGGTTTCTTCAAGGCTCTGGGGTAGCAGCTAATATCTCACAGAAGAGCTCCAGCTTGCAAACATAGCGCTGGGCAAGTCAATATACTCACGCCTCTTGGATGCCTGTCAGGAGCTCACTGCTTTGTGAGGCTTGGCTAAGGCTCCCAAGTTCTCTCCCAGGGAATTCATCAGTACAGATAGGATCTCTCTCCTTTGTGTGTGCAAGTTAATATTTTCCTTTGGCCCCAGCATCCATACTGATATCATATTTGATTTTTCACAAATCAACCCCCTGTAGGTGAATGGATGAATCAGAAGGAAGCTAATCACATCATTTACCTCCCTTTTCTCCTCAGCTGTCAATCATCTCTCTGCTTTTGTGACCCAGAGTTCAGTTGTCTGAAGGTTTATTTTCATTTTAATTTTTGTGCTAATTAAATTTGGATTCCAGGCTTAACAAAAGCAAAAATGGTATTGCTGAGGCTGGGAATCAGGAGTTATGTTGCTGTTATCTGAGTCCAGCCAGGGGTCAAGTGATACCAACTTTGCTAGAGGCTCAACAGGCCGAAAAACAAAATGAGAGAGAAAACACAAGATACTTCCCAACTTGCAGTTCACCTAACTTGTCTTTTCAGTCTTTTTTTTTTTTTTTTTTTTTTTTTTTTTTTTTAAAAAAAAAAAAAAAAAAAAAAAAAAAAAAAAAAAAAAAAAAAAAAAAAGTTCTAGGAAAAATATTAAACCC
>NW_015090990.1:2328147-2344642 GCF_001431845.1 Calidris pugnax
TTTTTTTTTTTTTTTTTTTTTTTTTTTTTTTTTTGGTGGGGGGGAATTTCTCTGTGTGCTCTGGCACTTTGCAAGGTTTATTTAAATCAGTGTATGTTTCCCCACATCTGTGTGTATCTTACCGTATATGTGCCAGCATAGCAGGAGAAAAGCCATATGTTCACATCATTGGTCTACTGTTGCTTTACGTGCCTATGAATGTAATACTGGATGTGTGAGGCATGGAAAATAAATGGAGGAATATGACCAAACTATTCTTTTCTGGTATGCTATGGAAGCATTTAAAGGTGCTGAATAAGGCTTGGACCAGCTGCGATATGTGTTCTGCACACACAGGTTAACTCCAAATGACCTCCCTGAAAACAAGTCTGCTTGCCTTTTTTTTTAGCTTGTCATTATAGATTTACAGGTGGTCTGCCATTTTGTTAGGTACTGCACAAGTCATTATAAAAGCACAGTTCCTGCACAAGAATTACCATCCAGACTAAAAATGGGAAGGACAGAGAAAAGGTTATAGCAGCCCTGAAATCGTCAGAAAGTTGCTAGCCAAAAAAAAGCTCCTGACTACATGTTTTAGCTTCCTTCTTTCCATACCTTCTTTCCAAACAAGGAAAACATACACGTGACTTTCCACGTGCGCATCAGAGCAAGGCACGATGCCCTCCTCCAGACCTCGCTGTGCTACCTGGAAGGTGTCTGGCCCCTGGTCACTACCAACCCAAAGGATCATGTGAGCACTCCCTAATCTGCTCCAGCATAGAGTCAGGCAGCACCGCTCAAGCAGCTGATCCAGGTGGTATGAGCTAATCCAGCTGACTTTTTCTTGAAGCAGAGCTGGCTGCCAACAGAGCTGCGGGAGAGGTAATCTTTGGCTGTGGGGCCGTGCCAAGCATCTGCAAAGCTGTAATGGCTTCAACCGACGCAGCCACTTGCCGGCTGAACATCTGCTCGCAGCTATTTATAAAGGATAATTGGTACATCGGCACGGTCATGTGTCTGGCTGTGCGTGACACAGGACTTCACTTGCGACACTGCTCCCTGAAACTGGGGTTGCCTTTTGTTTCCTCTCCCCAGCCCTCACAGTCAGCTTTGCTGTGGGAAAACCACTGGTTGGGCTCATGGTGGAATGAGACGGAGCGAAGAGGGGAACAAGGGGAGAGGATTGCACTGGGGCATTTCTCACCCTGTTCTCTCTTTCTCTCTGTGGTTCACATGTATGCATATGGTCTTATGTGCTACCAGCTTGGGGTGAGGCTGTGAGCAGGGAGCACCTCTGATGGAGCTGATCATTGGAGCACAGTTCTGCAGGGAGCTTTGTGTTCAGGTGCAGGCTGCTCCTCTTAGGTAATAGCTCAAAACCCAGCCAAATCCCTATCTGCAGGGAGCTGCGCTTCCAGTCCATAACACCTTGGCATTATTCTGCTCTCATGAGTCAAACTGTTGAGCAAGTCAAAAGCACAAAAACATGGAATGAATTATCTTTATAGATCAGGTTGTTCAATACCTCCAGCTTCCCTGACTTTTCCTTGTGGGATGTTTCCCTTTCAAAATGATGAAGACTATTAGGCCTGTGGGCAAGTCATGATAGCTCTCTTTAGAGAGGGATGGGAGTGATGGATGACTTTTCTATGTCTTCCTGCTCCTCCAAATTAATAATGGTATGCCATTATTTCCCTCCCCTAGATCTTTTTTCCAGTCTTTGCTTGATCTCAAAGAGACATCTTTGCTCCAGGAAAACAGGCAAGTTCTTTCTGAGAAGAAGGCATCTAAAGAATATTTAAAAAAAAACATTATCTACATATCTGTTACTGACTAGTCATCTAGACCGACCCAATAATGACCATTGTTGGGGTCTAAACCCTTCAGGAAGGGGTTAATCAGCATGGTGTCTTGGGTTCTTGGAATATTGTGGAAGAAAATGACTGTTCCTGCAAGGAGACCGGATAGAGCTGGTTGCTGGATGGTAACAGCACATGGCTCACATAGCGTTAAGCTTGCATCACTCTTTCCGTTATAAATCCTGAGCCCATTTGGGCTCCAAACTATCAGCTCAAGGATGAGCAATATTTATTTTCAAATATTGTGCAAAATACTTTGAGTCTTTTTGGAAACCCAGGGTGATGGGGGGGAGGGAGGCAAAGCATGCTGGATCCTTTCCTCTTTTGCAAAGCGTCCAAACTGTTTTGTTGCTGAAGTTCCAGACCAAAATGGGCTTAATTTTAAGCAAATATTTATTCTTTCTTCAGTCAGGAGGGCTGAGGCAGAAATAAAAGCATCAGTGTTTGACCTCTAGTAAGCAAGTTCAGGCTGCGCAAAAAAATGCATGTGGCCGATGAACCAGACTCCAGAGAGGAGCAGCGAGAGAAAGACAGGGGAGTACTCTGTGGTGGCCTGGAGCTTAAACTAACAACATTATTTCGTAGGAGCTCTTAGAGGGCACCCTCCAGTTGTCCTTGGTCTTTATATGGGTGCAGGAAATGACAGCTCCTCTCCCAACCCAGCATCTAATTCTGATGTTCTCTAACTGGACACAGTTCAAATGAGCCTCAGTTTCTTCAGCAGGACAAGGAGCCAATGGAAGTGGTAAGTTGACAGCCTGAGAAAGAGGATGAAGGAAAGGAATTCCTTTCTTCTTCTGTTCTCTGTCACAAGAGCAACCATTAAGAGCAAATAATTACCCAACAGCACCCTGGTAAGGTGGCACCTTGCAAAACATTTGATAAAATGATTAACCACTTGTAATATAAATATTAAAGCTGATATTACTTGTAAAGATTCAGGTTCCTGTGAGCCTGAATTCAGTCTGCACAACTGCAACAGAAAGTTGGTCAGTGCCCCTATTTCTCCAACCAGAGAGATCATCACTGGAATAATGCACAATTTATTTCCAGTTCAGAAAGCTTATCTTTGGAGTCAAGGTGGGATTGTGGCCATTTTCCAAGGAGCCACAAAGAACTGACGACATTGCCCAGCTCTGTATCTATTTCCTAAGGGAAATAGAACACTGGGGTCTGGTTCAAGGTCACAAGGCTTACTCTGGGAGCCTACACTAGCTCTTCTTCCAAGCAGAGGCCACATGAAGGTTTTTCACTTGAGCAAAATTCTTCACTCTCATCATGCCCTGGACCTACACAAACAATTCTGCTGTCTAACGCCATTCACCTTTGGGAACCTTCTATGGACTTGAAGAGATTTGGATCACACCTACAAAGCCTTCCACTGGAGATTGGTTCAAGTCCATCAGTTCAGATTTCAGTCTCAGATGAGATATCAGACCTCAGGCAGTGACCCACACATGGACAGCAACAGATCTCACAGTCAGCAGCTGGCCTGTGCTAATCATCAGGATCTACTGACACAGACCTCAGTGTAACTCCCTTTGCTGATCTGATCTGCTTATAATGCAGTGGTGGTAAAAACAAATGTATGGTCTTTTGGGGAACTACTCAGTAGTTCCTGCTCTTGATTGCATGATTCATGTATCACAGAAAGAAATGTAAATTAAGTATACCAAAAGATAGATGTTATAAATAATAATAATATATTTTAAAGACTATTTATAGACAAAGCACCCATTACATTAAAAGAGGAAAAAGCCCTCATTCACTCCCGCTTTTTTTCCACAAAAGTAAACCACTTAACTTTGTTGTCCTGGCTCACTTTCATTTACAACAAGGATTGCTGACCTCCCAAGCCTCTTACCTATCATCTCCTCCATTTTTCCTTACAAACACTACTCCTCTTTTCTACATTTAAAACCATTGTGCAACAATAAAGGCACAGAGTAGAGGTAGGAAATTTTTTTCCAAGCTTTCTGTGATACCACATGTCCTTATTGCTCTGTCTGTTACTAAAGGAGCACCAAACAGTAGATCCACATATATTTTTTTGTGGGAAGTGTGAGCTGGAGACAGTTATGGGGGGCAGCTGACACAGGACAGATCTGCAGAAAGAATGGATGGAGCCATTGGAGTACTACCCAACGTTGCAGCCTAGGTTTAACCTCTGTTCTCCCTATAGGCTTTTGTTCAGCTGCTATCTACAGTTAGTATATTTTATTTTGGGTTTTCAACTTGGGTTAAGCAGTCCAAGTTTAATAAAACAGCTTTTTCCTCTGTGATTAGAGAAGCAAAGTATACACAACACTTCAAAGTTTCATGCTTTAGGAGATACTGTAGGACCAGAAAGTTAAAAAAAACGCTCTGAATCTGGGATATTTATCCTGGCAACGGGAAGACAAATTTTTCTGGTTTATAGCTTAGGAACTGTTGCTTGTCTTTATGAGGCAGAGATCTGGTGGCACACAAGTGTGCCCCAGTACCACCTTCTCCTCACACAGGGTATTAGAAGGCATTTTTTGGATGGGGGGTGGTTTGGTTTTTAAGGGAAAGAATGTTTTGGAAGAATGTAGTCTTGATTCTTTCCCTTTGAGATACCAATAGCAGAATTCCCGTCCCTTTCTGAATGGTTTCTCAAAATCCCACAGGGAAAGAACAATGTCCTCAGTGGGAAGTTCTCCCCTTACAATTCCTTCTCCTTCCCTAGACCATCTTCTCTTCCAAGCTGAGATGCCAGCAGCAAAATGTTGGGGGACATAGAGTTCACACTCGTGATTCTGGCTTCTTGTTTCTCTCCCTGCAGGGGCTGGGAGAACAGGCTGCAACATCCAGCAACTAAAGAAAAATAAATGTGGGATCGGTCTTAAGATGATCGCATTCTCTTTGTTACACATGCTACTGCCAGGATCTGCAAATATTTGTGTGATCAGGCTCCACAGGGTTTAGAGCAATATGGACTGAGTTGCTCTCCCACAACCCCCCTTTTCCCTCCCTCTCTGTTACTCCTCCACCCCTGCTGTTTCCCAGTCCTCCCAGGTTTCAGGATAAGACACACAACCTCTTATTATTCAGTCAAAACACTTGGGTGACCTTGGAGGTAGAAGCGTCTGGCCAAATGACATCCTAGCGTTTGCTCAAGCACACCCTTCCCTATTCCACAGCTCCTGCAGATCCTGTGGGTTGCAGTTATGTTTTTAATATTATTATTTTCTTTTCTCTCTCCCCTCCACCCTAGAGCAATTAAGTTAATTTTTTTTCCCTTTCAAGGTTTGTGTCAATGAACATTCAAAGAGTGAGATGTGAACTTGCGTAGAGGAACCTCTGGCAAAACCTTTGAATGCTGTGCATCTGTGTGAGAAGAGAAATGTCAGGAGTAGTTAGCAAAAAATGAATAGCCCTGATCCAACCCTGTGATTCTTCTCCTGCCAAGTTCTCCAGTACTCACTGGATGATCCAGCAGAGCTTTGGCAAGGCTCTCTGTTAAATCTTTCTTCCTCCTGTTTACCTGCTGTCCTGCTTAATTGGGAAACTTTGAGTTCAATAGGAAATGGTCATTAAGGCTTCAGGTCACGCTAGCAACAACAGGCTAGAGTCAAAACAAATCTAGGTCCACTACCACAACAAGGTGGTGTGGCCCTGATCCAGGAGAGACTGGGGGGGCAGGCGGGAAGTCACTGCTCTGAGCTTCTTCTGAGCTACTCTTCTCCTTGTCTGTTGGATGTAGAGCTGTGCTTCCATACAGCAAGGAGAGGACCTGGCACTCAGGAATGGTGAAAGCAGGCTCCTTTCCAGCTGTGCAATGGTCGCTTTCTCGTCTCCCTGCCTGGAGTTGACTATCATGTCCATGCACAGTTTGATCACTTTTCAGTCCCATTTCAGGAACCCAAGCAGCTTTGCAAATGCATGTCTTGCCTCATCTCTAATATCCTTCAGTCATTTGTTCATCTTCTCCTGTGACCTGAGTTATGCCAGTCGTTCCCAGCTAACTGGACTCAATGCCACCTATGTACAGTTCAGCCTGCATACAGCTCCCATTTGCTTGAATTTTCTTCCACATCTAACAGCCAAGCTGCTGATTTACTGATGTCATATAAAAGATGTGTTGCTTGGGAAGGAAGTATATGTATGTGCACATTTGAGGTGAACTGACTTGTCCCAGGTCTCTCTCAGATGCTTGACAGTACATACTTCTTCCCCTCTCCCCCCAAGGAAGCTCATGCTGGCCTACCAACAAGGCTCTGCTTAACACTTTCCAGAAAGGGACATGTTGGTGATGTTTAGCTGAAGGGAGCAATAGCAAAGTGTAAACAAGGTTTTCACACATGGAAAGAAAAGGTGCTGCTCAGTCTGTGGTAAACTGTGGTACAGGAGAAGCAGACAAAGGCCACAAAATTTTCTCCTGTCCTCCACCTCCATTTGAATCCTCACTCTTCTTTCCTTCACCACATCTAACCAGAGCTGCAGAGGGAGGCAGCAATGGCCAGCAAGCAATATTTTATCAACTCCTTAGTCAAAGTACTGCTCCTACATTACAAAGTGTTTAGGCACTCCAGGCTTACCTTGAAACTTGACTCAGCCTTCCAAGTTACCTCAGCTCCAGGGAGTAAATTCAGCTGGTGGGAACTATCCCAGCTTCTAAATTAGGTAGACAGATTGAGTCTTTAATGTGTAGCGGAGGCCCAGGGCTGAGCTTAACTCCTCACTCACTGGAGATAAGGAAAAGCGCTCGTGAGGTTTGGGCTCAGATTTTGATACTGAGATGTCCTCTTCCTCATCCTAAGCCCTCCTGTGCAAGGCAGAGCCAAGTAAAGTGAAAGACTTATTATGCAGTGCTCTTTTTTTATCTGTTTCCTTTACTCATTTTCTCTCCCTTCTCCCTCCAGGTTGCAAAAACATTAGGCGAAGCACAGCCTTGTCTTGTATCTTTGGAACATGTCTAATGAGCTCCAGATCCTACAGTAACCTTAAAAAACACACAGTGGGAGAATATGTTTAGTGGGGGAGAGTTTTCTGAACTAGTCAGCAAAGGCAGGAGATCCAGTGGTTACAAGGTGAAGTCTGAAGGTAAACTGGAAAATGAGCTGCGAGTCTCTGACTTTCAGTGTGAGGATAATTAACCACTGCAAGAGATTCACTAAACACTTGGTGAAATCAAGGCAGGGAGTTGTCTTAAGATTTGCATGCTGGTTCAACCACAAAATTACAAATATAAAAGTGGGAATTACTGAGTGAGGCTTTCTAGCCCATGAGAGGGAACAGAACAATTAGAAGATCACTTTTTTTTTTTTTTTTTTCCTGGCTGTAGAATGCATAAATATTCTTAGGAAATGGGAACAAAATAATTTGAAAATGTAATTAAAAAAAAAAATAACCAGTTTAAATCAGCAGTTCTAGAATATATCTGGTTTTCTGAAAGAGTAAGGGAGAGGTTATTGAAGGGCATTTTAGAAAACTCCCAGGTCAAAAAATATGAAGATGGGGGCTAAGTGGATGGGAAACTTTTCTTTCTTTTTCAACATGTGCATAAATTGTTCACCCAGATTCATAGGGAAGGGAAGGGAAGGGAAGGGAAGGGAAGGGAAGTCCTCACTCTTCTTTCCTTCACCACATCTAACCAGAGCTGCAGAGGGAGGCAGCAATGGCCAGCAAGCAATATTTTATCAACTCCTTAGTCAAAGTACTGCTCCTACATTACAAAGTGTTTAGGCACTCCAGGCTTACCTTGAAACTTGACTCAGCCTTCCAAGTTACCTCAGCTCCAGGGAGTAAATTCAGCTGGTGGGAACTATCCCAGCTTCTAAATTAGGTAGACAGATTGAGTCTTTAATGTGTAGCGGAGGCCCAGGGCTGAGCTTAACTCCTCACTCACTGGAGATAAGGAAAAGCGCTCGTGAGGTTTGGGCTCAGATTTTGATACTGAGATGTCCTCTTCCTCATCCTAAGCCCTCCTGTGCAAGGCAGAGCCAAGTAAAGTGAAAGACTTATTATGCAGTGCTCTTTTTTTATCTGTTTCCTTTACTCATTTTCTCTCCCTTCTCCCTCCAGGTTGCAAAAACATTAGGCGAAGCACAGCCTTGTCTTGTATCTTTGGAACATGTCTAATGAGCTCCAGATCCTACAGTAACCTTAAAAAACACACAGTGGGAGAATATGTTTAGTGGGGGAGAGTTTTCTGAACTAGTCAGCAAAGGCAGGAGATCCAGTGGTTACAAGGTGAAGTCTGAAGGTAAACTGGAAAATGAGCTGCGAGTCTCTGACTTTCAGTGTGAGGATAATTAACCACTGCAAGAGATTCACTAAACACTTGGTGAAATCAAGGCAGGGAGTTGTCTTAAGATTTGCATGCTGGTTCAACCACAAAATTACAAATATAAAAGTGGGAATTACTGAGTGAGGCTTTCTAGCCCATGAGAGGGAACAGAACAATTAGAAGATCACTTTTTTTTTTTTTTTTTCCTGGCTGTAGAATGCATAAATATTCTTAGGAAATGGGAACAAAATAATTTGAAAATGTAATTAAAAAAAAAAATAACCAGTTTAAATCAGCAGTTCTAGAATATATCTGGTTTTCTGAAAGAGTAAGGGAGAGGTTATTGAAGGGCATTTTAGAAAACTCCCAGGTCAAAAAATATGAAGATGGGGGCTAAGTGGATGGGAAACTTTTCTTTCTTTTTCAACATGTGCATAAATTGTTCACCCAGATTCATAGGGAAGGGAAGGGAAGGGAAGGGAAGGGAAGGGAAGGGAAGGGAAGGTGCATAGTCAACAGTTTTGCAAACTTTTTCATGGTTAAAATTCTCTTTTGTTTCACACAGACACACAGTAAAGGATTTCCAGAGTGGAAATTAAATAATTATTTCAGTCTCTTAAGCACTCAGATTATGTTCCCTATGCCATTCCCCAGGAGTCATCCTTTCTGGAGTTTGCTTTGGAGTTCTTTCTGAAGAGACCAAGCTTAAGATCCATTCGGCTATTCCAGCTCCTGCACGCCTGCTCTAATTTTGTGGTTTTGTACTTGTGGATGCTAATGCAGCTTTCCAGGGCTCCCGGCCTGTCAGGGTGCATGAGAGTCAGCATGGTCTGACCTAGGGAAAGGAATGACTTTGCGTTGATCAGATTTAGGGTAGGGATTAGATGAGCTGCATGGTGAGAATTCAGTTCCCCCTAGGTTCTAGGGTAGCAATGACTGATTGTCTTCAGGAGTGTCTAGTTTCTTGCCAGATAATTTGGCTGTACCTCCAGATTTCTGTAGGGGATAAGTTGAGGGTGTTCACGCTGCTATACTGGGAGTATCAGCTAGATTGCACCACGATTAGCTTGAATGCCTTCCCGCAGACAAGTAATGTGGACAGACTGCATATTTGACCTCAGGATTTCTCCTACACTTTAGTATAAACACAATCACTGTGCCCTTGAAGATGTCCTTCAAGAGGGCTTTTACACAGGCTCCTCAAATCTGAGGGATCTGGTTCACCTCAAGTAATGGTGAATGTGCTGCATTCACACCATTGCAAGCACACTATCCTCTAGGATAGAGAGTGTTTCATAGCAAAACTCAGCACGAGTGCTTTAACTTCTGAGCTGAAGGCTTGAACCAGTCACATCTACACTCCAGAGGATTCAGGCCTTCTTGTAGAGCATCCACCAAACCCAGAGAGGGGTGTGACACAAGAACACACCATTTGGACTTGCCAAGAGGCCACTGGGAAATTATTTCAGGGCAGAGATAGGAGGATGCAGACAGCCCATAGGGAACTAGGGGAGATTTCTGCCCATAACTGTGCCACCCCTGTGTCTTGGGACTGCCATGCAACAAGACAATTTGTGGAGAGATTCAATCCATTTAACTCCATGTCAGCATGTCTTGCAGGTTGTAGGTAGTACAGGCAATAATTTGTAGAGACATTTTCAAGCTCAGGACAATTGTAGGGAGTACTGAGCTGCTCAGAATCACAATGTTTTTTTCTGAGTTACAAAATCAAGGTGTAGACTGAAAATCAGCGTGAGATTGAAATTAATTCCCTTGAGGTGAGTAGTGGAACCTATCACATTCCCCAGCAAATATCAATGCAAAAAAAACAAACTGGAAAAAAAAAATGGAGATGGTATGAGAGTAAAACAAACCCAAGAGACTGGATTTCTAAAAAGGGGTGTAAGGTTTGAAGGTGTGTCTGAAGTGCAGGATCAGCCAAAAATGTGTTTCCCAAAGCAAAAGAATAGCTAGGAAAAGTGAACATCTTTGCTATCAGAATGGGGTGGTCCTGAGCAGAACCAGAGCAAAGGTGAGGTGTGAGAGATACCAAAATGAGGCAAATATGCACAAGCCCTAGAGGGTGCTGACTTTACCAGAACAGGAGCTGCAGACCCAGGCTGGGGGTGAGTGAAAGGAGGAACGCAACTGTGTGCGTGCTGTAGGTGCTGGAGTTTCTCTTTACGACTCTGTGTCAGAGCTACACAATTGAGGCCCTTTTGCGGAGGAAATGGTTACATCTGAATCCACTGAGATACAGAAAAGCTAGTGGGAAATACAGAGTGAATAAAGCCGTTCTAGTCTAGAAGGAGTTTGTGTGTCACCACCCTCCTAGGAGAGTTTGGCTTCTTACTTTTTACTGGAAGTTATCCTCACAATGCCCTGATGAAGTAGGGAAGCATTTGCTGTGTTTTTCCAGACAAACAAAGCACTGAGTAGATTCAGTAATTACCCTGGGGAATTTCCTTTGTCGCTACCCACACGTGTTTTCAACGTGATGTTGGTTTCTGGCTGGCCCTGGTTTTACTTTGATCCACCAGACCATCTCCTTCAGCTTGCAGTAACCAAGAGCTGGGATCATTCTTCAGTGGGTAAGTCTTCAAGTCACTGGTGCAGCAAAGGTTTTATTACTGGATGTTAGCGGTTCTTTCTGCGAAATTCTGAGCAAGGAGAAGGAAATTCCAAACCAATTATGTAGCAGAGAAAAGGAGCAAAATTAATCAAAGAAACAAAGCCCTGTAAATTAATCACTCAACTGATGGTCTTTTTTATTTTTTCTCCACTCACGTGGACAGGACCCTACATGGCTAGAGGAAAAAAATCCCAATAAAAAACTTTGGTTTTGCCTACACAGCATAGACTGATTAAAGGCCTTTTGCTGGGTTGTTATCCTTTTATTAGCATGAATCTAATAATAATAATATCACCACAAGTATATTTACTTTGCTGATGCCAGAGGGCCTCCAGGCAACTTAATAAAATGCAGCTCAAAGAGTGCTTGATCATTAATAGGACAATGTGCTGAAATAAAACTGAGAGCAAGGGTGAACTAAAAGCCAAGGATCCATCTCCAGTGCCTGTAGGCTGACAATGAGCCAGCTAAAATGTCTGTCCTCTTTTAGCAGCAGCTTCAGAGCACTGTGTATGTTGAACACAATGGAAGTGTTAGCTATTGGCATCTGCAAAATAAACAGATCCATATATCCCAGTCTTAGGCTTCTGAAAACAAGATGCTAATCTGTCTCTGCTCAGAGCTCTCTGGCTCTGGGATTTATCATGAGGCCAAACCCACAAAAGGGCAGAAAGAAGACCAAATTCAAAGCTGTGGAGGGCATCAGAAAGGCTTCCAAGTTTTCAGGTGGGTTTTGGTCAAACTTAGTTTTCTCTTGCCTTTCCCTCTTGCTCGAGGACAAAGACAAACCTTTGGCATAGGATGCTTTTGAAGGTGATTCGAATTCCTTAATGACATTGAGAGGCTTCAGATGAGAGCCCTGGAGACTGAATGTGACCTTCTTTTGCTACCACATGACACAGAGCTCCGCTTCCCCGCTTTTTCGGCCCTCCCTCACTGATCTTGGCACTTCATAACCCTTGAAATATTCCTGCTCAGACAAGAAGGAGGAGCTGCATGAACTGAATTCTCCAGCTGCATCTAGTTGGCATCTGCCACTGGGAAAATGAAAGAAAAGTCTCTATCCTAGTGCTCTGTGCTGGATGTGTCATTTTTTACCTGTGCACTTTTTCTCCTGCATCCATTGGGATATGCTTCCAGTGATCCATGTTGGTAATACAACCTGCTGTAGAAGTCTGCATCCAGAAAGAGCTCATTCTGAGGTAAAGGAGGTGGAGAAGGCAGTCTATGCTTTCAGAAATAACAGAGAAGTGGATGGGAGAGACATGTTGAAGAGGCAGACACTCATGGAGTTGAGTAGAGAGAAGGGAAAAGGACATTGCTCCTGTGGAGATTTGGTTCTGTCTTAACCTCCACCTGCTGTGGACTTTCCCAGCTTGTCCTCCATTTCCCCTTGCTTTTTGGATCCCATCCCTATCCTCTGTGGGAAAGCACTGGCAGCAGACAGCTGCTAGGGATCAGATCCAAGAAGTGGCTCCATGCTCAAAGCCAGATGTGTGGCAACAGAACGTGGATGAGGAGGCGGAGAGGAAAGGAGCTGGGAAGGATAACCTTGAGCAGCTGGAAGAGAGGAACAGAGCTGTTTGTACCATGCCCATGACACAAGCAGCGGAAGGACAAGAACTCTCTAAAACTGAGCTCTGATATCAGGGAGAGCCTCCATGTACTGCTGGGTTAGATGCAATGGCTGTCCAAGAGCTGAATGGACAGTTCACTCAAATCTCTTGCATTAAATGTTTGAAAGGATAAGGAAGTGGAGGTGGCATTTCTAGACTGGCATTTTTCCAAAGCAGAAGAACAATGCAAATCCATAAACGTTCTCATGTGCTGTCACAGAGTTGCTGACTGGATTGTGTCCCTAAGCATTTAACAGTGCAGTATGTGGAGCAGGGCAGAGGGGCTGCATTGCATGGTACAGTCTTGACCGTACCACAGAAGTGCTATTTAGTGAACCCACAGACTTGTTCTGGACAGGCTATTGGGCAGTATTGCTCAAACCCAAACATACTTTCCTCCACATTGATTTTCAGAAGCCATTTTTGCAACATGTCAAGACAAAAATCACTGCCAAAACATCCTCTCTGTCCATCCAGTCAGATATTTAGGATGATGGAGGTTTAACAGTCTTCACTTGGCACCAGGCTAATTATCTGAGGTTGCTGCCACACACAGAGAGATCCCACCATCAGGTCCAAAAAAACAATAGGAGAGGAACTATTTTCCTTAAGTGAATTGATTCCTAATTAAATCAGGTATAATTACAAAATGGCTGGTGAGTTTTCTGTGATGAAATTCTCCTTGGCTGCAAGAGTCTATAGCTGCTAGCTCAAAAACCACAAACTGTGCATGGAAACACAGTACATGTAATTAGATTACAGATTAAAAGAGATTTTATCAAAACGTTTGTGAGAACCAAATAAAAAGTTGAAATTTGGAAAAAGTAAAAATAAGTACAATAAAAAAATTAAACCTCAACGGTAGTTGTAAAATGCTGACCATTTGGACAGTACACAAACGCACAGTCAGGAGCCGCTATATGAACTCTAGATGTAACAAGCATGGGGGACACCATACTTTATTATATGTACTCTTTTTTCTGACAAAGATGAAGCTAAGCTCTACAAATGATGTATTTTAAGGTACAGACACGTGGTGAAAAAGGGCAGAGTTAAGGCTGAACTTTTCTGCCACCCTTCTACATTACCTTAAGATTAGTGCTACGTAGACAATGCCTTTTTTGCACAGGATGTTTTATTTTAGCATTAATCTCAACTCTCTCCCTCCCCTTCACCTCTCTGGATCTCTGGGAATGAGAGTGGTTCTCACAGGAGTGCTTTCCTGTGACCCAATTATCTAAACAAATAAAAAAAAAACATAAAAGGGCCCCCACCTAAGTTTTGTCATGCTAACTCAAACTATTTTTTATCTTCCCTGAAAGAGAAGCTAAAAATATACATTGTTTGTGACCAATGATAAATGGACCATGCCTGCTGCTCTCAGGGGGTAAAAAGCCACATCACAAATGAACTTAATATCAGTGCATATATCTGTGTCTTCAGCACTCTTGGCAGAAAATCTGTTTTTTTTTAATTAATAAGAGGTGTGCTTTTCTTCCCCCAAACTCTACATGTCCTTACCTATGTATAGTTAAGGCCTCTGTTTTGGAGACAAAAGGTGTCTGAGATGAGGTCCCTAAGGAAAAGTAACCTCGGTGCTTATGGGGGATCTAGGTCATGGCAAGGGACACTGGTATCAGTGCGTTGTACTTCATATCATTCAGTAAATGTACGGAAGGAAGGAAAAGTGGTTGTTTTTTTTCTGCCCAGTGGGTTATCTCCCTGCCTTTGATACATATGAAGAGTAGCTGAACTCCATTTACCCCTATTTACTCTCTACCACACCCATTCACTCTGGCTGCGACTTGCAGTCAGTGTCTCAAAATTTAGAGAGCAGAAGTAAAGCCACAAAGTCCTCAGGGCAGGGATTTGCTCCCATGCCTGTGACATGCAAAAGGTGCAGTAAATGGAGTATTACTGGATCAGGGCTGAAAATCTCAAGCCATGATTTGATTTTTTGTGAGCTTTTATATATCGTTATTTGCCTCAGGACCAGTCTGCTATTTATGAGATGAATTTGACAGTCAATTCACAAGGTAAGGGCACGAATGTCAGGTATTCAGGTCTCTCCTCATGTCATCTAATCCACTGTTTATTTGGAAAGTGTGATATATCGTATTTGTTATTCCATATCAGCTGTTCTCTAGTGTTGAAAACTGGGGCCAACCAGGCCAGGAAGGGGTTGCAACATCCTATAACTCTGGGTCTGCATTGGCAAGCTAGCCAATCCACTTCCAGACACTCTCAGACATCGCCAGGTGATTATTCCTCAAAATCATGGGTTGAAAGGAACATGACAGACAAGAGCAATCTAGTTCCTTCCCCTAACCCCGATTCCCCTTTTTCCTCCCAAGTCCTAACACTGTCTTTGGACAGAGAATCTTCTTAGGTTAAAGAAGAGGATTTATGGAACCGCTCTGCAGTGATCTAGAAATAAAATTAATTTTCTTGTGACATCATTAATTTCCCCCATTTTAAAACAATTGCTTCCCCCACTGCAGAACAGTTAGTACTGTAGTTTCCCCAGGAAGCAAGCAACATCCAAACCAAGCCCTTTGTGTAACCACCGACCACTCTGAACTCCATCAGCTCCCTCAGCCCACCTGTCTTTTTCATCTTCCCTGTGGGAAGACTTTCCCATTAGCCAAAAGGAAGACTTTTTTTCTTTCTTTTCATATGTCAGCATAAGGAATTAAGTGCAGCAGGGAGACTCTGCCATGTTAAAGGTCAGTTGCATAAGTTCTCTTAAATGGCAATTAAATGATTCTATGACAAACAGGATGCACTCGGAGTGCAGACATCAGCTCCGACCTTGGGACCTGGGAGAGTCTGGGAAAGAAAAAAATGCTTTGGGAAAATAAACATAACACCCAAAACTGTAAAAGCAGATGAATCAGCAGAGAAACTCTATCATTTTCTCTATGTCACTAGGGAAATGCAAAATGTAGTAACACTTTAATTTCTTTCTCAAAGAAACAGGCTGTCCTAAGATCAGCTGTTCATCCTACACTGTTAAAAAAAACCTGTCGAATTACCCAGTGCCAGCCCTGTGAGCGATCAGGCATTTCAGCAATTTGAGGGTAGAAGAGTCATATTAAGGCCACGTCTGGTAAAAGATACGCAGCTCCTGTGGTATGAGTCTGGGAAAGGGGTGATGCACAATTACAGAGTTTTACGTGAATGAGAGAAGAAAGAGTAACACTTCCTGGGAGGGAGAGGAGGGGAGAAGCTACCCCAGAACCACTGCTCCTGGCCAGTAGCTGGATGGAAGCCTCAGAGAGGAGTGTTCAGGCACACGTCAATCCCATGAAGAGAACCAGACTCAGCCACAGTCTCTTGCAGGATACACCCATTACCCACCCTCCCCATCCAATTGTCCTGTATGTATCTCAGCAGAGACTAACTAGCCTGGAGGGTTCATCTAATGCTTAACCTTTTTCCTATATAGGTTTTTGCTGGAGCCTGAGACCTTCTGGGTCTGCTGGACACCATTGGAGAAGGGTAAGGTCTGCATGTAGAAAGGGCTGCAAGGTGGATGCATAAGGACCAGATATCCTGGATGTCTCATATTTTTTGCCCGAGTAAAACAGTGCACAAGCCAAATCAAACAGGAGTTGGAGGACCCCAAAGAGGGCTTCAGTAAGACTAGGCATAACCTGATCAACAGCACAAATCTGGAAAGTGTCAGTAAGCCAAGTGTTTTTGTGACAAACAATAAGTTGTTGACCTGCCTTAAAAAGCTCACTGGGCACAATATGATGAGGAAAGGAAGGAAGCAATAAAAAGCGCTGTGAATGAGGGTGGAAAAAAAACATGCTTGCCAGCTAGTTCCAGATCTACAAGATCTGGAGTGGATTTCAGTGAGGAGAAACGTGAGTCAAAAGATATTCTCTTGAGAGCCATTTTCCTGAAAAAGTTTGTGAGATATATAGGCTTCCTTAGACAAAGTGACTGGCAGCAGAAAGGAGGGAAATGCAATACAGTTTGGTCTAAGGTGTGTCTTCTTGGAAGAGAGTTCTGAGTTTGGGACGAGAACAGGACAGAAAGGGAGAAAGGGCAAGGTAGGATCAGTTGAGCAGAAAAACGGAAAAGAAAAAATAAAACAAAGTGGAAGAGTTCCTTGGTCTCTCAGTGCCAAAAAAAAAAAAAAAAAAAAAAA
>NW_015090990.1:2345558-2371603 GCF_001431845.1 Calidris pugnax
CTAAAAATGGACTTAAGTTGTAAAGGTAGTTGACAATGACATTTTCTACTTTCGAAAAAATCTTCTGTGAGGTCACACAAGACGATGATATTTTAGAAAAAAAAAAAAAAAAAAAAAAAGAAAGAAAGAAAGAAAAAAGAATGTGAATTTCTTTATGGAGAGCAAGGAAAGTCCCAAAAACTTGAGGACAACTTAACACACTGCACTGGGAAGTGCCAATAGCTTGGGATGTAGCACATCATAGTGCACTGACAAAATGATCTCAGGGATGAGAGAGGGAGTCTGAAATTACATAGGGAAAGAGTCACTCCAGGCCTGGACTCTCTCCTCTGTCTCTCCTTTCCAAGTCTTTCCTTGCCAGTGAGAGGTGACTTTGGAAAATATGAAGAATGGGATGGGGAAGAAAACTTCACTTGGCAACATACAATTTCAGGGGGTAGAAAGGAGAACTAAAGAGGATCCAGAGGCTGAGTTCCTGACCTCAGGGAGAATCCTGAGGGATATTTCAGCCACATTAATTCCAGCAGGCAGCGGGACATCCTGGCAGGAGATGCTGCAGGGAGGGAAAGACTGAAGTGAAGGGAAATACTCTTGTCTAAACTAGGGCTGATTAATGCCTTAGAAACCAAGGGTCTGCTCTCTGGTTTCACAGTGCACAGTTATTCGCCAGTCTGACCATGGCAACAGGTGAAAAATAGGCAGTAGACAACAGCCTGTAGGATCCTTCAAGGGAAACCCAGACCTGGCATGAATCACCAATTCCAAAGTTTCAAGGAATAACTGTTGTAAAAACTCTTCTGTATTCCTTTCCCTCTGGTCTTACTTTTTAGGTCCCAGCTTGAGAACAGAAACAGAAGTGCTAGAGAAGAGCTTGTTCTGGTTGTGTTTTTCACAGACATCACATTCTTAGTTTGCTAGTAGAGCTGGGAGACTCTGCATGCAAACCTCGGGACTGAGCAGAACCAAGCCAGGAGATGATAATGATAATGTACCGCATCAGACGGCACTTTGATCTTGACACCTGGCTCTATGCTTGAGCTCTTTGGCCGACTGGAGCATCCTGGCAGCAGCAAGTGTACAACTGAGGCCCCATTCCCTGGGGATCTCAGTCCACAGTCAAGATCCTGTAGCACAGGAGTTCAGATTTTGCCTAGGATGAAAGATGTGAGGCCCCAGCAAGAACAAACACTACATTCACCTTTCTGTGGCACCGCTCATCAAAAACACCCTAGAATAAATGTAAGATTCACTTTATTTTGGCTAGGGAGAAACAATGTTTATCTGCACTAGACAGAAGCTCAAGAGCTAAAGAAGAGCACAGCACCCTCTTGAAACAGAAGAGAGAGTTTTGAGTCGGAAGAGTGTAAATCAGCAGAGCTGGAATACAGCCAGGACACTGGCATTTGCACCAGAGCGGTAACCAAATGTACTAGAGAATTTCTAAAGACCAGAGCTGGTCAGGAGCTCAGATTTATATCTATCAACCCACAGCAACCTTGAATACCAGGCAAGGGTGTTGGCTGACAGTTGATTCAAGGAATATAAATGCCACCTTTGGTTACACTGCCTATAGCAACCAGGCAATGCTCTGTAGGTCTCCCACCCAAGCAGCCATCCAGTTTTCTTTATGGGCTCTGACAGGATTAGAAGACTTGAGGCTAAGGGTAAAGGTCTCCTCTGAATCATGTTGGTGAAGTGACGGAATTCTTGGTCCTAAACTGTGGGGAGAGGTAGTACTTTCTAACTGGAATGACCAAGCTATCTGGAAAAGAACATTAAACAAGTTTCAGGAGTAAGGCTTTCATCAGATCTGAGAGAGATTCTGCAGCCTCCAGAATACTTACAGGTCCAGAAAAGGAAATGGAAATGCTGTTCTAGTTATTTTCTCTGGCATAGTTTTAATTAGGGGCTGTTTTGGAATGACAAGTGTTATCTTCCAAGCTTTAAAAATTGTTATCATAGCCTAAGTTTCACCCTTACGGGATAGGGACGATTTCGAGGGAGAGAATATTCATTCTTAGACAGCCACAAGATTATCACTAACAATTTTGTGCATACCTAAATGATCTCCTTTGGTGCATTAACTTACCATCTCCCCTGCTTTAATGTATTTTTAACTGCCTAGCATCAGTGTCAGACAAAAAAACTCACTATACAAATGGGAAACTGAAGTTTTTCCTCAGGTATTTTCCAGGGCTGCCTGCAAAAATGAAAATACTTGAATGCATTTTGGAGAACAGCTCCTCCTCATCTCAGCACAGTTAATGCTCTGCTCACCCTGTGAGCTGTTGCAGTTCTCCTGAGTCTATAAAACGGTGACAATGGCAGAACAAGGATCATCTCTCTGTAACAGAGAGGGAGGGTACTGTATTTACTGTATTTGCTGATACACATCAAGAGAAGAGAAGTACAGGGTGGGAAGAAAGAGAAAGAGGCAGCTTTGTTCTTGCAGCAGTTTGCTCAACAAAGCCCAGACTGTTTCAGTGATAGTGGATGCTGCATGTTTATTCTGAAAATTTATGGTTTAATTAATTTTGGGGTGAGATAGCGAACATGGTTCAGTGCCAGATCAGGTGAAATATGATCCTAGCATTTCAAGAATTCAAGTAGCTGAGGGGGGTTGACTGAATGGCACCTGAAATCCAATAAAAGCCAGCACAATGGGAAGCCCTGGTATCTTAAAGGAAGATCTTTGAAGATTTTAAATATGTCGAGCAGGGTGGCAGGGGGAGGAGGGGGAAGAGAGGAGTGGGCTAGATGCATCCAGGAGTTCAGAATACCTCAGTGCCTGATGAAAACATACTGGTTTTCCTCGCCTGAGGTTCTGCAACTGAGCTTGTGCTTTGGAGAAAAGCTTTGGAAAAGCACAAACCCTATAGAGCACAAAAGCCATCAAAACACTGAATTGCAAGGGAAGGGCTTAAGGACAAAGAAAAATTTGAAGCCCCTTTTTATTGCTTTCCAGTTTGAGGAGCAGTCATATTCAGTCATTGTTCGTAACTTTCTCTCTTCTGCCACAAATGCTGGGAACAAGGCTTCTTCAGTCAGGGAATACAAGAACCCTGAGATTTAAGAAACACCTCAGGTATTGAAAGACTGATTCTCACATCCCTTGTGCAAGTAACGCTGTGTGCACATATTTTATAGACGAACATGGCAATATTTCACAGCCGCAGTAATCTATGGTTTCCACAGCATCTCATGTATTTGCTCGACATCCTCAGAATGAGGAAACAATGTTTTTCACTGTTTATGGCCGAGAAACCATATCACAGGACATAGAGGATTTGAACAGTAAAATTAAAGACTGAAGCCCATATCTTCTGCAGCGTAAGTTACTGCTCTAAATACTGCACAGCTTTTTCCCTAGGCAGAGCGGGAGGAACCTGCAGTGATGGTGCTGAAACAGAACTGACGTCCCTGAGCTGGGCCCTCAGCTTTTGCAGTGAGATGTAGATGAGGCAAGAGCAGGAACTTAAATTGCTCTCCAGAAATACCCAGCTCTCCAAAGGAAAGCGGGAAGGAACGGAAAGTGTGGGATTACCTATAGCACTTTATGCTGGAAGGGAATATGTGGATCACTCAGGCCAGCCCCTGGTATTTCATCTCCCTTGCACTCTGCTGCCTTCATTTTTATGATAAGGAACCACTCCAGCTTGTCTCTCTCAGAAGCAGACGCTGCAGCCGGGCATCCAGGGACTGGCTGCAGCATCTGTCCTGTAGGGAATGCTGATTTCTGGAGGTGCCATGGCCCTCTGAGATGCCTCAGCTTTAACTGGTAGCCTCGGAGCAGAAGAACTCAGTCTCTGGAGAGTCTGTTCCATTATCCACAGAGCTTGTCCCAGCTAGTGACCCGCAGTATTTGACAGGGGGAAAGGGGAGGGAACTAAATAAAAAAATATTTCCTTTCCCATCTCCTTGTGGATTTTCCCATAAGCTGGTTAAGTTATAGCTTCTGCTGCATCACACATGTACCTTTTCATTTTAGTGTCTGGTCCTGACCTTTGCTCATGGCATTCAGTCTCCCATGCACACCCTGCTTACTCTCCTTTTGTAATTTATTGCACACACTGTACACCCATTTCCTTCTGCCCTTAACTCTTCTGCGTGTGTTCTTGTTATCTCAGCTGCTCAATAGATTTGCCATATTCTAGCTAGTTTGCAAGCCTGTTCTCATAACGGCCTCTCTCGGACAATATTCCACTATTTATGAGGGATTCAGCCCAATCTATGAATTTACACAGCCTGCTGTGACTTCTCAGCCTGGCCTATAGCATTCCCTATTGAGTGAGGGGGAGTGAGATCCGTGCAGTACTCAGGTCTTGCTTGGCTTTTGGGGTTTATAGGACTCATCCACTTCTTGAGGCTGTCAGCCAGATTTCATTATTGACCCTTTCCAAATTGAAAAATCAGCACTGAACATGACTCTTCCTTAAAGGTCTGCTCCTCCACTAGAAGCAGAAGACATTTGGCTTTCTTTGGTCGATGTTTCTCCTATTATTTTGGGCTATAAATGGGAACAGTGCAGAAAATGCAGGCTCTAGTCAGCCTGTGAATCTTTAGCAAGAATTTATTCCTCCTCCATCCTGGCTTTGTAGAAAATCATCACAATGCTCCAATTATTTCTGCTGAATTTCAGTTTTCCACTCTTCCAGCAGGGTCTTCCTTTCCCCTCCTCAAGCCAACAAACACTTCAGACTTCTTCCTTCCTCACGGGAGAGACAGGACATGAAGGAGAGATCTGGAAATCCCTCAGCTCCTGCTGGAGGACTGGAGAGCAGGGTAAGAGTCAGCCAGGAAAGATGTGGGGACACAGGGCTGCTGCATGAGGCCAGGTAACACAGGGTTGTCAGCCAATGACTCCAGCAGCATAAAAGAAGCTCTTAGTTGAACAGCAACAGGGTTGAGCTCTAGAAAGAAGGTAGGTCCTAGAGTGATACTAGCCTTGACTTGTTTAGCAGTGGAGAAGCTGGAGAAAGCAGGAGTCCACAGGTGGACTTCTGAGAACCCCACTTCCCCTTTTCTCTTGATCTTACATCTCTGGGTCACATAACTGTGTTTGAGACCTCCACTGACCAACTTCCAGCTACAAGTCTTGTGCATGATGCAAAGGATCTGATGAAGGAAGCACAGCACTCACTGTCTGAGTGAGCACTCACTTTCTGAGGCTGCTAGCCTCAGAAATCCCACTCAGTGCTTTCATCCCCCACGGCTTCTTATTCTCCTCTCTCTGCCCACAAAGGTTTGTGTTACACATCTGCCTTTCTACAACTGGCCAGGAAGGGATGAGGATCAGCACAATGGTTTTGTAACTCTGCCCTTGTTTATCCAGATGGCTTTTCTGTGGCAGAAGTTATCTGAATGATGAATGCATTTTCCTCTTAGGACAGAATCCATTTCCTGGGATGCATCACCTGGCTCTTTCTTCTCAGGTCATTTCTCTGAGCATCTGAGCAGCTGTCTCACATTTCTGGTGTCTTTTGGTATTTAGCTGAGGTTGACTGTAGGCTCTGAGGTGCGGGGGAGGAGTGAGAGAAGAAGAGGAGGGAACTCCCAAAAGCAAATCAAGACGTAAATATGTCTCCACTTCAACCATAGTTGTAACTGGAACCTACAGAATGGTACCCAAGGTAGCTTTGATCTTACTGCCTTATGTCCCCACATGAACAAAGCCGGAGTGATGCTGGTATCAGATGATAGAGGACTGAGCGTCCAAGGTAGGCTGAGGCAGAGAACAGTGAAGACCAAGCTGTTAGAGCCTTGCTGCAATGCATATATCCTCCCAGCTTCCTTCAAGCTTCTGACCACTTTCCTTCTAATGCAGCTCAGCAGGCAATTTGCCTTATTTGTACTAATAATGCACTGCTGGCATATCTTCAGCCTGGCATCCATCATAAACCCTAACTCCTTCTGGGGAAGACTGCTGCTCAGCCAATTGCTTCCCAGATAGTAACAATGTATGAGGTTATTCTGCTTTATGGGTACTTCTCCTTCCTGAATGTTGCAATTTTTCTATCCGTCCAGCCCTCAAATTTCTCCATCTTACCCCAAAGTTCTGCGATTTGAAACATCAACCATTCCCCCTAATTCAGTATCACCTGAAAACATGATGGGAATTAATTCTTTGTCATCACCCAGATCACTGACGGAAATATTGTCCACAGTACAGATCCCAGGGGTGCTTCTTTAGTTACCAGCCACCATTGGTGGACACCAATCTATTGAATGTTACTCTTTGAACTCAGCACTCCAGACAATTTTTTCAGCTGACAGCTTGATCATCTAGCCCATATTTCTTCAGCTTCATAACAAGAATGCTGTGGCAGACTGTCTCCAAAGCCTTAATAAATCAAGGTATATTACATCCACTGCTCTCCCCTTGTCCACATAATCATTTCATCACAAAGAGTAATCAGGTTGGTTGAGCCTGATTTGGGTGTGGTAAATCCATGCCGATTGTTCCAATTTCTTCAAACAGAATTTATTAGATCTGATACCAGCTTTAGGCTCTCCATTAACACAGTTCTTAGAAGCAGTGAATTTTATGATTGACACATCTTAAGGAGAACTTCCAAAAACCTTGTCACTCTTTTCCAAAAACGTTTGGAGCTTCCAGGTTTTATTTGTGTTTCTCCCTACCCTGTGTGGTTATCAATGAAACATATTCAGATTTTTTACCTTTCTGGGCCTTGTTCTGTTGTCTGTGCAGCACTCATTAGGTAGCACTGAGTGAATCCTTTCAAACTCCTTAAAAGGTTATAGACGAAGGTGCTTACTTCAATATTGTTAAAATAAGTCATTGTAACCCCTTCAGGAATACAATTCCCTGACTTCCTAAAAACATTTAAAAGGTCATAGCATGTGGGAGAATGGGGATTTAATGAATCTCACTGACAGCAGCCTTTTTCCGGTCCATTTCCTGGAGGCATGTGATTGTCATGATTTCATTTCAGAGCCTGACAGCATCATCTGGTGACTCACATGAAAGAGGAAAACTTCCCTTTTCCCCACCTCTCTCCAGCAGCAGTGATTCAGGCCCCCATGCACTGACTACTGGAACTCTCGTTCTCCATCCAGTGAAGTCAAACCGACATCCTGACAACTGCTGCAGTGACCTTAAGCACTGTGCTATTGCTGGAGAAGCTATAAATTTATTGTAAAGGCTTGACACAAATAGAAAGATACTTGAAATTCACCAATACAGGAAGAGTTAACTCAGGCCTATTCTTTGGGGGCAATTCAAAGTAAAGAGGATACTATATATCAGTGCTTAAGAAGAACATGGCTTCCCTTCCCAGTTAGAATCAGCTAGCAAGGTATCTGTCAGCTGGGACTATCATTGTAAGTCTTGCCTTTATTTTAATCATCATGCTTCTAAGAAATAAATATAATCACATAGAAGCTGATAAGCATCCCACCATTGTTAGGATTACTGCTTGCCTTCTGTTACTGATGGCTCAGGGCACTGGTTTCTGTGGACTTTCAAGCTATGAAGTAATTTGGAAAAATCTGTTTTGGTTAGCATACTAATTGTGGAATGGAATGTACTGGTGCCTTCATATCAGCTGACTTGGAGAAGATTTCTCACCTTTACACAAATATATATTTGCCTGTATTTTCATTTGTTATGGTTAGTTTTAGTTGGGGCAGGAAAATCCAAGGCAACTGACAGCAATTCCAAGTTGAAAAGCTTAGAGGAAACCACATTGCAAACAAATTTGTGTAATAAAAAAAAACCTTTCTGCAGAAGCCATGGGCTGCAGCACCGAACCTTCTAATGCAAGGGTGGCCACTGCTCCCACTAAAGCCTTATGGTGATAAAAAGGCCATCACAAAAATAAGATGTTAGCTCCTCACCATAGACTCGTCTTTTCTGTGGTTGGTTCTTGCACAGGGAGGGGAAGAAATGGATCCAGTATCTTCTGCTCGTATTGCTAGGCAACACGCAGTACTGTTGGGGAGCCAGGTGGCTGCATCCAGGGGCTTGCTTCCAGATTAAAACCAGATATATATCAAAAATAACAGAGCCTGTACCTATGCGGCCTCTGGGAGATGTGCTCATGTTCCGGATCTGGTTTGCAGAGCCAAGTCCCTGGAACCAGTTTCATCCACATGGTCTGTAGACGCAGAGCGCAGATGGGAACCAGCCATTCCTGCCCTGTACCCAAGTTTTCTTGCCCAAACAGACAGCTGACTTGCTCCAGACCGGAGCCAAAGGAGCAGCCATCATGTGGGCAGTGCAGACAGTCAGCAAGTTAAGTTCTCATTTGAATTTCTAGCTTCATCCGCTCAAGAGATTACAAGCAAAGCCAAAATCCGCTGTGATATTCTTGCCAAGGGTGAAGGAAATCAATAGGCTGCAGTATAGGCTTACGCATGGAGACATACCAAGTGTGCTTGGATGCATGGTTCCCAAATTAAACATGGGAAACAAACAGGTCTCTGTTGCAAGCCTGAGAGCTGTTTGCAACATGCTTCTCACTGTGCTTGTCAAATTGCCCTGGCTGACTGGAACAGCAGTCCCTTGGCCTCATCCTTGCCACCTTCCTCCTCTTCTTGGGGAAGGTGGAACTGATGAATGTGCCCTACTTCAGGCTGCTGATCCCCATGCTGCAGCAAGGACCATTCTTGCAGCCTGAGCCTAGCTCCCTCAGCTGGCTAGGAACGAAGCTGGTCCTCCGGGTTCAAGCAAAACTGCAGAGGTTTCATGGTGGTGGTGAAGGGAAACCAGAGAATCCTTCTTTCTATGGAGCCATAGCAAATGCAGGTGTTTTCTACCACAGTAGAAACCCAGCCCATGGCATGCAGGTTAGGAGTGCAAAACCAATTAATTTCATTATGTACAGCAGTCCTGGAACAGAGGCAGTCAGTAAACTCCTCCCGAAACATTAAGAAATTGGGTGCGAGGAGGAAAACTGCAACAAGAATCAATTTCTGTTGGACAGTTATTGCAAAACAAAAAACCAACCAACCAACCAAACTCCAAATTAACACACACACACACACACACACACCCCAACAAACAGAGAGGAAGAAGAGGAAAAAGCTTCTACTTTTTGCAGCTTCCCACTCAGAAGAGGAGCTGGCATCTTAAAACTGGCAACATTTCAGTGTCCCCTTAAAAGGCTACCTTGTCCTTCCAGGCTAGGAAAAACGTGAAAGGCTATGTGTAATAGCACCCTCTGGTGAATCCTATCATAAGAGTATCCCTGGCCCTATAGAGGGAAGGAGGGATACAGCTGCAAACCATCCTAGAAGAGGGCGATAAGTGTAGGTGACACATTGGAGATCAGGGGGAAGAGAGAAAAGAAGAGACACCTCTGTCTAGAAGGAAAGAGCACAGATCCATTTGATCCTGCCAGGAATCCCCAGCTGTGCTGGCCTCCTGTGATACAGCTGTTGAGGCCTCTCCGATTCAAACCGCTGAGTCTCCTGCCTTAGAGAGAGAAGATATGCTAATATTTCCAAAGAAGGGGAATTATTAGCTCCCCCTTTCCTTCTTGGCCCTTTGCTCCCCAGCCCACAAACTCAGAGACTACCCAGGTAGAGAGGGAGCATGCAGCGCGACGGATTCAGCTGGAGAATCCGTTCCATAGACCGAGGCATTGCTGGAATTACCCAGAGCTAATTTAGGCTCTGGTGAATGCAAAGTGTGTGCCAGCAGGGGAAGAGCACATGGAGTTTGCCACCCAAGGTGGATTAAACCAGCTTGGAAAGTTTCATGAGAGAAAGCATTTCTTTGAGACAGGCTGAGCGGCTGGCTGGTAATCCAACCATGAGAAGATCTGGCCTGTATGCAAGTCTGCAAATAATACATACGCTTACTCGTGCATTTCCATCTCAGAGGGGAGAAGAAAGTGGAGAATGAGGGCAGCTCAGTGCAGGAACAACAACATTTCCAGCAGTAGAAAAATCCTCTGACTGCATACCCATATCCTGCACTTTCTAAAGGTATTTTAAGGCCACCAAAAATGTGTAGTATGGGGAAGGGAAACCAGCCCAATCCCTTTACAGAGCCTCTCCCAATCTCTTCGGCTGAGAAGAAATTCTTTTTCTGTCTCCAGAAGCAGCAGGAGATTCAGCCCCCACAAGCAGGCCTGTTCTGCTGTCTCAGTATTGCTGGGTTATCGTCAGGGTCCTTGTCCCTGAGTCCCCCATTCCCCTCACAGGCTGTGCCAGGGGCTCTGCCCATCTCCTGCCACGCAGAGCTGCAGCATGCTTAGCTTTGCTTGGACTACTCACGATAGGAGCACGTGGGCCCACATTAGGACAGCAAGCCTGAGTTTGAGCTTTCTTCTCGAGACCACTTTATATCTTGGCCTGTGCCTTCTTGTGTGCAAACAGTGTGCACGGTCAGCAAGTCCGGGCCCAGACGCACCCTTAATCCCTGTTGCAGACACAGTTTTAGAGCCCAGGATTTGGCACCACAACTCTTGAAACCCTTTCTTGTTTTTTCTGCCCACTGCTGCTTCTGGAATTTCTCCTCAGCACAGGAAAATTCTCTTTGCATGAAGACAATCCCTTAGGCTAACATGACAGAAAGAGGTAGCACTTACCCTAGTAGATGACAATCTGGTGTCTCACAGGGGTCCACAGGAACCTGGATGGCTTAGTGGCTAACACACTGAGCCTTGAATCTGACAATAGACATAAAGCGTGCAGGGACAAGGAGATGGATCCATGGCTGGTGGCACCAGGAGGCCCAAGGGATGAATGCTCCCGATGACCTGCTGCCCACCTGCTCCTCTGCCAGCCTCCAGCTGGAGCACATTATGCAGCACACACCATTCCCCAGGTACTCTCCTGGAGCAGTGTAAGGGGTGGTCTTTCAGGGACCCCTTCTCAAATCTCTTCTGCTCCTGAAACCACATGGTTTTTCCAGATCTGCCACCTTTTTTATGGAGGAAGAGCTTTTACTTTCTGTGAGGATAGGCTTAGTCCTCCCTCCCTACATTGAGGGAGACAACAGGGGCAGTGGCCAGAAGAGATGCTTCAGAGAAAAACAACAGCTTGTCCAGGAGATAAATTTATTTCTAGCTCCAGGGAATAGGGAAAGACTGCCTTTTACTTTTTGGGGGGTTTAGAGACTACAGTGAAAAAATCATAAGGCTAGTTGCTGTGGGTGCTGTACACACAGAGAAGGTCCTTCCACTGTGAGTTTCAACCAAGTAGGAAGCAAATCCAGAAGGGAAAAGTCTTATACAGAATCCTCCAGAAGGTCAAGGAAAGAACCAGAAAAAGAAACCAGCTTCCTTGATTCTCAGTCTGATGCATCTCAGGGGTCAACTCTTCCATAATATCTCATTTTTCCCTGATGCATATTTCTAACTCTAAATGTTTCTGTTACTTGCTGAAAGATTCATGCTTTCTCAAAGGCTTGTTGTGCTTGGCAAAAAATATCTAATAGCAGAAAACTCATCACTTACTCCTGATTGCTGTAAAAGCTGCTTGTGTGTGTGTACATCTGTCCACAGACTCAGGGAACAAACAGCACATTCAATTTCCCACTTTTTTCAGTTTCTCTTTACAAGCGGATCCTCTAGATCAGGTTATATTACCATCTTTTTCCAGTCTCTGTCTTTCAAAATACGAGAGGAGGCATATAGTGACATATTGCTCAGGTTCAGTGGTTTACCCTTGATTCACCGCACAGGACAGCAAGTAGAGACACAGGAGATCACATACCCATTTCTAGCATTTTCTTCTCTTATACCTGCAGAAAGAGTAGGTGTGCTTGACTGAGATACCTACAACGATGCTAAAGTGGTTTGCAAAATCCTGTGGTTGACTTGATAACTGTTCCCTATTCAACTAAGTACACCAATGAGTCATGCAGAAATGCCGAAGGGTAGATAATATGGAGACTAACTTTGTTCTTTGAAGAGCCTGACTCCATCTGCAAAGAGAGGAGTAGCAAAAGCCAAACCCCTCCCATACCCAACAAAGAAAGTTCCCCACTGAGCTGTATCTAAAAGTAGGTGGTATATACCACTAACAAAGCCTCTCTCATCTCCTGCTAACTCCAGCCAGCTGCCAGATGAGCACTACTGAAAAGAAAGCTTGCTATGTAACTCTGCCTGCTTTTATAGATGCCCCAGTTGCCCAGCCTCACCCCCCTCACCTCCCTGTTCCCCTCTGTTTGCAATCAGCCTGCCATTAAACTCACCTGGCATGCAATTAACAAGGAAACTCCACTAAAGAGTTCATTAGAGAGAAATTCACTATCTCCAGTTTTGAGCTTACCCAATCGCAACCCTGAACCTCCCACCAAAATGTCCTTCCAGTTACAGAACTCTCCCAGAAAACTATGAGCCTCAGATTTGGTTCACAGCACTTTCCCAGGTGGGAGAAATGCTCTATCCTACGTGAAATGAGACATGATCAATGACTACATGTTTCAGCTCTCAGTGGAATAATTTACAGGCAGAGATCCAACTCAATCTGAGAACCAAAACAAAAAGTTCCATTAAAAATCAATAGAAAGTTAACTAGCCCTCTGCATTTTACACAGCACAATTTCTAACTGAGCACTTGAGTATTTACTATTCCAAACCAGCTACATCCTTTTAAGCTTAGAATTCCCCACGGAGGTGCAGAGTTTGTAAGCCTTTCTACCCATTTTTTATTCATGAAAGGGGAAACTGAGACACAAAGTGGTGAGAAACGGACCTGGGAACATATCCCGGCCCTGCCAGTGTGTTACCCAGCATCTGAGTTATCGGAGAATGCTGTCTCCTCTATTTGTTTTTCTTTAGGTAAAATAAAATATTTTTTGCAAGTAATCAATGAAAGAAAAAAACAAACCTCAGACCTCAGAAGGCACAGCCTCAAATTCAGTTGTGCTACAAGAGCTAGGATGGATCCTTCCAATTAGGGAAGAGTCATGTTAAAGCTGGCATAACTCTGCTGATGCTGTGCAGGAGGAGTCCTTTTCTGGGCCCTTTGCCTTCATTTGGTAAGAGTGAATTGCATCAGCTTCAGTCACCCATATCCATTTCCATACTCCACACGGCAGAGCTACATGCCATTTTCTTCCTTATGATTATGCTTTATTATTTCTATTACATCAGTGCCTGGAGGCCTTGGGATAGACCAGGTCTCTATTGTATTCATCGCTGAATTTACACAATGACGTACAATCATGGCAGCACAAAAGTTCCTGAAACACAGTATGCTGTGAGTTGGAAAGGCATTTGGGCTAATAAAAAGGGGAAGTTAATGATAACATGTTCTCAACCAAGGCACAGTGAAATCATTTTAAATTCCATTATGGGTAGGTGATTTAGCTTCGATGGTGCATCACTGCAGGGAACAACCTTGATGTAAGTGTCATAAAGCTTGGCTTAGCATCAAACCCACACGCAATAAAGCTACAGGGCCAAAGTGTTTCGGCAGATCCTCTCAGGGCTCTTCCTTCCCCCTTCCAAGCTTTTTCCTCAATAACTCCGTATTGTGTAAACTGTGCTTGAACATCATAGCTAGAGGTGGGACACCACAGGGTTAGGACAAAGTTTGCTTTTAATTTTTCTTCTTCTTTTATCTTTTACTTTTTTTTTTTCCTTTTTTTTTTTTTTTTAGTCTGTGTTTCCTGGCTCTTGTGGCTTGAAGTCACACCCTTGGTGTAACTTCATTGTGGTTCATTTTTCTTGTGGTCTAATTAAATCTGGCTCCAGACAGAGTTGTGTGTTAGCAACAACGGGAGGAGGAGGCAGGAATCCGGAGATCTAGGAATCATCAGGAATGTCATGGCCTGAAAAGTGAAAAATCAAAGTGGAGATGAAGTAGCCCAGGGAAAATGTAGGATGAAAATAAGTAGTGGAGAAATTCCCTAACCAGTCTAAAGGCAATTCAGTTGCTTATCAGAGTATTGATAATCCAGGGCAGATTTGGGTGTGGTGGAGGAATGTGAGTTCCTCCAGCCTGGAACACAACAGTTGTACACAAGGTCCCAGATGAGTCCTTGCCATAACGCCTTTGACGTTAACATAATTACATCAAAGATGTAAATCCCATGGAGGGGAGGGGGAATCAAATTAAGTGCTGTGTGCTTATGAGGTAAAGACTTTCTTAGCAATGGAGATGGGGGAGGGATCCAAAAGGGAGAATTTGAGGGCTATCTTAAGGACTGAGTCTTTCTAAAGTGGCACGGTGGTAGTTCAGGCATCTGCTGGGGAGAAAGGAAAGGAGACCATTCTGAGATGAAACTTCCACTTGATTTTAGACCCTTGTTAACAATTCCCTTGTTTCCTGCTGTGCAAGTTCCACTCTCCACCTGGAGAATAGTCTTGTTAAAACCTTATATACCAGAATAAGCAGAATTTTAATGCAGAAAATAGGTATCCTGTGTCATGAATCTTTCTATTTGAATAAACCTTTTTAATACTGCTCAGCTATATTATGTTTATTGAATGCTCAGAGCTTTGCTTCTGTGTCAGTAACTGCGTGGCTCTGCAAAAAAAATGGACTGCTAAGAGAACATAGTGGCTAGAGTAAAGAGGACAAGAGGGAGGAATGCAATGTATTATGTGGCATGTATGAATCTGTTTGAATCAAGACGTTATTCATAAGACGTAAATCTGCATATCAACTCCTGCTGGACGTGTTTGCACTGTGCAGATTTATCTCTGATGTACTGACTGGCATCCCAGCCCTAGCACGGTGAAATTCAGGGTGCAATCCTTATTGACCTGAGCGGTGAAAGATCTGTGGTGGCTAAGAATGGAGAAGGCAGAAAGTCTCTTTTTCCCTCCTTGTGGTGAAGATAAGATGATGAAGTGATTTAAATGCTGGAGTTTAAGACACTTGCTTCTATGCAAATCTCTGTCCTCAGTATCCAATAATGGTAAGGACTTAAATGGAACTCCCATGTTGGTGAATATTTCTGCTTCTCCATGCCTATCATTATTAAAACTTATTTGTATCCCATTAGCTACTTGGTGAACTTTCATGAGAAGATATAAAACGGTAACTATCACAGAGTCCATGATCCTACATCTGTCCTGTCTCAGAGAGTGGAAGGGAAAGAGAGTAAGAAACAGAGTCTGTCTGAGTGATCCGTGCCTTGGGATCTCCTCTCAGCTGCCACAGTTGGTAATTCAGGGATTTTTTTGAGCTGCATCTTGCAGCTGGACTTGAGACACTGTTAATCACACCTCTTGTTTTCCACAGATATCTGTTCTGTCAGCCAGCAAAGTAACAAAGCACAGTCATAAAAATATGGTGCATTCTTGGTCTGTGTTGTTACCTATGGTCCTGTGATGGCTGGTAAAACTGCCACAGATACTGGGTAATTGCAGAGGAAAGTAGTAGACATTGCCTCAGCCTGAACGTCTAAATTTTCATTTTCTAAGGCTGAGCTAGTCACCCTAGACTGCCTTTACAAGGGAACGGGAGGAGGTGAAGGGTGGGGAGAGAAATGGGTGCCTTCAGCCTTTCACCTGTGCTTGAGATGTAGCCCAAGATGAGATTAATTGCTCCCTGAGGGTGCATATCTATCTCCATAGACGATAAATGGAGTCTAGAATCCTAAACACAGCCTTCAAAGTCAATGCCAGTGAAACCAGCACTGATGAAAATAGATATTTCTTCACCAGCAGCATAGCTAAGCCACCTTCATTGTCACAGGTTGTTAAGCTGAGTTCAAAACATGACAGGAGAGATTTCAGGAAGAAAATACTTTTTCTGAAACACCATCTCTGACTCAGCAAGAAGCGCAGAGGACTGGACCGTGCTCTTAGGAAGGTTCACAACATGTTTTCAGGGTCCTTAATGTCCCTTGATACCTACTGGTCATGGATGCCAGCACAACTGAACTTGTGGTCTGATCCCGACATTGCCGTTCTTATGTTCATGTCTAAAAGCTTAAGGAGGGATATAAGGACCCTGTCCCACAGCCCTGAGCAAGAATTACTTCCTGAGCAATTCCAACATTTTAGAAAATTTTTTTTCTTTTCTAATTTTATAGGAAAAGGGCAGACATAATTTCCAATGCACTAGAAGCTACTGTTTGATTTTCATTATTTATTTTTACAGGAGAGTGGGATAGGAGGATTTAAAAGGCCTTTGTCTGACAGTTTTCTGAAGTGAAAGATGAGGCCAAAGGAAAAGGAAAAAAGTCAGCCAGCTTCCCTGAACTCTGGGAATTCCAGTGCTACCGTCTTGGATCCCAGGAAAACATGGGGAATCCCTGCCATTCAGGGAAATCCCCCACCTCAGAGCAGTTTCCTGGTGCCACTGAGGATGCCTGGAGCAGGTAGAGTTGCCAAGAGCTCAGCTGCTTCCTGTCAAGATGCTGATGAGGCTATAGAAACAGAAGTGTTTTCAGCAGCAAGCCTTCTGGCTGCTTAGAGGACTTCTGTTGAAGTAAGCCACTCCCAGGGTGTTCTCAACCAAGGAACATTGTCTCCTTCCCTGCTCCAGAGGTCACAGTTGCAGAATAGAAGACAGGCGAAAAGTAGGAGGAAAGACGAGTCCCAGGAGTGGGGAGGATCTTGCCTGGGGTTACATAATATGTTGGGGTTAAACTTAAGAGTAGGACGTTCGTCGGTTGAGTCCGAATACAGTACCTTGTCTATCATTCCTCTCTGCTTCATCAAGACAGCCTATTGGCTGACTTAAGGCAAAAAGGGACAAAAATTTCCCTTTGAAAACCTTTCTGGTGAGTCATGCTACATTTCAGCTGCTAACACCTTTGCATCCTCTGGTTTTATTTTTAATATATGTTTTATTATCAATATTCTTCCACCACTGTTTCCCTTTTTCTTCCATGCTACCTTGCATGACTCCATTCACTGAGGCAGTCTCCAAACCTTTCCTCCGGCATCAGCACATAAAATCATTTCCCTTGTGAGGAAGCTGGGAATGTTCAGTCATTCTAGTTGAAGAAAAAGCAGTGAGAACTGCATATATTTTTTTTTTTCTTTTTCTTCCTTTTATTGTTTTCTTTCCCCGTGGGCTGGTTAGTTCTGTTGACGTAAGATTGTCCAGTGTTTTACTTTCTTAATGGAAAATGGGTTGGTTGCTCTTCACCAGCCTCCAACATCAGCTTGGAATCCAGCTGTCTAGATGCCATGGATCCTCAGTCATCACAGCAACAGGTTTGTTTTGATGATGCCTGCAGATTGCAGATTAGTCTGATACTGGAGCTGTGCAAGGCTCATTAGGAAATGCAAATTGTTATGATGGGTGTTAAGCAAGGTTGTGCCAAGTTGAAGCAATGGATGTTAGAAGATGTCCAGATGAGCAAACAGCAAAATCCTTCAGTTAGATTTGACACCTCTTAGGAAAAGAGGAGGGTAAACCCTAATCCAGGCTTCTAATTGTTCCATACAAATGATATGTGTAAATCCTTAAAAACAATTTTGCATCTTTGGAGATCATTTGCTTTCCAGAAGGGAAGGGGGGGAAGTAAACTTTGCTATTAGACAAAGGATTGACATCTTGAATAAAAGACACGTTCTCTTCACGCTCAAGGCTCTGGGTTGGCTGTGTTTCTTAGAGAATTTCTCCTAAGCTAATGGGAAGGGACTGTTTGGGCTCTATAACAAATGCTATTTTTGGCTTCCATACTGAAATGGCCAACTAACTTGGGTCCTAAATCAATGTCTTCAGAGCTGGTGTCCTTCTAGTTTTCTCCTACATTTTCTGGATATATCTTTACTATTGGTTAATGATGGCTTCAAGATTGTGCTTGCCTCTTGCCCACAAGCTAAGCTTTTGGCCGTGGCATCTTGCATAGCTGGAGAGCATTCTTCCAGGAAGGTAGGACTTAGCATGGTCAAATCTGCCAGCTGGATAGAACAGGACCCAGCATGCCCACTGAGGCGGTCTGCAGGCAGGCTGGAGGTATCTGTGAGGCAGCCCAGGGTTCAGGGCGTGGGCAGGACCCAGAGTAGAATAGGGACTATATCAGGGGTTTCTCATTTCAGGGGTTGAGAGGCCTGAGAAGGTGACGGTTTTGTCCAAGTGAGAGTGGCATTAATACAAAGTAATGAACACTTGTAGATGGCCTTGTAGATGGCAGCGAGTTTTCTTGTCGTGCCATTCCTGAGAAATGCAATGGCATTTATGAAGTGGTGGTCCAGTCCCCAGACAGTTAGTTTTCTATAGTCAAGGGATTGTCTTTAAAATGTCAGCTTCCCCATGAACTCAGAGAACCTATCGTCAGGTTCCTCTGTTTCTGAAAGTCCCATTCACCTTCAGCTTTTTCCTTGAGTGCAAGTGGGCTTATGCTCTTTTAGCCAGAAAAATCTCTTCATCTCTTTCTTTATAAAAACATCCAAAACCAGAGTGACGTATCAGACCAAGCCACTGGTATCTGTTGGGGGCAGAGCACAGTACTGTGGAGATGGAGGTATGTTAACCTTTTTCTATGCCTAGCTGAGATCAATAATCTATTCCTTCAGGAAATCAGTGTCTAGTTGCAAAAGTTTTGTGTGTTACAGGAGAAAAAAGTCTTTTTGGGAAAAAAATATTTTTTCCTAATGTGAAACAACATTGAACCCAATTCAACCCATATCTCAGAGATATTGTGAAATAAATAATAAGGGCGTAATTCTAGTAGACTTGACATGATTTTTAGCACTCATACTTTGTCTATCATATTCATTGCACTGTGAAATACACCCTCCACAAATTACTCAAAGAACTGCATGTTCCCTGTGCACTCAAAATGATCTCTGAGACTTCACTGTTCAAGAGTTTAAAAAAACCTCATCTGGCATGTTGAAAATACCTCAGTTGGTCTTTCAGGACTGCCTTGTACCTGTCTCACTATTTTTGATTGTACATGTTAGAAATTCCTTGATTAGGTTGTTGATCTTGTCAGATCTGTTAACCCAGTAACACAGTAAATTTAAAACAGGAGGTGAGAGCTACAGCTTCTTGTTCAGCAAAAAGTCAACATCTCTCCAGGGCCCTGGGCCACGAACCTGCTGATACTAAAAGTTCTGTTAAATACAGAGGTAAAGCAACTTTATTTATATGAAGGGATTGTTTAATATAGGGAGGTTCAAGTGGGTGCCTCTTAGCCAGTTCCAGATTGTAGATTATGACTCTGTGCAGTGTCCCACCTTTGCATGGCATGGAATGGGCAGTGGCTGTTAGGAAGCATGCAAAGTCCAGCAGTCATTTCACCCATGCCCAGAGCCAACAGCCCTTGTGGCCAAAAAGGGTGAGGATAATTCATGAAGGATAGGTCCACTGGTGGCTTCCAAGTGTGATGGCCTGATCAGAGGCTAATGGCTGGATGTCCAGGGGAAAGAGGGAAGAATTTCTTTGTACATGCTGCATTTTCCCTAGTCCTAAACTTAATATTTATCTTAATCCTCTTCTAGGTAGGGTTCTTGGTCGACTGAAGAAGGATGCTCTTATGTTCATCAACCCTGTGCTTTTTTGCACCAAAACACAGCCTGGCCTTCGGAGATGGGACATACTACCACCTCTGGGTCCTAATGTGTGAGAGAGGTTCCAAAGCAGGTATTGATGTTCTGACACTGGAACACTTTGATTATCCAGAGTTAACTGAAAACAGTGTCCAGATCTTGTGTATTACTTTATCGTTTTAGTTTGGAGTCTGTTTGGCCATATAAAGGCTGGCTTTTTAAGAAATCTGTAAAGGCAGTAAAAACATAAATCCTATTGTCATTGTGCCTATTCCCCATAAAGCAGTATCCACATATAATCCTCTTGTAGCTCATTCCCACCGATGTATTGTTCAACATGTGCAGAACCAAATCCCTCTAAGGATGTTTGTACAGAGTAAATTGTGACAGTAATCCAGATTTATGCTGCTTAATTACTTACAGCCCATATGGCATGTGACCACGTTTGCCATACTTGCTGAGATGTCTCCAAAGCTTGCATTGGGCCAAGCTGTCCAAAGTTGATTTGGTTTTTTTGTTATCCTCCATGAGACCTCACTCAGGCAACACTCCCAATGACTTCAAGACAAGAGCTTCCAATTTTTCCTGATATTCATTAATCAAGATAAAATCAGATACAGACAAAAGGGAGTTTGTCTGCTGATAGAAGAAGGGAAAAGTAAGTCAAGAAACAAGGACTTCTATCTTGTATGGTGCTGTCACTGTCTTCCAGTTTAGTTGCAGCAACTACCTGTTAATTTCAATCCTGAAATAATCTAAAACATCACAGGGACTGGAACACATAGGTCTCTAGGTTCTTTTGAACACATGATGCTCTCTTACAAAATCCCTTCCACCCTCTGAACATCCACCCATACTTCAAAGAAAAATGTAAATGCCGGGGCCAAGGCATCACACCAAAAATTGGGCAAAATTCAGGATTTTCATCCTGCAGCAAATCCTGACATTTCAATGTTTGTTTTTATCCCACATTGGAACAAAGAGCTGAAATGTCAAGACTTTTTCTCTCGGTGGAAATTTTGGGAAAAAAAAACCAACCAAACAAACTTTTTTCTGGCAAAGTCAAAACATTTTGCCTGACATTTTCAAACAAAACAAAACATTTCAACATTCCTGAAATCAAAATGTTTTCTTGTGGTGTGTTAAAATGACCCCAAAATGCTCTCTGTCTCAAGTCACTTCACTGTTTGAACTGTGCTTTCCCCTCGTTACAGCCTTCTGGGATATGTAGTTTGGAAGTTTGCTCTTTGCAGTCTCCACGTCTGGATTGTGTGAGTTGTTTCATGTGTAAAGACTCTGAAAGCCCATATAGATAATCATCCTTGCACAAAGCAAAAAAGGAAACATCTGCATTTCATTATAGGATAACAAAGAGTGTCCCATCTACTGAGAAAATGTCCTGAACTGTGACCCTGCACTGTTACTGGAAAGTAATTCATTACTGAACTCATCTGACTCAAAATGTTTTGGGCCAATTCAGAAATAAAATGTTCTTTCTTGGGTCAGTGATTTCGTTTCTTTTTTTTCCAGTGTATATGGATTTTCCCCAAATTCCATTTACCATTTTAACAGAGTACCAATATTTCTGTAGGAACTGGTTTCCCTTTGAGTTAAAAATGGCACATCTGCTTGTGAGGAAAGGGAAAGAAGGGGAAGTTGGGAATCCTGTTATTTCTTGATGCTCAGAGCAGGAGGCAGGATTTAAGGTCACTTCTGGTTTTGGTTTTGGCATTTCTGATAAGAAACTTAAGACAGTTCATTGGGAATCTAGTTTTTCATTCTGCTCGAGCCCACCTCCTCCAAAAGGAGCCTGGGGTGGCAGAAGTCCCACTTCATGGCTGATACACCTAAAAATATGTGGATGTACTTCTAATGAACCTGCCCACCATCACCTGTGAAGGTTGTAATACCACAAGAACTCCAATCTGGGCTTGCAAGTTCTAAGCTTAGCAGCTTTGTGTAGTTCTTTGTGACATCTTTATGCTGGAGGTGAGTTGTAGAGGACAAAGCAGGTAACACACCCAGACTGATGACATGTTCGTAATATCTAATGACCATTACCGGTCAGACATTCACCATTTTTCCTGCTCAACTCCACCTTCCTTGTTTTCATGGTCTTCAATGGGAAGGCAATTCTAGATTACCTTAATGTGAAAGTATCAAAAGCAAAGTAGTCTGTGTAGTCTCTCTCTGAAGATTTCATAAATTACTGCCTTGAGATTTGGAGCACTCACAGTGCTTGCAGTCTGACCATTGCCTAATCATAGCTCCCACTCTCTGTAAGGTCTTCACCCGATGGGTTGATACAATCCCTCCAGAGAGTCCAGCAGAGCAGTGCAAACTAGTAAGGATTAAGCACCCGGGTTAAGATGCCCACACTGCAGTGTAAGTCTCTTAAATGGGCTGCTGCTGGGTTACACATCTTAAAATTCAAGTAATCCTCCTGAGCACAAGTTCTCCATTCTGCTTTGAACTTCTGCTTTAATATGCAGGCTCATCCCATTAATTTTAAGCATTCAAAACCCTGCCTCTGTAGTGTATGAATAGAATCATAGAATCATTCAGGTTGGAAAAGACCTTTAAGATCATTGAGTTCAACTGTCAACCTGTAAACCTAACACTGCTAAGTCCACCACTAAGCCATGTGCCACATCTACATGTGTCACATGTCTTTTAAATACCTCCAGGGATGGAGATTTCACCACTTCCCTGGGCAGCCTGTTCCAATGATTACTAACCCTTTCAGTGAAGGAATTTGTCCTAGTATCTAATCTGGTCCTTCCCTGGTGCAACCTGAGGCCTTTTCCTCTTGTCCTATCACTTGTTACTTGGGAGGAGAGATTGACACCCCCCTTGCTACAACCTCCTTTCAGGTAGTTGTAGAGACCAATAAGGTCTCCCCTCAGCTTTCTTTTGTCCAGGCTAAATAGTTCCAGTTCCTTTGGCCGCTCTTTATAAGACTTGTTCTCTAGACCCTTGATCAGCTTCATTGCTCTTCTTTGGACATGCTCCAGCACCTCAATGTCTTTATTGTACTGAGGGGCCCAAAACTGATCAGAGTATTCCAGGTGGGACCTCACCAGTGTGAAGAACAGGGGGACAATCACTTCCCTAGGCCTGCTGGCCACACTAGGAAGGCAAGGTCTCTCAGAGAGAGCTTCAGATCTTAGCTGTGATGAACTTTTCTCAGCTGACTATGGAGGGATACTCAAAAGACTCTCTGCCTAATTCTGTACCTTTATTAGGAGCCTGAAGATAGGTGGAAGGAACAGAAGCGTGTCAGGAGTCCACTTTGTGTGTATAGGTCTCAGCTGGTTGAGAAGCAGTGAAGTATAGCTGATGTGCATTTACTCAGCACTATAATAAAACCCCCAAACCCATGGTAAAAAGTCAGTAACGTATTATATTTATCTTTAAACACTGAATCTGCATCAAACACATTCACAGAGAGCAAGACAGTAATGTCGTAGCTTTCAAGCAGTATAAATGTTTGCAGTAATCTCATACTTCCAGTACCTGGTGTTCCCGTGGGTGCTGGGCAGCTAACTAGTTCTTGTCTGGCACCGTATTACTGCAGGATCTCTGTGAAGCAGATATTGGCTCTGTATTGGAAGGTGCTGTTTGCATGTCTGTACTTTCATTGGTAGCTGATCTTTCATTTTATGAGTTAAACACTAGTAAAAAAGAGATTAAAGTACAACTGGTGGTGTGAGTAGTTTCAAGCAGATTCCTTCTTTGATACAGCAATGATTTTGCTGGAGGTGAGTTGTAGAGGACAAAGCAGGTAACACACCCAGACTGATGACATGTTCGTAATATCTAATGACCACAAAATAGAGATTTCCATGAGATCATAGTCAGTCTCACACATATTCATTACAAGGAAAAATTTGGGCAGGAGATCACTTTTTTTTTCTTTTCTTTCTCCTCTGGCACTGATCCTGAACCAAGGCAGGGAGAATACAAAACATTGTGTGTGTCCACTGTGAACTTGGCACTGCCTTCACGAGAGTCAAAAATATCATATCCTGCCACTGCAAAGGGATTCATGCATGCCTATGCAGCAGGAGACACCTTTCACCTCTGGATATTCCCTTTTTTTGTCAAATATGCAATGATTTTGATAGAATCTCAGATCAGTTCCCAGTGAAATAAATAAATGAGGATTATCTGTAAAGTGGAACTGCTCCTGAATACAGCATGGTCAAGAACTTAAAATGCCCGGACAATTTGGAGTGAATGATTGTCATGAATCTTGTGGCTTTGTCAGATCTGTACCCCACATGGAACAAATATTAACAAACACTTGAAAACAAAAAAACCCTAAACCTGAAAAATAACAAATATTTAAGGATACTGAATGTTTTCTGGAAAAAAAAAATGTCCATGTCCTACAGATGCTATTGTCAGAACACATTCATCTGCCTTACTGGCTCTCACTGTTCATTTATGTAGGACAGAATCACAGAATTGTAGGAGTTGGAAGGGACGTCTGGAGATCAATAGTCCAACCCCTCTGCCAAAGCAAGTTCACCTAGAACAAGTTGCACAGGAACCCCAGGTGGGTTTTGACTGTCTCCAGGGAAGGAGACTCCACAACCTCTCTGATTGTAGGAGTTGGAAGGGACGTCTGGAGATCAATAGTCCAACCCCTCTGCCAAAGCAAGTTCACCTAGAACAAGTTGCACAGGAACCCCAGGTGGGTTTTGACTGTCTCCAGGGAAGGAGACTCCACAACCTCTCTGAGCAGCCTGTTCCAGGGCTCTGTCACCCTCAAAGTAAAGAAGATTTTACTCACATTGAGATGGAATTTCCTCTGTTCCATTTTGTGCCCATTGCCCCTTGTCCTGTTGCTGTGCACCACTAAAAAGAGCCTGGCCCCATCCTCTTGACAGCCAGTCTTTAGATATTTATAAGCATTGATGAGATCCCCTCTCTGTCTTTTCTTCTCCAGGCTAAACAGACCCAGGTCTCTCAGCTTTTCCTCACAAGAGAGGTGCTTCATTCCCTTGATCATCTTCATAGCCCTCTGCTGGACTCTCTCCAGAACTTCCCTGTCTTTCTTGAACTGGGGAAGCCAGAGCTGGACACAGTATTCCAGGTGTGGACTCCCCAGGGCTGAGGGGGAAGATGACCTGCTGGCTGTGCTCTTTTTAATGCACCCCAGGAGACCACTGTCCTTCTTGGTCACAAGGGCACATGGCTGGCTCATGGTCAATTTGTTGTCCACCAGGACTCCCAGATCCCTTTCTGCAGAGCTGCTTTCCAGCAGGTCAGCCCCCAACCTGTATGAGTGCACGGGGTTATTCTGCCCTAGATGCAGGACCCCATGCTTGCCGTTGTTGAACTTCATTAGGTTCCTCTCCACCCAGCTCTCCAGCCTGTCCTGGTCTCCTTGTACAGTGGCACAGCTTTCTGGTGCGCCAGCCACCCCTCACAAATTTGTGTCATCAGCAAACTTTCTGAGGGTACACTCTGTCCCGTCATTCAGGTCGTTGATGAATAATGAACAAGACTGGACCCAGTACTGACCCCTGGGGAACACCCCTAACTACAGGCCTCCAACTGGACTCTGTGCTGCTGAGTCTAGTTTTGTTTCTCACAGGCAGGAACCAAATTCATCACTGTAAAATAAAGGAAATCATAATTTTGCTCCTCCAAGCAGATCTATTTGATTAGCAGGTTATCCTGTTTTAAAACTCCAGAAAAATAGGAACGTTTTCTAATAACTGTCAGGATTTCTACTCACAGTATCATGGCTGAGGTTTCTTTCCCTAGAAGACAAGATCTGCCCTCATGAGGAAATCAGGTCTAGGCTTTTACCTAATGGGGAAGATGAATGCCATTCTCAACTCCCGTAACTGATAAAGTTTTAACCTAACACAGGAGAAAGTAAAGTTCTTAACAAGTTTCAGATTGAAGGGAAAGTATTAGGATGTGTTCATAGATCCTCATAGATTGTCTCCACGACAGAGAAGAGAAATAATCTGGCTACAGGAAATTTCACTGAATTTCACTGAATTTCTAGAGTTGGAAGGGACCATAGAGATCATCTAGTCCAACTCCCCTGCTGAAGCAGGATTGCCTAGAGCTAGAGCATGTTACTCAGGACTGCATCCAGGCGGGTTTTGAAAATCTCCAAAGAAGGGGACTCCACAACCTCCCTGGGCAGCCTGTTCCAGGGTTCCGTCACCCTCACCGTGAAGAAGTTTCTCCTCATATTTGAGTGGAACCCTCTTATGTTCCAACTTGTGCCCGTTGCCCCTCGTCCTCTCGGTGGGAACCACTGAAAAGAGTCTGGCTCCCTCCTCCTTCAACCCTCCCTCACTTTAGCCACGAGTGAAGCAGTAAGACTTTGATGCAGAGTTGCTGAAAATGTTTTTATGGAGTCAGAGACTACTTTTCTAACTAAACTCAGATTATGACCCTCTAACAATACAACTCCTTTTTTAGGTCCATTTGCCATTTCACAAAGTACCTGACCTTCCTTAATGAACTTTGGAGTTACTGCATAACTAGTAGTTCTAATTATGCAGACCATAAGAATTTAATTAAAAAATCCAGTTGCCTTACTTGCCCCAAAAAGCTTTCTCCAATCCAGAGGATGCAAATTCTCCATCCCAGTGTTTTCCCCTCCCTAGAATCCATTAGCCAAGAGAAACA
>NW_015090990.1:2378902-2407359 GCF_001431845.1 Calidris pugnax
TTGTAGAGGACAAAGCAGGTAACACACCCAGACTGATGACATGTTCGTAATATCTAATGACCACAAAATAGAGATTTCCATGAGATCATAGTCAGTCTCACACATATTCATTACAAGGAAAAATTTGGGCAGGAGATCACTTTTTTTTTCTTTTCTTTCTCCTCTGGCACTGATCCTGAACCAAGGCAGGGAGAATACAAAACATTGTGTGTGTCCACTGTGAACTTGGCACTGCCTTCACGAGAGTCAAAAATATCATATCCTGCCACTGCAAAGGGATTCATGCATGCCTATGCAGCAGGAGACACCTTTCACCTCTGGATATTCCCTTTTTTTGTCAAATATGCAATGATTTTGATAGAATCTCAGATCAGTTCCCAGTGAAATAAATAAATGAGGATTATCTGTAAAGTGGAACTGCTCCTGAATACAGCATGGTCAAGAACTTAAAATGCCCGGACAATTTGGAGTGAATGATTGTCATGAATCTTGTGGCTTTGTCAGATCTGTACCCCACATGGAACAAATATTAACAAACACTTGAAAACAAAAAAACCCTAAACCTGAAAAATAACAAATATTTAAGGATACTGAATGTTTTCTGGAAAAAAAAAATGTCCATGTCCTACAGATGCTATTGTCAGAACACATTCATCTGCCTTACTGGCTCTCACTGTTCATTTATGTAGGACAGAATCACAGAATTGTAGGAGTTGGAAGGGACGTCTGGAGATCAATAGTCCAACCCCTCTGCCAAAGCAAGTTCACCTAGAACAAGTTGCACAGGAACCCCAGGTGGGTTTTGACTGTCTCCAGGGAAGGAGACTCCACAACCTCTCTGGGCAGCCTGTTCCAGGGCTCTGTCACCCTCAAAGTAAAGAAGATTTTACTCACATTGAGATGGAATTTCCTCTGTTCCATTTTGTGCCCATTGCCCCTTGTCCTGTTGCTGTGCACCACTAAAAAGAGCCTGGCCCCATCCTCTTGACAGCCAGTCTTTAGATATTTATAAGCATTGATGAGATCCCCTCTCTGTCTTTTCTTCTCCAGGCTAAACAGACCCAGGTCTCTCAGCTTTTCCTCACAAGAGAGGTGCTTCATTCCCTTGATCATCTTCATAGCCCTCTGCTGGACTCTCTCCAGAACTTCCCTGTCTTTCTTGAACTGGGGAAGCCAGAGCTGGACACAGTATTCCAGGTGTGGACTCCCCAGGGCTGAGGGGGAAGATGACCTGCTGGCTGTGCTCTTTTTAATGCACCCCAGGAGACCACTGTCCTTCTTGGTCACAAGGGCACATGGCTGGCTCATGGTCAATTTGTTGTCCACCAGGACTCCCAGATCCCTTTCTGCAGAGCTGCTTTCCAGCAGGTCAGCCCCCAACCTGTATGAGTGCACGGGGTTATTCTGCCCTAGATGCAGGACCCCATGCTTGCCGTTGTTGAACTTCATTAGGTTCCTCTCCACCCAGCTCTCCAGCCTGTCCTGGTCTCCTTGTACAGTGGCACAGCTTTCTGGTGCGCCAGCCACCCCTCACAAATTTGTGTCATCAGCAAACTTTCTGAGGGTACACTCTGTCCCGTCATTCAGGTCGTTGATGAATAATGAACAAGACTGGACCCAGTACTGACCCCTGGGGAACACCCCTAACTACAGGCCTCCAACTGGACTCTGTGCTGCTGAGTCTAGTTTTGTTTCTCACAGGCAGGAACCAAATTCATCACTGTAAAATAAAGGAAATCATAATTTTGCTCCTCCAAGCAGATCTATTTGATTAGCAGGTTATCCTGTTTTAAAACTCCAGAAAAATAGGAACGTTTTCTAATAACTGTCAGGATTTCTACTCACAGTATCATGGCTGAGGTTTCTTTCCCTAGAAGACAAGATCTGCCCTCATGAGGAAATCAGGTCTAGGCTTTTACCTAATGGGGAAGATGAATGCCATTCTCAACTCCCGTAACTGATAAAGTTTTAACCTAACACAGGAGAAAGTAAAGTTCTTAACAAGTTTCAGATTGAAGGGAAAGTATTAGGATGTGTTCATAGATCCTCATAGATTGTCTCCACGACAGAGAAGAGAAATAATCTGGCTACAGGAAATACCTGTGTTTCTTTAGCCACGAGTGAAGCAGTAAGACTTTGATGCAGAGTTGCTGAAAATGTTTTTATGGAGTCAGAGACTACTTTTCTAACTAAACTCAGATTATGACCCTCTAACAATACAACTCCTTTTTTAGGTCCATTTGCCATTTCACAAAGTACCTGACCTTCCTTAATGAACTTTGGAGTTACTGCATAACTAGTAGTTCTAATTATGCAGACCATAAGAATTTAATTAAAAAATCCAGTTGCCTTACTTGCCCCAAAAAGCTTTCTCCAATCCAGAGGATGCAAATTCTCCATCCCATTGTTTTCCCCTCCCTAGCATCCATTAGCCAAGAGAAACACAGTGGGGCTGTCCCCACAGTGACACCATGTTACCTGGGGTGGAGTTCCTTAATTCCTCATCTTCCTTAATTAGCTGTCTCACAAATTTGACCTAGAAGACAATCTTTTAAGAGAAGCTAGTGAAGAAAGAGTGGGGGAGTGGGGATCAGAAGTGTTTTCACGTAAGTTTTTGGTATCTATTTATCTGGTTGCTAACTTTGGTTCTTTTCTACAGCCAATAGGCCCAAACTGAGCTCCTCCAAAGGGCAACTAGGAACAGGGTCATTACTGAGGTGACTATTTCTCTGCATTAAACTCAGAGGTACTTGATTATATTGGGTAGCCAAAGTCAGGTGGGTTGCCTACCATCACAGTGCCATCCCTTTGTCCAAGATGTGCCCATATTAGGACAAGTGTATCTTTCTGCAAGGGCATACAGCTTAATTAATTAGTGAGGAGACACATCTTAATGAGGGCAGAAATGTAAATGATATCCAGCCATGGGCCTTTCTCACATGGTATTTTGTGAAAACCAACATGTTCCCTGCTGACTTTCGTTCTGTGGTTAGGAACAAGTGTGTGAGTTGCACTAAAGAGGATTCTGGGGAAGTAGCCATCATTACGGGATTCAGATGATTGGAAGCTGACTGATGTTGCAGTCACTTTGGTATCACTTGAGGAATTGTTTTATGCAGAGATGAGTCATGTTATTGGTGGAGCAGAACCTGACCCTAGGGCCTGCAAGCAGTGGGAAGAACAACCGTTGCACCGCCCTGTAATAACACACAGACTCCGGCAAGAGCACTGGCCAGCCAAAATAAATTAATTGCATCATCTAGGGGATATTGTTTTATATCAAAGCCTCCTTCTCCCTTTAATAAGGGTAGTAAAAATGTCTCCATTAATTGCTTTCACTTCAACTAGCCAGCTTGCGCCTTCCAAGCCTGCTGAGGACAGGGGCTGGTGTGGGGAGATATCCTATTCCAGAAGCACTAGCAGAATTAATTCCTTGCTCTTTGAATTCACAGGAATTTTGTTTTTAGCAGAGATGTCTAAAGTGTACCTAAGATTTTCTAAGCTTGTAGTGATTTGTTCTCTTTACCTCTGTCATTCTACCTGCTACTGCTGCTGTTTGGTAGCAGAAGAACCATGAAGCTATGATGGAGAATTAGACATGGCAGAAATCCCTTTCCACTCTCCTCACCAGTATGTTCTAGAACTGGGAGTCCACAGCATCATTTGATCTCTCATGGAGAGAAAAGAAACACAGAAAAGGAGCCCTTGGAATTTTGGGCACTTGGCCCTCAAGCAGACAGATATGAGCATAAGAAGGATGAATAACAGGGAGAGAGCCTGGCTAGGGTGAACTGAGAAGTCTATGCTAAGCCACCCTGGCATTGATAGGAGCATGCAGCAGGCAAGAGACTAGAAGTCTAAAAGCACAAGTAGGCAAAAGGCCACAAAAGAGGTGAAGATGGAGGTTCTGGTGCAGGGGCAAATGTTGAGCTCTCAAAAAGTGCAGAGGTAAAAGAACAGGGAAGACAAACTTCTCTTGGGAAATCTATCTCTTCCTCCACCCCAAAACCTTCATAATATGGCTGAATCCCATCGCTACTCATGGTATTCACTCTCCAAATTTCTTTTATGCCTCTCATAAATCCTTGTTTGGACTTTGATCCACCCAGCAACTTTTTCCATTTTGACTTCATCACCCCTTTCCCAGCTGCCCTCCACCCCACCCAGTCTACTGGCTGGTCTTACAGCTTCCACGCTCCCCTGTACTTTCCTCTCAAGGCTCTATGTCTGCCTTGAACTAAGATCCCTGATACTCCCTTTCCAGTCCTGAGACCCATCTTATTTTTCTGACATTTCTGGTGGCTTCTTTCTTACATGTTTGAAATCAGAAGTTCCCAAAGTTTTGCTCTTAACAGAGATGAGGCATTAGGGTGTGAGGCAAACAAAGCTGAATTCATATTTAAGACAATGTTTTTATGTTCAGCAGAGATAACAGGGTATTTCTGAGTATCTATAATGGTATCATAGGCAGAATTAGACAGCACATCTGAAATTCATACTGGACTGGGACTGGCACAGCTGGAGGAGATCTGTGTTATCTATGACTTGATGATCAGCTAATTTTGTCAGTCTTGGTTACAATTAAACAAGTCCCTTGCTTGGTGAAACCAAGGGCCAAGGGACTGAGATACACATTTTCTTTTGAATCACTGTGATGTGTATAGCTAAACTGCCTCAATGTCTCAGCATATTGGTATCTTCCTGACAGACTAATTTCTCATTCTCTTTAGGTCTTGAAATAATGCTCTCCCTTTTATTGTGCCAAATAAGATCCTTCTGCATCTTCTTTCTGCAACTTTTCAGCAGTTGGCTATTTTAGATCCCTGTGCAACCTCAGATGGGATGCCTGTTGAGTACAATAGGATGGACCAGGTGCATACGTTCGGTTTCCATTAACATAATGCCAGTAGCAAGTCTCTTCTTGCATGGTTCTAATGGGAAACAAGTGTAAGATGAACTGCAGAAGAATCCTACAGTGATGGGATCAGCTAGGCCAAACATCCAGGACAACACCATCTGCCTCACTCAGAGACTGATGGTTGTGGGCATCAGCATGTGAATCCCTGGGAGCACAAAAGAGCAGATGCTTCAAACCTTTGAGGTTGACCCATTGCTGAGCAACGTTTCTAGTGTTTGGCTCTGCTTCAAGACAAACCTTGAGTTTCATGCATGTATAAGGGCAGAAGTCAGCTCCGATAGAATCAAAATGGGTCACCTGAAATGAAAGCTCAGCATTGGGTGTGTAGCAAAAAACATGCCAGATGTCCAACTGGGCAAAACATGAAAGAGGTGTGAGTGGGTAGGAGGCACGAAACAAGCCTTTCCCCGTTGCTTGCTACACAGCTGGTTGAAATGTGTCAATACAGGTATTTCAGGGATTTTGCAATTCTCCTCTTACCATTGTAGGGGCCCTGAGTTCTGGACACACCTGATTCCCATTCAGACATATATGTGTTAGCCCACATTGGAGCTGGAACTACATGGTGTGTGATAGAAGTTAGATTATCTCAAATCTTGGAAGAATACTTCTTGCTGCAGAAGCAAAGGGAAGGGAGGCCTGATCATGGCTGTGCATAGACACACCCTTCACGGCAGACCCAAAGTTTCCTATTCACCTTTCAGACCAGGATAAGGCAGAGCAGGCTTTTTGCAAGTAGAACATGAATGATACAGCACACTAGCAGATACAGGCAATTAAATGAGGGTTTATATAACTGATTCCCATGTCTCATGAAATGATAGTGTCATACTAAAGGGGTGAGAGTCTTCCAAATGAAAGGTACGGTCAGAGAAGCTGGTGAAACCAGAGACCAAACCTGATTTACAGACCTGGGCAGGGTATATTCAACAGGACCTATTTGCCTTGTTTGTCTCCTCAGAGCAGTCAGATGGGGTTCAGCAGGACAGAGATGTTAAAACTGGACTGGAAGAACAGGCCAAACAATCCTCCTTTCCCCACCCCCCAAAAAAGAAGCCTTTTTTCCGTGATGGACAGAGACTCCACGACGCCAGAATAAATGAATTGCATCATTTGATGGATTTTATCTTCAATCAAAGTGTACTTCTCTTTTTAGGAGAAAAGCTGTAAAAATGCCTTGATTAAACATGGAAGCTCCAAGGTGATTCTTCTGACTGAGTAGTGAAATGGCTGGAAAGTGACCTCCAGGTTAACTCCTTTTAGGTTCCTGGCCCTGAAGCTGATAAAAGAATCCCCCATGAGAGAAGAGTATTGTCTTTTGAAACTCAGTAAAAAAGAAGATAAACACAGATGCTTTCAGTTGTTAGAAGGGAGGTGACAGGTCAGATGGAGAGTGCATGCATGATTTTTTTGGGAGGAGGGGTTCATCCTAGGTTCTTGGAGTGCCATTTTCTTATCAGCACACCAAGGACATAAGAAATACAATCCAAGAGGGTTTTCCCCTAGGTGTTATAGCAGTCAAACCACTGCCTTGGTTTACTCACTACAGCTGGTACTGTTGACACAGCAGGCCTTGTAACATGTACTGAGCTGACTTTGCCCAGCAGTCTGGGTCAAACCCAGGAGAATAAACTCTGCCTGTTACTCTTTGTAAGAACATCCAGGTGCTCCTTGTGCCTTAGAGAGGTCCCGGACCTCTGGCATGCTTTAATGGGTCAGAGAGACGAATCACAGTCACATCACAACCTTGTGACCTTGTTCTAAGAGTAAGCAGAGAGGCTTGTTCCCTAGGGCTGTGAGGTGAACAGTTTTTAAATTCATAAGAATACACTATATTTAGCAGATGAACACTATGGAAGTTCTTTGCTGAGCTGGACTGGGCCCTGTTGGCACTGATGTCAAAACCAAGCCAGTGAAATCTTCTCTCCGGTATGATGTCTCTCAGGTACATCAAATGGGCCAGCTATGGCTAGCAGAACACATGGTGGCACAAGGTGTCCTGCTGTACTGCCCCAGCTTGTCTTTCCTTTCCGCATAAACTTTGGTGGTACCTGAACTGCAGAAGTGTGGCCAACCAAGGGAGTTACCCAAGCTGGAAAAGTTAGTGCTCATCCTCCGCATCCAGCTGACCATGAAAATGCTCCTCATTCACCCCACTTGTAAAACAGTCGCTCCAGTCACCTTCCAGTGAGAGAGGTGGGAAGCAGGCAGCCTCCAGACCAGCCAGTGGCCTACTGAAATGGCTGGGTAAACCTTTCTTGTCATCACCAGCAGAAGTGTGGCCAACCAAGGGAGTTACCCAAGCTGGAAAAGTTAGTGCTCATCCTCCGCATCCAGCTGACCATGAAAATGCTCCTCATTCACCCCACTTGTAAAACAGTCGCTCCAGTCACCTTCCAGTGAGAGAGGTGGGAAGCAGGCAGCCTCCAGACCAGCCAGTGGCCTACTGAAATGGCTGGGTAAACCTTTGTGTTTGTCTTTTCTCCGCCTACCCTTTTGTCTGGCTTGTATCTGTAAACCATAACTCCTCAATGTGGGAAGCTTCTCCTACTAAACACAGATCCCAAGACAACAGAGCAGAGTGAAGCCCACAGGTATGACATGAACAGTAATGCTAGTGGTGAAAGCCTGAGGACTACTTTTGAAAAAGTCCAAATATTACATCTTTAATCCTAACTGAATCCTAGACATATAGTTATTACTTCAAATTACTCTGTAATTTCAGCTGATGGCATTCTGCCCTTTTGGCCTTTAACTGTGAGAATTATGTTGTCAGTTGGTATTTACAGGGGGACCTCCTCCTGCAGATGGACAGAGAAATGACCAAGAACAGACCCATGTGGATGAAAGGTTAGGTCCACTGACAGCTCTCCAAGCTTGCAGTCTTTACACTGCAGGGAGGTCACCTTCTCTGGAGACCAGCTAAGCTGGAGGTACAGGTACAGATACTAAAAGCTGCCACCTGCCATGGATACTAAAAGCTCCATCTGCCATGCAGAGGAGGCTCTAACTTTGAGAGCCATGTGTCTTTCGGGTTTTCAACCATAGGTCTCCCTCATCAGGCTATTGCTCATCACAGCTGGTAGAGCAGAGTTTAAACATGAAGCTTAATCTTAATGAAAAAAATCAACAACTCCCCCATCTTAAAGAGAAAAAAAAAGCACCACCACATGGCAAGTGTCTGCCCACATGTATTTACAGTTTCCATAGAGCACACAATGACTTTCCCATTTTCAGCTGTTGATGGGATGTGGCATTCTCTCTGACAGCCCTAGCTGTCAGTATCCAGACAAACAGATCTAACCCCATGCTTCACTCACTCTTTTCCTTGATGAAGAGGCAGCAACACTACACATAAAATCCTGGAAAGACAAATGAAGGAAACAGATTAATTCTGCCTCTCCCAGGCCTTGGTTGAGGGGCAAGACAGGTAAAATGCATCAGGCCACAACATCTGTGTAATAAATTCTAGCTCTCATCTGTCTTGGAAGGGCTGACCCTGACAATTTCTCTCTTTGCTGGGCTGTTTGTGTGTATATCTTATTTGACCACACTTTGTTTTATTTTATTTTATTTTACTCACTCTCCCTCTCTTGTTTGCAAATGTTCACAGAGAATTTAAGGCGGCTCTCCAGCTCAGATTTACAGCTGCACAGAAAGCAAGATTGTTACTATTTATAGTCATCTCAAGTTTGTTTCATCTGCCTACACAATCAATTAACTTCAGCTCCAGCTAATTTTGCAATCAGCCCAAGAAAAATGTCTCTGGCATAATAGCTTGTTTTCTCCTTCTTCTCCCTGGAGCTATAAAAAGCTCTGTTCCCCTTCCTTATCCAAGTTCTGTACCTGAGTACAGCACTAACCGGACTCATCCTCCACGTCTGTTGCCTCTTAGCAGCCTCCACCTGGCTGACTTGACAGAAGAGCATTTACTTTGCATGATGCAGACCTTTTTTTCCCTTGTCCAATGGAGGTTTGGAAAGAATACTCCACCGTTTATTTTTCCATCAGCTAACTGCAAATATTGAAAGCGTCTAGACAGGGGGAAAATAGCTTTATAAATCATCAGCAAAAGGAATTTCAATGTTATCTTACATCCCACACAAATACTTTTTAAAGATGTTCAGTAAATATATATTTGTATATAGAAAAATTTTGCTAACCTGGAACTCAGGCTGAGTGCACATTAGGAATTTAAATACACAGAGGAGGGAATCACAGAATAAGGATGTTGTAAGCGTCCCACAAACAAGCAATAAAACACAGTAGATTAAAACTGAAGGTGTAGTGAAAGGCAATGCTGAAGATAGTAATTTGGGGCAACTCTTCAGTTTCTCATTACTGAAGTCTTGGACTTCAGCAAAGCTTTGTTGATCTCATCTGAGCTAGGCTAGGGACCTAAGACAAAAAGGGCAGTTAAGTCCCGCTGCATCTATGAACTTACCAACAATCATGGAGTCAAGAAAGGAAAGGCAAGGGAAAGGAAGGCCAGGGAAGCCTTTACACCATTCCTACTGGCCAGTGTTATGAATTGGTAGCTCACAAGTGGTTCAAGTGGTATAACTTGAGGACAATCATTTGGAGTCTTTGAACAGCAACTGAAATCTATGTTGATCCAGGCATCAGAGCTTCTGTCAGAGTCACAAAGCGGAGAAATGTCTCCTTAAGCCCCCGTGGTGACAAGACACTGTGAGGGCAAGCTTGCAGTTCTACCTAATACTTAATGCCAATATAACCAGTAGGGCTCACAAGGTGACCTCTAGTCCATCTTGTGGGGGGATAAAAAATGCTTAAATCAGTCCTGACAGGTGCTGCATAAATCTGTACGTTAAAACCTCCAGCTAGGAATGTATTTCTCCCTCTTCTCTCTAACACTAAAACATGTCCTGTGGTTACAGATCTAAGTAGAGTTGTCAGCTCAAAACTTTGCACACTTATTTCTGTAAGTTAAATTTCAGAGGGTCATGGATTGAAAGCATTGCCTTTTGGGAGTCCAGTCGCAAAGGGTGTCTCAGCTCGGACATGAGATTCCTGTGGTTTTTCAATAATTCTACATGCCCAAGACAACTCATTTAGAAAAATAAAAATATTGTTTGTCCTTGTGGGATAAACTATTTACTCAGTTCCTTTAAAACTGTCACATCTCTTTCTAAATGCTAGAGGTTTGTTTTGGTTTGGTTACAGTTTTTTTAGTTTCTTACCTAGCAGAAGAGGGAGTGTCTTGAGGAGAAAGGCATGCATGTGTTATGTACTCACTGAGGATGGAGACAGAGGGTTTTTCCCTTAGAGGGGCAACTGCCCCAGGATACCTTCTTTTCGAGTTTGGGCACAGTTGAGGGCAAAACATATGGGTAAGGATGGAGGAGAGGCTGTAAGAGTATGGAGTACAGGGAACATAAGAGGGATGTGTGTTAATAGCATACAGGAAAAGGTTTAAAAGAATGAAACCTTTCACTGATGGTCTGTAGCAGTCCCCAGTAACCCATCTGTGTTGCATCCCTCCTTGTTTCAGCATCTTGTCTCTCCTTTGAGTTTCTGTCATCATTGAACTGTGATCCACATGTGGCTGAAGACACACAAGGCCATTGTGAACCATATCTTTCCTTTATGTTAAGGTACATCACAGCCTGCAAATGTTTTAGGAACTGTCTGGGTTTTTTTTTTGTCTAAAAACCTTTTTGCCTTTCCTTTCCCTGGGACCAGTGCTCTGATTCTTTATAGCACTGGGGATCTGTTTGGCTTCACTGGAATCACAATCACATCTTTGCCGTACCCTGCAAAGCTCTGTCTTTACTGTGTACTAGTGCTAAATAATGCTGTAGGAACTATGACTTCTTCTTCTTCCTCTTCTTCTTCTTCTTAGTAATGGTAAGCAGGAGAAAACACATTTTATTCCCCAGCTCTGCAGGCTCCCAGGAGCTGCCATCACTCATCAGACATCCGCAACAGCTGTCCTTCCTGCTGGGATCTATTCCAAGAAGTGACAGCAAAGCCCCAGCCCTTAAAACCTTTGAATTTCAGGGGAAGTTGATACTAACCTCCTTACCTATAATGAGCCAGATGGGAGTTTCTGACCCTTGAGAAAAGACAGATTATGACGCAGATTATATCTGAAGACATGGCTGTAACCCAGTTTTTACTCTTGGGATGTTTTCTGTCTACATGAAGAGAGAGAGATGTTCTGAGATCTGAGGATCACTCCTATCACCAACTTGTGCTGCTGCTGGACTTGGAAGTTAAGACAACACATGAATGGAAGAAACCATGTAAGCTGAAGGAAGCAACAGGAGTCAGTGGGGATTTTGTGGCATTCTTGGAGGAGGACAAGAGGTGTTGGCTGCTGCTTCCCTGACAGTGAGCTGGTAATTTGGCTGCTGGCCTCACTTCTGTGACATTGTGTTTACAGAGGTTGCTATAGGAGTACAGCAAGATCCTTTGGGCTACAATTGCTTCAGATCTGCCACTAACACATTAGAAAGGCTGTGGTAGATAGACTCCCTGGCTGACATCTGTGGAGAACGGAAGAAGTCAGAAGCAGCATTTTCTGCTTTGCATCTCAAAGTTGTTTCCAAGCACTATTCCACTAAAGCTGGGAGTTTCCCACCCCATCTCTCCCAGCTGTTCACTCCCCTTGCCCTTCTCCATCATAGGAAAGAAATATGCCCTAAACAGCAACACAAAGGGCTCAGAGCATGGACCTCAATAGCAGTGGTGATATGACATGGAGGGAGCAATGTGCTGTGCTTCAGAGGCTGGAATGAGCAGCCGAGGATGCATCATGCTACAGCTGGTGTATCCAGTGCTGTCTGTCTTACCAAACTGCAGGCTTAGCCGCTTATAGCCTCTGAACCCTGCTTTTCCTCTGCCTCACACTTTATCTTGCCCTTTGCAGTTGGATAAAGAGTACTAAAACAAGCTATAAAAGCTGAAGAGAGATCTAGAACTTCTATTTCATTGTCCTAGAATAACTGTCTTGCTCAGAACCAGCAGAGCTTTTCTTATCCTCTTATATGGTCCACAACACAATTGGCATTGCTCCACTGGCTTTAACCAAAAGACCAGTTTGGTTAAACATCTTCATAACCAACCATGAAGCTGGTAGTAGAAGTGGTGGTAGAAGTTGAAGAAAGGGCTCTCTGTGACTCTTTGATGTTAATTTTCCTTTCCTTGATCTTTCCCACTTCCAGTCCAGTTCAGAGAAGTTTGCCATCTCTGGAACCACCTCTGAGGCAACCCCAAATACTGTGTTTGATAAGTTAGAAAAGCTACACAGCAAATTTGTGAGGCTGTATTATTTCGAAGTGTGTTGTTTGGCTTTCTACTGTCTAAACCAGTCAGCCACTTTCTTTCAATAGGAGGAGGGAAAGAAGGTCACATGAAGTCATGTTAACAAGTCACCTGAGACAAAGACTTCTTTGGCTGATGAGCCTTAACTGACTTCAGCTTGCATATGTCTAACAACCTTGTAGATTAAGCCAGAATGAGCCTACTTAACTCTTGAATGAAAGACTTCTGAGAATAAGTATGCTGAAATTTCTAAGCGATCTTGACGTTTGTGTAGCACACTGTAAAATATATTAGGAAACTAAAGCACACTTTTCACAAGGGCTGAAGATGTGCTTCAAAGCCCTGGATAGTTTGCTAATGTGGTAACTTCTGTCTCCTTCAATTTCCCACATAGTTTGATCTTGATATAACATTCTGCTTCGCTTCCTGCTCTGCAGTATGATAAGCATTTATCTCTGCTGTACAAGAGCTGCTGCTTCCCACACTGAAGATAGCTGCATGATCCTTACAGATAATATGTTTCAGGATGAAATGCAGCTACATCTACAGGACCGCATATCTGCCTATCTTCATCTATGTCCGGGACATCCAAGACATGGAACAATGTGGTTTGAAAGAGAGTAAGAGTGCTTTGGTGGAAAAGTTTCAAAGGCTCATGGTTAATTCCTGTTCCACTCTTGTAGGTTGTGTGAATGCCTTGTAAAAACTCTGCTCTTACATGAGATACTGGCCCCTTCTAGCAGCGATTTGTTTCTGGTATTTCCATATTTCATCTCATTCCAAATGCCACTATCATCTCCTTCAGACTTCCACCTCATGAGGGCAATTTCCACTGAAAGGCGATCCAGAAGGGAAGATAGCAGTCAGTCAGACCTCTCCCATGGTGCACACCAAGGCAGGTGGATTCGCTCATTCATGTGCCTGAAGAAGACCATGTGACAGCATTTAAATAATAATAAAAATTTTAAAATTCACTGGCTACTACAGCCTGTGACAGGGGGGGAGAAACTTCACACAAAGGCCTCAAGGCCATCAGGGATTTAGTCAGCTCTACTACAACAGGCTGAGCAGGAAGTAGGGATAAAGAGCTTAGTTTTCCCAGGAGGGATTTATTACATACCTCTATCGTTTCTTTCAAAGATTTCTTTGCTCTACCTGGTGCAGGCACTGGACATGGGCCAGGTGCCCTTTGTGCCCCTGGATGCGAATCAGCCAGGAGCTGGGGGAAGCCGAAACTGCAATACAGGCAGAGCTGCCAATGCACTAAGCTGAGCCGCCAGTGTCAGCCCTGAGGATGAAGGTTATTCTAGTGTTTGATGCCAACTGGCACAACCTCCCTCTCCTTCCTTCGCACAAGTGTTGCCTGCTTCCCCCTCCCCCTCCACAGTATTTTGCCTTTGAAGTCACTTCATCAAGAAATTCTTCCTCTGTCAGAATTAATCTTCCACCTGCCAGGCCATGAATAGCCACCTTTTTGTGTGCCTGCATCACATTGCCAAAGAAAGGGAACAGAAAGGAGCGGGTAAGCCTGGCAGAGGTAAATGGTACAAAGGATCACCAAGAAATCCTACACTTACCTTTTACCCTAAAGCAACACATGGTTCTTGGCCTGCCGAAGCCTAGCCCCACACAGGAGGGTTTTCTCTAACTTGGTTAGATTTCAAAAAGGTCTCCCAGCTATAATCCTATGTGGCCAGATGCCTACAGAGGAATTTCCCCCTGACTAAATCCACGGTGAGAGCATATACCCAGGTTTCTGACACTTAAAGGAAGCTGAATACATATTTCCTAGAAATAGAAGCATGTCTGAACCAGGAGCTCGGCTATTCTAGGGGATGCCTTTCTCAGTCCTTCACATAGAAGCTGATCTACAGTTCCTAAACGTCTCTGATATTCATTGGGGTTCAGACTAGTGGTTATTGGCTTGGCAAATCTGTTCTCATGATGCTGAATTCTTTCCTATAAAACCAAACCATCTGAATATGAATTTCGAGGAATATCTGGGTTAGCTGGATATCTGGTTGCCCTACAACCATGTAGGAGATACCTAAGAAACACTTTGGAGTCATAGGGCAGCCCAGCCCTTAGCTGGAGACCTTGGCAAACTCAAAGCAGACTGAGTTAAAATGTAGTGATATGGAACATCTCCCAGGACATGTGGATCCAAGATGCTTCATAAAAAGTAGGAGTTAAACTAATACTTTTAATTCTTTCAGCGAATACCCTAGAGAAAAGACTATTGATTTTTGTGCAGATAAGCTACCATGGCTCCTAGCACAAACAGTCTTTCATGGCTGCATACCCCAAGTAAGACCAGACGTTTTCTTGGTACCTGATCTGATGCCAAATTTCGTCCAACAGGTCAGATCAAGTGGCCATATAAAACATTTCAAAGGTGAACTTGTCTAGAGGAAAGCAGGAATAGTAATCCAGTAAACCCTGGATTGGGTTTACTAAGGTGGATACATAAGAAGTTGCAAGACCAAGGTTATCTTGCCCTGGATGCACTGGTGTCTTGACTCTTGCTCCTTTAGTTGTAGATAGCAAGCACCGAGGTGTCTTTTAAAAGTCCAAAGGAGATTTCTAATCACAAAGCAACACTCCAGTAGTTGGAACACTGGGATGGGATGCAGGCAAACTAAATCCTAATCCTAATCCTAATCAAACTGATAGTTTTGATTAGTTCTGATATTGCTTTTATTTCCCATTTTCACCCTTTATCCTTCTCATCCCTTGAGACAGATGGAAGAAGGACTTTGTCTTCATATACATGTGACCACTGGACGAGGAGATCTGAATAATTTTGGGGTGTTTGGTTTTTGTTTTCTTTTCAGAAGCCTCTCATGATTCTTTTAATATTAGTCCTGTCCCTCAGTAACCCTTACCTTTGAGGAGCAAAGGAAGCTCAAAGCATCCCCAAATAGGGGAGATAATAAAACATCAGACACGAAAATGTCAGACCGATTCTCTTTCCCCCTGTCTCTCCCACAACTCCTACGTGAAGCCAGACAGCTTCACAGGAAACACTACCCTGGAAATCTGCCTCCTGTTCCATTTTACATTCCTGCAGCTCTAAATACAGCCAAACCAATCTCATTGTATTGTTAAAAAGGATCTAATTCTAACACTGTTCCTCTGTGGTATAAACATGAAGACTTGTGAGTCCGCTTTTTCAGTTTCTTTGAGACACAAATAAGGAATCTTTCTAATAGTATTCTGGTGGTGCAAAATAGGGATCAAGTAAAGGTTTGAATCACATCTGTGTGTACTCCCCGAGCTTCAGACTGGAGAGGGGGCAGCAGCTGAGGACTCATATGGCAAGTTGAACTGAGAAGCAGGCTTTTATGGCTGAGTAATAAACTCATGAAAATTGGGGGTTTATTAATGAAAATGTTGACAGACCTTTAACTTTAGTGGTGCTACTGGACACCGTTATATGTAAAAAAGAAACCTTTCTGCACTTAAATTTATTAGCTGTAATTTTATTTTATTTTTTTTGCTTTCCACATATAGAATATGTGCTAGGGAAACAAGAACACTTTGTGCCCTGTGAAACCAGAGCTTATTTTTTTCCTAGAGGATTTAAGGGTATTCTTTTTTAATACATGCTTTGTTTCTCAAGCTCTGGCATGTCTGAAAGTCCAACCCACTCCTGTAAAGTTCAGTGGGATTGTTGGCTAATTTCAGTGCAGCCCTACAGTCAGTCTGGAAAGTCACTTGCTGACGAAAGGCACACGCCGGAATGAGTGGCTCAGATGGAAGGGAAGAGCCTTGTTTCCTTCTCTTTGAAACACAGCTTACTCCATCCCTCCCATCAGCTTGTGTGTTTTCCCAAATTAGATCAAATCCTGCCAGCAAAAGTGACAGAGGAGATCGACTGACTTTTGCCCAATTACAAACTGAGAAGTTTGCCTTGGGGTCTCAGAAACAAACTGTTCCCTAGGACTGACTCCCTAATCCTTCCTGTTGTTTCTGCAAACCCCGGTCTGCCTCCACTGCTCTCCCAGTGGCCCATGACATTTGCCAGTGGTTTGGAGCAGAGACACAACCACTTGCTCATGCCCCAGGAGGTAACACCACTCTCTCCAACAGCTTCCTGCTACAAACATATCTCTTTTTTGCTAATTACTCTGGAGCAGGAAGTTCCCTGGGCAAGCTACCTTCACCTTTTGGAAGGGGACACCATCATTTCCTTGCTGCCCCCTCAACCCTCAGAAGCTGACAGCACTTTCCAGCCAATGAAGCCAGCACTTCCCTTGGCAATGATGTTCTCTTTGTGCAGAAGGAAGAAAGCACCAGGAGGTATTTCTGCACGTGAGCTATTCACAAGCAGCTTCTTGGCCACTGTTGGTTGTGGCCAGCAAAAGGTAATGCCTGGGAAAACTAACACCGCCCCTCTGAGTCCTCTCCTCCTGCACAAACCAGGCTGAACTTTTCTCTCCTTCCCTGGCTGTGACCATGGAGGGGCTAAGTTAAGCAGGGCAGCCTGCTCAGAGTGAGGAAAGGCAGTTTTGTCTTTGACCAGTGGTAACAGGCACCACAGGAGAGGAAAATAGCTCCCCACACTATGAACAGGACCCCATGCGTTGTGTATTTTACCCCTGCTTACCAGGAAACCTTTTGGCTTGTGGGCAGGAACGCACAGCAGAGCCTGGAGGTCATCATCAGCCTGACCAGAGCAACTTCTTGCTTCAGACTCCAAGAACCTGAAACAAAGTAAGCCACATGCATTGAGTCTTGCAGGCTTGCTCAGGTCACTGTATGGAACAAATCAGCCTGAAGTAACACAGACCACATTGAAGGTCTGCAAGTCATTACCTATAATGATTATTCAGAAAGGGAGCTGGCATCAAACCCCTCTTCCTTCTCCTCCAGTCCAAATCTCTCCCCCTCCCTTTTTCTTTCACTCCCTGGTGCTTTCAAGCAACAAAGAGCATCTGAGGATTTTTTCCCTCCTGTTGTGAGTCATCCGAAATCAGCTCAGGAGCAAGGCACAGTGGAGACACAAGGAAAGGCTAGCAGGAGACAAGGAGCAGAGAGAGCTGGTCTCATTCAGCTGTGCCCATCCTCCTTGTGGAAGTGTGTACCTGGTCAGGACAGGAAAGCATGGAGCATAACATATGGGGATACTGACTGTGAAGGCATCTCTGTTCTGCCTTGCTGACTCAACCAAGAGGGAGGGGGAGCACTCCCAAGAGTAAAAACATTTGCCTTCACTCAGGAAGGCAATGGATGGTGTAATGTCCAAGGTCTAGCAATAACTTTCTGGCTTGAAAACATCTTAGATCCCTCCCTCTCCTTTATCCAAATGGGAAATATTCACTTGCTGATGCCCCCTCTCAAACTTTCCTTGCATTTGCAATAGCAAATATATTCCTTTTCTTTATCATTAAAGCAGGAACATGGATGAATGCATTTGGAAACCGTTACTTCTCCCATTGTAGTGTTATATACACAAAGATATGCAAGAATATAAGCAGCACTGAGCTTGGGGGAGTAGAAATTTTGACTGGGGGTGATGCAAAATACAGAAAAGCCTGCAGAAATGTTTGACTGCACCTTTGACTGGGAGAATTAAGAACTCTTCTCTGGGACTTGTTAGAACTTTAACTGTCTAATTTAGAAGAACAGGATAGGATGAATATTTTATGAGGGTTTTTCCACAGGGCTGTTAACATTTAGCAAACAAAAGACATCCGTGATTCATTTTCCTTCTCACAGGGGGCAAACGAGTTAACAGATGTAACAAGGGAATTAAAAAGGGATGCTCCCAGCACTGAGAACAGCTGTTGCCTTTAACAGGTACTTGGAAAACTGGGAGTGCTGAGGATCATGCAGCACCTATGGGGTGAGGTGGGTCTAGGGTAGAGCTAGCAAACTGATTCAAACCTGATTTCTGCGCCAGGGTCCTTGGGTGAATACTGTTGGTCCCAGTCCTAGGACTTAGCTATCTAAGCACCTTTCACAATCTATGGCTGTGTTCCCTTTCTCTAGAAAGGTGAAGAAAATCTGCCATCCATCTCCTGATCTAGTTAGATGGTAGCTCCTGGGCTGTGGCCAGCACGGCCCAGCTAGTCACGACCTGAATCCAGGTACTTCCCCAGGTGCTCATCCTGCAGAGGAGGCATGAGACTGTGTTTCAGGGAGGGCCCTGACCACACCAAGAGAGGGAGCAGACAGTCCTGTCCACAACAGCTGCCAATCTCTCTGCAGTGTTGTAGGGCAGGGGTTTAGCAGCAGTGGGGATGAAAAGAGGTGCTGCCTCTCCCATCTCCTGCTGCGGTGAATCTCTCCTCTCTGCAGCACCTCTTGTCCTCCCTGTGGTAGGTCAGTTGGGTAAAGAAGTGTTTCCTTTCCACAGGGCGGTGTGCTGCTCTAGAGCAGGCAGCCTTGGGCACCTTGCCCCATCCTGCAGCCTCCACCAGCCTACGCAGGTGTCCTGAAATTAGCCCAAATCTTTGAATAAGTCTGTCCACCCTGGGCCTGTGCCTGCTGCGTTGTTAATGAGTGACTGAGCATGGCATGCTCTGTCTCGCTCCTGGCTGCTCAGCTGCCTTGCACAGAGCCTGCAGGCAGCCTGCTTGGGCTTCTTTTGCAATGTATACTCCAGGGGATGCTCCCCACCAAACTCTGTCACAGATGATTGTCCAGCTTAGATGCACAATGTACAGAGTACAAAAAATACAGCTAGGCATACCCCTAGAGATTGTTTCTTTTACATAGATGTAAGTAGCCCTCCACATGCACTTCTTATATAGACACATAGATGCACACATAATACCACACAGTGCCATAAAAATAATACTAGCACTCCAGGTGAGGCACATGGCCAGCTCTGCCACTGGAGTTGGCACCTGTGATGAGCATTTCAAACCTCGCCTTTGCAAACCCACGTCATGCAAGGTCTGTCTCCAGGAAGATGTGCCCATTGCTGTAGTACCCAGACATTTACAAAACTAAATAGGAGCCAGATGCACTAAAGAGCTCTAAGAGACTGAATGTTGTTTTTTCCCTAGTCCTTCCTCCACATTTTGCCTCCTTGTTCAGAAGTTCATGTCTAGCAAGAGCTGCAAAACCTGTTCTTGCAGTCTTCTCTAGAGAACCACATCAAAGCGGAACAGCGAGATGATGACCAGATATACTGGTGCAACCCTAATCCTTCCCAATCTCTAGGCTTCCCCTCCCTCCCACTAAACCTGACCACAGCTCTCTGCTGTGGGGCCAATACTGTTTAGCCCTATTTTAATCCTATTTTGGAAATCTATTACTACTGGTTCTAAAACATACATTAGGGGACTGGGGACTAAACACAGATCACAGGCAGGATGGAGCATTTTGAATCAGTAGCAGGAGAGAGACACGATGCAGAGTCCAGGACTAAAGCAAGGCAAGTCACTCTTTTGATTGCACTCTTTGTCCCTGGAGTGCACTTCATATTTCAGCAGGGCTCACACACCTGTCTGTGCTGGTCTCTGCTTTGTTTTTCTCCTGGAGAAAGTGGAATATTCAGGCTCGGTCCCTGTTCTGACATGATTCTCTGCAGTGATTTTCTGCAGGCAGCTCTCTTTGGATGTTGGAGGTCCAAGGCTGGGTTCTTTCCATGCCTGGGGGCCTAAAATCATGGCAGAAGTGTCATCACATCATGTCATAACACCAGTGTCTGCCAACTGCCACCCGCTTTGACCAGTCTCCCTGGTGCCTTTAGCTGAAAGTCATGATAAAGCCAGCTTGCCAGTTAACTATCCCAAATCTGCTTGGAGCAATGTTACTTCTTCAGAGAATAAAATTATCCTAGAATTCCCCTCACCTACAGCCACCTCCTTGTGGCACTTTCTGTGTCCTGTGTCTGTCCAATCTGAACAGAAAACTCAGCCCAGAAACAGATTTTGGTTGAGTTCTGGAGTATGATGGTGAGAGAACCTGTGCCTATGTCATCCCTTATGCTGGTCCTAACCATGCTTTATCTATGCATGACCTCCTCTACCTCCTTGCAATTTTAGGAAACCAAAAACATGCAGGAAAGTTTTCTTGGCTCCTTCCTAAGGGAATCTGATATCACTTGGAGCAGGGCAGAAGAGGACATGCAGGCAAAGAACTACCAGAAGTCATGCTGATGGTGATCTACTCACATAAAACGCAGATGAAGAGCGTGCCACAGCTCAGCCAGCTGCCTGGCACATATTCCTTTGGAAAATACAGATGTAACCTCCAAGTCCTTGTGCTTGGATTGCACTGGTGGAAGGCATGCAGCCTGCTTCTACATCCTGTGAAAGCAAAACATGGGAAAACACCATAAGTCTCAGGTTCAGACTCTCTCTCAAAATGTTTTTAGTCTTGTGATTGAGGGGCAAAGGAGAAGACGACCCAATATGCACTGTAGAAACATTCAAAGGAAGTCTCTGGGCACTTTATTTATTTTGTGGCTTTGAACCAAATACAAACTTCTTTGTTTCTCAACTGACCCATTTGTGAAGGGGGAATGAAAATGCTGAGTTAAGACTGATGATTTTATTAGTGGAAAAAGCAACTATGTGTGCCATGGAGAGGCAGTATTTGTACTAATATTTGCACTGATAGTAGAATGTATTATTAGGTACTAATTGTCAGGAAGCTGGATGGCATGTGTTGTAACAAATTAGGAGGCTTAGAAAAGAATGTTTCAACAAGACCTAACACAAAATGCTAAATGACATACAATAACCATGTACTGAAGACAAAGGTGAGTGGCTCTGTTTGGGTTGGAATGCATTCACTCTCCCGGAGATATACAAGAATGAAATTGCTACCATATTTCAGCTTCTGTTCCGGTACTTTTCATAGGGTGATATATTTTTATTATTTGGCCTTGGGATGTCGTCATTATTGAAAACATTATTGAGTGACGCACATGAAAATGAGAGAGTGTGAAGATTTGTTAAGTACAGGCCTAAAGGAGCACTGAGCACTTCTTCCTAAAGCCAGTTCTGCCAAAGCAACTCACTTCTGACTCACAAAGTGTATCATACACCAGTGGTAACTCACCCTCAGCTCCAGGTTCCCCTGTCATGATTTACCGCTCTCCCTAGGATTCCGTGGTTGAGTTTTCAAGGCCACTGATGCATAAACAGCTTCTTCAGCCCTGAACTTCCCTGGAGTAGTCTGCTGTTTACTTAGATGTACAAAGAGATATAGATATATGTGTTTTTATATGCATGTATATGTGTATGTATAAATATGTATATATGCAGCATGTACATTTCCAAAGCTCTTACACATTAGTTAATTAACTGTATGGCACAATTAATTAATTCATTGTTTGGAAATTCCAGTAGCATTAGATGAATGTTTCCAGCAGGAACTTAGCCAGACAGAGGATTTCAGAAACTTCTCTCCACTGCTTTGTCATTCCGGGAAACAGGTTTTTTTACAAAAAAACTTTTACAGAACAGATGGTTCATGCAAAATACTTGAAATTCCACCAAATCAGAGCTGATAAAAACAGATAGCTTCACTGAACCTGGTGGGTGCTAGGTAACTCGCAGGGGAAATAAATTGTATGTGAGGTTGACATTGCTAGTGGTTATTGCTTTGAATTTTTGCTGTTTCCTTTGTTTGTATGATTATTTTTTTAATTAAGATTAGGCATTTGCACTATACTGCACTGTGCTGGATTCAAGATAGGGCACATGAGTCCTTCTGCTTCATCACACTAAGACAAACGCCACTAACCATCACAAGCTTCCTTACCCATTCTGTGATCAAACAGTACAAGATGGTACCCAATGCAAGCAGTTTTGTAAAAGAGGATGGCCAACAGTTCCTGTAATTGAAAAAGGGAGAAGAGTATGACACATTCCTCTGAAACTGGGACTGTGGAGGATTTAGGGGAGAAAAAGGGAGGAATTTTCTTTAAGGAGCTTCTTTCTGTGAAATTAAAAAAGGGGCAGGTCTGGGTCAAGACTGACTTTTCATTGACTTTCTTTCTCTTAACCAGCATTTTTCTGTGCAATTTTAACAGCCTAGTTCAGACATTTTCAGTCTGAAATGAACTTTTCAAGCTTCTGAAGGCCAAAGTGGAGGGGATAAGTTTCAATTTCTTTCAAAACAACAATTTCAAACTGTCTGAAAATCTACAATGTATGAAGAGGGGAAAAAAAAAGACAGAAAAAGAAAACCAGAACTTTTGTTTCTGCATTAAACTGGTATGAAGCTGTGGGATTTTCTTTTTGGTTTGAATTCCAAATTTGAAAGGAACTTATAAGTCATATTCCTGTAACACTCCCCTTTGTACTTCCAGTTCATTCACCCATTCTGAACTGGTATCAACAACAAGAACAGATGCATTATAGGTGGAGAATCAATGTGATTAGCTTTTACTTTGGTAGAGCTCAAGAAGTAGTTCAGTTTATAGGGAACATTTATCATTTAGAAACATCCCACAAAGACACCAAGCACCCAAAAAACAGCAAGGATGAGGAAATCAGCGTCAAAGCAATGTTACTTTTTTCTTGGATTACACATGTTAACTTCTGATCTTTAACCTAGTAAACGTAAACCTCCTCAGTAGGCGTACCTTAAATACTATTGAGTATGAACACTTGTAGCCAACTACATATAAACATTACATATCAATGTCCAAACATGCAAACTGGTCTCTCTGAAAGAGAAAATTTAGAATGACAACCAAGGGTTTGTTGATGTCTTTTCCTCTAAGCAATCTTTAATGCTGCCAATCGTAACGTATGTTACATGTGTGCATTTCCTTTCCCTTAGTATCTGCATTGATTTCCATGGACCTCCTTTCAGACTTCCTCCACAAAGTCCTGTTTACTTCTACACTGTAGATGGAGTTCTGAAGGACAGAGAAAATATCCTCACAAAGGAGAAAGCGGAGCCTGTCACCTAGCTACCACCAAGTAACTTCTGAGTAACCTGGAGGTGAGTTCTCTTGGTAAAGGATACCCACTTAGATAAATCCCTTCTAGAGGGATTTGGTGTGGAAATGTCCTGATTTTCCCTGCTGCTAAGGGAATTAATGAGGAAATGGGCAGAGGCAGGTTCTGCAACTGTGCCATCCTGCAGGAACACAACATTTCCTTCTGCTCTGAAAAATAATATAAAAGGGATGGCCAGGGAGTTTTCCTAGCCAGGATTTAACTCAACAAAATATTTCCAAATGGAAAACAAGCACATCCACTGGGTAGCAGTAGGTATCATGGAGGTTTCCACTGCCAGTTCCTTGCCAAAACCACATGAAATGTCCTTTTCCTTAGTAGATGGTGGCTTGCAGACAACTCTTCAGAGACTCTGAATTGCACAAAATATGCTGGAATTCCCTTTCCCCATGGCACAGTAGGAAGGAAGGCACTAGATGGGTAAAGGTCTTCACAAATGCTTCTGAAAGGTCTGAAGACATCCTCAGGACAGCAGAGGGTTTTTTTTCTTGCCAGTTTACCAGGGATGAGAATTAGGAATAACTAGGTCGGGAGATTTTGCTGTTGCCAAAGATCCTGGCCAGAGGAGCTGGGAAATGCACCAATTTAATGATGGATCTAGGGGCTGCCAGAGGGTAAGTACAGAAAATATTAATACTGTTCAAGGCCTCCTCTTTACAGGAGACTTGAGCTAGCAAAAACAGCTGCCAAGGTCCTGACTGAGCGTATGATTCTGCTGCTGGGCACATATGTTGAGTGAAGACTGCTGGGATACACTACACAAAATTCCATTATTTGTGTTTTCTTACTGGGACATCCAGCCAAACCACTAAAGGTGAGAATTGTCCGTGTATTATTAAGATGTCTGCCAATTCAAGAAGGATCTGTAAAAAACTCTCTTCCTTGACTATGCATGGGCTATGCCTACAGAGCACTTCTTCAATGGTTCTGCAGGACACCTACTTCTTCCGCATTATATCTATATGATAGGGTCCATTTTCCTTGTACTCCTTTCATTGGGAGTGATCCTCAATGAATTCCAGATGAATAAATTATTTTGTTTTGTTTTGATTTGGTTTGTTTTCTTTGACCCAAGTGGTCTGTGCTGGGGGTTGAAAGCCAAGCTGGTAATTTTTTCTTGTATTATCAATCTTTGGAATGTATCTCTCTCATTGTTTCAGCTCTCCTCCTTCACATTCAGCAGTGAAGTGTATAAATTGCACATTTTTTTAAAACTGTTTTAACCCTTTTACATCATGCAAGACCTCAGAGAAAAAGGAAAGAATGCCCCACTGTCTCCTGCTTTAATTAATTATAATTTTTAGTCTTAATTACTACTGTATTAGGCTACATGCAGACATAGCAGGAGGCAGCCTTTGCCTTTTATAGCCATTTCCAGGTGAAGAGTAGGAAACAGGAACTTAGAGTGGGTGCAGATTGAAGAATAGAGACTTCAAGTCCTTGGATGTCACTTTTGTGACCGCAGTGCTAAGAAACAGTAGGTTCTATCCACATCTAAATTGAAGTGCAACTTAGAAAATCAAAGCTCTGAAGTCTTCTGTGCCAAAATCTGTTTCACAGAGGAAGCCTTCTGCTATTACACACCTGAGTCAGACATTTCCGTTTGATGTCTAATGTTTAATGGCCTGAACCCTGGCCTATGGGTCTGAGAGTTGCGTGCTTTAAGTATCTGCAGTTTTTGTTGACTTCACTTGGGTGTGTAGATGACTGTCACTTCTCAAAACCAAATTCTTAATGGTTTCTTCCAGTGAGTTTCTGTAAGGAAAAGGAATTTAATTCAGAGCTCATTAGTCCAGCCTGGAGACATTTGGTCATAGGTCTGGGTCTTGGTCACAGGCTTGGGACTTTCTCCTCTGAACACATGCCTCTGTCTATGCTCTCACTAGAAGGAATAACTGTGCTTCCCAGAAGCAGACTTGCCTCTGATAGTTCCAACCAAAGAGAGGAATGAAAGGCCTGGCTTTTTAAAATGTAATTAATAATAATGGAAAATAAATAGATACATATGTTCCCTGTGGCCCGTGATGCCCTTTTCTAAGAATGCGTGTTCATACTTAACTGTGACAAGCAGTGGGTGGTTCTCCAATGAGCGATCACCTCAGGCTGGAAATTGGGAAGGAAAGGAGAGGAGCCAGATGTCCTGTGCAGAGCAATGAGCACCAACATGACCAGAGCCCATCCTTGGTAAAGCCTAGAATACAAGGGACCTCTCAACACAGTCCCATACATCCCAGGCCCTGTCCAACCATCTGCATCTTAATTCAAAAGTTTGCATGGAGCTGGCTCTACCCCTGCCACCCATCTGAGCCGAACTGGAACTGGGCCACCAGCAGGGTCTGGTTTTGATTAACCTTCTTATTCATGCAGCGTCAACTAGCTTAATTTTTTTATTACTGCTGTGAGAGAGAAAAATTAAAGAAGGAGTTGCCTGGCATGGCGCGGCCTGCAGCTGTTTCATCTGAATTTCAGAGAGCGAGAGCGGAAGTATGGAGAGACTTGGCTAAAATGGAAAATGTTAAGGGGGGATTGGGTACATAAAACACAGCTGCTACTGGGCAAGGGTCTGACTTCTGGGCCAGAAATTTGGATTGCAATACCCTCTTGGAAGCTTGGAAATAACATCTGTATTGATTGATGTTTGTCCTTTTTCTTTTAGCCAAACCCAGTTTCCAGCTGCTTGGACGTTTTGACAGAGCCTGAAATTCAGCTTTTCTTTCTATTTTTCTCTTTCCCCCCATTTTCAGTCCACTTTCTTCTTGGCACAAACAAAACCCACCAACAACCCAACAAGATCACGGCCTCTTGCCCTTGATCCTCTTGTACTGAGGCCTTAGACATGGGAGCAAAAAAACCTCTGCTCTCCGCAGTATTTCTCCTTACACTGGAAAAGACTGACTCTCATTTAGATCACGTTGGGCTTGACGTTGCCTTTCCATTGGGAGTTGAATGTCTAAAGTCACTGCAAAATGAGGGTCATTTTTGTGTCTTCTGGTTTATGCTGATATCCATCTAGCTTGTAGAAATTAGTTGTGCCTGCTACACAAAACACTTTTGCAAGAAAGGCTGATGCAGCTCCTCAGAAGACTCTTCATAATGTTGATTGAGCTGGCCCCAGAGCCCAGTCTTGGTGAGTGATGTAATCTTTCACCTCCAAGTTCAACCTGGAAAATTGCTTTCAGGCTATTACTTTGGCATCTCTTATGTGCTTGAAATTCCAGAATGATGAAAATAAGGAAAAGAAATAAACAGGTATGTATGTTAAAAGAAAAAAAAAAATTAAAAAGAGACAGAAAGAGAGAAAAAATGGACAAAATGTGACATTATGATTCTTGCATTGAGTCTTGTTTCCTAAGTAATTGCAAGGAATGAAAAAGGGCCAGTTTCCCAGGTGAACGCTGCAGAAGTGTACATGGACTTTATTAGTTTCCCAGAGGTTTAAACAGAGCTTGACATTTCACATTTCACTGAACATTACACTCGTACAATGGGTTGGGTAGTATATTTTTGAGCCAAAAGTTCTCAAACAAGGGCGTCTAACTCTCTGAAGCCAAATCCCTGTTTGGGCACCTAAAATTTCTGAACACCCACAGCTTTTTCTGATTTTGATTAGATTTGTTTGTGCTCAGCACTTCTGAAAAATCCCTCCAATTTTATTTAGGTGCCTGTTGGCAGGATTGTCTACACTTCAAAGCAAAAAAAGTGGAGAGAGGAAGAAAATGGAAAATAAGCAGCGTCCTTAACTTGAGATGACTTATAACAGAGGTTCAAATTCAACTTTAGGATCCTGTATTCACCTAATCCAAACCATTCTGAATTGTTTTGGCTCCACTAGTGCTCTAAACAATGTTGACTAGCTTAGGCTAGCTATGCCAAATTAAGAACATTTCTAAAATATATTTTTAGCACTGATTTACTCTGTTGATTTCTGTTATGTTACCTTAAGGACCACAGCAGGGACGTTTTGCCCCGGTACCTTGGTTATTGTGCTCCAAGTAGAAATATGACCAAGAATTAGGAACATTGTTTTCTCAGATTATTTCTCCTGCCAGTACCCAAGATAAATTCCTGGCACAATCTGCACACAGGACAGCAGGTAGCAGGGAGAACCAGAAACCCATTATAAAGGGGCTCGTGCCCTGCCTTTTGCTACCTGCATAAAGAACAACAAGCAACATTTTGTTGATTTAGTGGGGGTCCAAGGATTATATCCAAAAGCAGCCCTAGAGAAGAGAGGCCAGATAGAGATAAGAAAAACAGATGGAATTTATGAAGTGCCCAGCAAGGGATGTCCCAAGGAACCAAGCTGCTGGGACAGGTCATGACGGGTCACGAACAAGGTAAGAGATCCTTTCTCCTTCCAGTTTCTATGTCTCAGTTCCTCATATCTCCTGCCATTTTCACTCAATTCCCTTTCTTAGTTTGGGCAAATTTCCATGGGTTTTGCCAGAGGAAATACTGAGTAACAGCTGAGTCAGGTTCTGAAGACTTGAATGTGTGATTCTATACACGACACACTGCAGAAATATGCTTCACTGAGTGATGAGTTTGGGACCAAGAGAAAGGAAAGCCCCAGCTGCAGGTGCGCCCCCTTCCCTCCAAAACCATAGGACTGAAGAACTTTTTAATCTCTCATAATATTTAGTTTAATTCTTTTCAAGGGGGAGGGGGAAATCTGAGCATCAGTTTATGTAACTTTAAAAAATGTGTTTCTACTTAAAAGCTAATCAACATCTCCCACATCAGACAGTAAATGTGGTGCTGTTGAGCAGGATTATTCCTGATCTCTGCTTTGTCTCAGCTGCGGATTAAAAAGTGTAATGTTATCCTGTTTAATATTTTAACCGTATGGGCAACAATTTCATGGGCAATTATATGACAAGGGAAGTGCTCAGCAAGCCAGTCACAACCCAAAAGATCGTTATTTCCCTAAAAACTACACTAAAATCTTTGCCAACAGTAACAGGGGTCTGTCTCATCACCTCACTCTTCCACAAACCTCTTTTTTCTTTTTTTTTTTTTCTTTTTTTGGTCTTTTCCTTTATTCTTTTGTCTTTTTCCTTTATTCTTTTATTTCTTTACACCCTTACTAAGCCACATGAAGATGGGAGCCAAGTGGATGGGAAACTTTCCTTTTCAGCATGTGCATAAATTGTTCACCTTGTTTCATATTTTCACTAATGCTCAATTAAAAAATCGGGTGGACTTCTTTTCTGCTCCTTTTCTCATGTCCCAGTTCAATGGTAGGCATGATGGGAAGGGAAGGGAAGGGAAGGGAAGGGAAGGGAAGGGAAGGGAACTCAAGACACGGGGAGAGAGGG